>NC_091625.1:44543302-44846332 GCF_027580195.1 Bos mutus
TCTCAGCTCATGGATTAAGTTTTGTATTAAGTTCAGAACTGTTGGGAGCATTGGCGTGAAAGGAGTAAGACCAAGACCTCATCTTCTTCAGTTCCATGTCAGGTAGGTAGAGGACAAGTAGGCAACCTCAATACACCCTGCCAAGTTGGAGAGAAGATGCCCCACAGTCAGTCAAGAATATTTGTTAAACTTGTTGAAAGAGCATGGCTGATTCATGAGGATGCAATAAATACAAGTTGGAGGAGCAGAGGGTATGTGCTGGAAGACAAATAGGAGAGATGGATAAGAGGGAGGGCAAGAAGTACTAGGAAATCATTACAAAGAGTTCAGATTTTAACATGAAACAGAAAGCTTTAAGCAGAAAGCTTTCCAGCACTTGGAAGAAGTGGGCAGGATGACAGTGTTAGATAATTTTTTTAAAAAATCTTTCTGGTTGCATTTTGGAAAATTGATCACAGAAAGAAAAGGCTGGAATAGGTCCTTGCAGTAATTCAAGTGAGAAATGACCAAGTCTTGAACCTTGTTAATGGAAACAGAAACGGCTAGGCTGGGTAATTGATCGGAAGTGAGGAACAAGAGGATGCTTCCAGATTAGGTTGGATGATGGGGTGGATGGTGGGGCATTTACTGAGACAGAAATTATGGGAAGAGAAGTAGATTTAGATGGAAGATAAAGAGTTGGATTTTAAATGTTTGCGTATAAGATGCCTGTGGGTGGAGAATTCTGGAAGGCAGCTGGAAACATTGGCCTGCAGCTCCAGAGAAGAGATCTAGACTTGAGATAAAAGTTATGAGAGGGAAATCACCCAGCAAGAGCATATAAGGGGAAAAAAGGGTCAAGGACACAAGCCTGGTAAACACAGACATTTGAGGGCTGTACAGACAAAGAGGAATTCTAATAGAGGACCAAGAAGTAGAGAAAATAAAAAACAGGAAAGATTGGTGTCATGGGATCTTAGGGTGGAGAGAATTTTCAGGAAGGAAAACATGGTGTTAATTGCTGCAGAGAGTGAATGAGGTGTGTCCATTGGCAAGGACAGTTTCATTGTAGGGCAGGATCAGAAGTCAGCTTGCAGGTAGGGTGAGGAGTTAGAAGTGAGGAAGAATAAAGAAGTACAGACTTGTATGAGGCCTTTAGGAAAAGAAAGAGAGTTTAGTAAACATACAGATCTAGGTGTTTATGTTTTAGACTATGGGGTCGCATAGAGTTGGACACAACTGAAGTGATGTAGCAGCAGCAGCAGCAGCATTCCCACACAGACCCCCCAAAAAAACTGTCATTTGCTTTACTTTGTTGACTTAGTTTAAGAGTGATAGAGTAATGGCCTGGAAAATACTAACAGACATCCTAAAATTTTCAATCCTTTCTTCTATAATCCAAGAAAAGATAACAACTTACCTTTAATGAGTAGGAAGAAATATAGTAATGCAAAGGAATTAAGTAATAAGTTCAAAATTTTAACAACAGAGCATCAGATAACAGCAATGATACCAATTTGTATTCCCAAACCCACATGCTTCTGTTTACTTCATTTTGAGAAATTTTGTCTCTTAAATGGAGATCTGAAAGAAAATATACAGAGGTTAAAGTAACTCAGAAGAGTGAATGAACAGTAATGTTCATATGAAGAAAGGTCCAAAAGGCTATTCTAAGGAGTAGTCTTATGTTGATTATTGCAGCAACAGAAGGAATTTTAGAATCCATTAACTCATTTTGCAGATGGGAAATCTAAGGCCCAGAGAGGTCAGATGACTTGTCTAACTATAGGATCAGGACAAAAATCTTTATCTCTTAACATCCATCCAACCACTTGCAAAAGATTTCTTCTTTCTAAACCAAAGTAAGTTGCTGCTGCTGCTAAGTCGCTTCAGTCATGTCCGACTCTGTGCGACACCATAGACGGCAGCCCACCAGGCTCCCCCGTCCCTGGGATTCTCCAGGCAAGAAACTGGAGTGGGTTGCCATTTCCTTCTCCAATGCATGAAAGTAAAAAGTGAAAGTGAAGTCACTCAGTCGTGTCTGACTCTTAGCGACCCCATGGACTGCAGCCTACCAGACTCCTCCATCCATGGATTTTCCAGGCAAGAGTACTGGAGTGGGGTGCCATTGCCTTCTCCAAGTAAGTTGCTATTGGTTATCAAAGGAGTATAATAATTCTGTCCATTTAACTCCCAAAGGTTTCTTGCCAATAACCAAAAGGGTTTACAAAGTACATTGAGCTCTAGAAAGATAAACTATTCATTGAAGGCATTTGTCTTCTACTAATTCTACACTTTTTTCTATTTTCATATTATTTATATTTTCATGTTTATGTTTTCTTGGTTGCTCTCTGTATTATTATTCTACATCTATCATCTAGTTTCCAATTGTTCTCCTTCCTAATTTTACCCACATAGAAATACATACTTTGTCATAAAAGCTTACTCCCCTTTTCATAAAGCTGTCCTTGCTTCTGCTGGTTGAGCTTTTGGGGTCTACCTGGTCAACATGTGGTATATGTTTTCATACACACAGATGGCCTGAGCCTCTTCACTGAGGGACAGTCCCTGTCCCTAAGCCTTGTTCCCACAATTCTTACAAAGGCCAACCTCAAAGGACCACCACTTATGTGTCCTCTGTGGGATTAGAAACAGGAGGTTTTACCACATGTTTTCTGTACTGGTTCCATTTCTGAGAGTGAGTCGCACATGGCAATAGAATTGGAGATACTTTAGAAAAAGAAAGAAAAAAAAAGATCACCCTTAAAGCTAATCCTGCTGTTGACACAAAGCAGAATTAGACTTTGGAAAATGTCCATCCCTTAATATCTCATATTGCTCTCATTTGTAGTGTAAAATGATGCAACTCACATTGTACTTTGTCCAGTAATGCACTTAATCCCCATGAAAGAAAGAAATGAATCACTACAGCAAGACTCCTGTCTTCCAAATGACTCTTTCTCAAATTAGAAATGAGTAATTATTATAGGGGTAAATAACTATGAGTTTCTCAGAATAGATAAATTTCCTCAAGTCATGAGACAGCACTCACAGGATTCCCCCATCCCAGATCCTGGAAATGCTAAGCTTTTGACACCCCCTTTCTTGCATTCAGGAACTGAGACATTTAAATGGGCATAAGTGGAAAAATCCACATTGGCTCACAGGATATGAATACGGTTTCCTTACTTCAAGTGGCATGTTAGTGGGAATTGTGTTTCGCACTGCATTTAAGATGCCAAGCCCAGGAGAAAGCCTCTAACTTTCAATAGCTGTATACAAATAGAGTAAGCTAACAATGACCTCCTGCTTTCCCAGGCCAGCCATCAAGGGCATGGGACTCCAGAATCAATCGCATGAGAAATATCACTCATGCGTATTGCCATGGTGGTTTCCATCTTAAAAGCTGGTATTTACCGTTCAGTCAAGAGTGTATTACAATCAAAAAAAGGATTGTTATTTGTTGAGATAAAGTGAGTCCAAGGCAAATACCTGCTTTTCAGAGAAAACAGAGACTCTAAAGCAATTCAGATGTCTTCAAGACAAAAGTAAATTATCTTGCCTCTTTGCTGTTAAACAAGTTCATTGTCTCTCTTTCAAGCTTCAGGTGTTTCTAGTCTCTAGAAAATGTCTTGAAAATTAGGCTAACGTCAGTAAACAAACTAGCTAATGTCAAACAGATTGATTTCTCAAGCTCTGATCATGATTTATGAGCCGGAATGAAGAAGCTATCTATCTGGCATGCACTGTTCTCTTTAGTCCTAGCTTGATGAGTAAGAAGCTGAGTTATGGTTTCTTGGCTGAGATTAGCTGTCTCCAGGAACTTGGGTAACTGTCTCCGATAATCCAGTCTGTGTATGAAACGTAGAAAAGCCTTAGGTAGCCCAGAAATTTAGCAAAATACAAGACTGTCCAACTAGACAGAAGCAAAACTACAACTGAAAATGAGCCAAAAACTCTCCTCCAAGTAAACAACGTTAAAATTTAAAAATAAAATCAATACCAGGCTGAACCAGAATGTTTTCTGGGAGGTGCGTTCACACTATCATAGGACTTCCCTGGTGGCTCAGATGGTAAAGCATCTGTCTACAATGTGGGAGACCTGGGTTCAATCCCTGGGTTGGGAAGATCCCCTGGAAAAGGAATTGGCAATCCACTCCAGTACTATCGCCTGGAAAATCCCACGGACAGAGGAGCCTGGTAGGCTACAGTCCTTGGGGTCGCAGAGAGTCGGACACGACTGAGCGACTTCACTTTCATTTTCAGTGACCTCAGAAGATTCTAGATAAACCACAAGCATTCTAATTTCTCTCAGAAGTATGTTATAGATCTGCCATTCATGAATTATAGCTAATTATTTTGGAAGTGATTTATATTCAGTCTATCTTTTGAGGGTAAAAAGTATTGTATACAGTATATTCAGTATTCAGTATGTTAACCAGTTCATTCTTGTTTAATGCTAAGTTTCTGTCTCTTGAATATTATAGGTTATTTTCCACATTCTGTTAAACCAGATTTTGTAAACAAATATGTATTTTTTCTCCGTAGTCTAGATGATTTTTTATAGGGTTTATAGATCCCTTTTTGATCTCATTTTTTCAAACTAAAAAACTCATTGGAAAAGACCCTGATGCTGGGAAAGATTGAAGGCAGGAGGAGAAGGGGATGCCAGAGGATGAGATGGTTGGATGGTATCACTGACTCGATGGATGTGAGTTTGAGCATAAAAAGTATTTTTTATTTTGTTTTGTTTTTCAGCAATTTCACTAGAAATATCAAGTAACTATAAACATCAAAATCTCGGAAGTAGGGCACAGGTTTTTCTTTGTCCACTTCCCGATGGGTAATGCTTGTGGTGAACCTGGAGAACATAGTCTAGAAAAATAAAATATACATTTTATTGCTACATTGCTTCTGAGGAACATTTCCAGGGATCGCAGCTATTTGACAGAAACACACAGGCCAGCCTTACCAGTTTTACAAAAAGTTTCTCAAATTATCACTCCCTCTACACTAATCCCCTTTTTGCTGCAGGTAAAGAAAATAGTTATTGAGTGATTGGTTATAACCATGTCAGAACATTGTCTCTTTACATATATTGTCTTTTTTCATCATTACTACACCTCTGAGAAACAGGCATGATTATCTCCATCCTACAAATAAGCAAGTGATGCTTCAAGAAAGGTTAAGAAACTTGCAGAAGGCCACATAGCTAGTAAGTGAGTCCTAGCAAGACTAGGATTCAAACCCGGGACTGAGTGCCCAGTTGTGTAACTATAACATTTCTATTCCTGAGGTTCTCATTCCTTTAGGTTCAACCATTTTTAGGATCCAAGCGTATCCTTATTTTCATGGTGCCTTTACACCAGTTAGGGATTTCAGTTATTTTACTTAAAAACCATAACCACGGGAACATATCTATCACATCTGTGTCTGCAGCCTTTTCTCTATTTGGAATGAGATTATAACACATTGGCTAGCATCAATCCCATATGAGTTGATGTGAATGGCAGCCCTGTTATTAATTAAAAATGTGAGATGCTACCAGTTTTCAATTTGGATGGTTGAAATTATATACATGGCTATTTCCCACTTGTAAATCAAGTCTTTTATCCCCATGAAGCATCTCAAATGAGGGAAATAAAAATACTGTTGCTAAATATTTAGGGGATTATTTTGTAAGCCAGTGAAAACAGAATCTTTCATTTGTTTCACCAATGGTGGGAAGGTTTTCTTTTTAATTTTCCTGTATAGGTCCCCTGGGGATGAGTGCACATAACACAAAATAATATTCCTTTAATTTTTTTTCCAAAAACACTATTCTTTCCACATGGTGACATCCATCCCTCTTTTCCAAAATGCCCCCCAAAGCTCCCTAAACAGACTCAATACAACTCAAAAACGTAAGAGATGGCTTATTTTAACTTCTGTACTAAAGTCTAAAGCAAGACAACTTTCAAAGTGATGCATATATTCAAAACTCTAGCTTATTTGCTCCAAATTATAACATTTTTAAAGGTAAAACAAATTTCTTCACTTTGGGAAGACTTTGACTGTGAAAGTATGAACCCTTCAGGATGCCTGGACCAAAAGGTCAGTGCCCCATCCCTGTCCACCATCAGGGAGACTTTGGGGTAGAATATGGTAACTGCCTTCAGAGAAGAAAGCCAGGCGCTAAATCAGAATTTGAACTAATAAATATCCACCAACACATCTGTGTTCTCCGATAAGCATAATATAATGCAGTTTCCCGTGAATGTGTTCATCTTGTCTGACTAGTAGACAATCCTGGTTAAATATGTTTCAGGGAGATGGTACATTCACCTTCTTACTTCCTATTGACAACACGCACTGCTTTATTGACAGGGCAGTAAAGAGTTGAATTTTCTTTACTACAACAGTTTCTATCTTCTTTGACCCTGCGAATTCTTTACCTGCGTCATTACGTGAAGATAATACTTGGTAGAACATACTTCAGTAACTATTGTTCATCAGAGGAAAGGGCTCAAACTCTAACTAAGATGGGGTCCAAGCTAAAGTTTTATCTCTTAAATCTTACAGCTCTCGCTGGGACAAATTATAAGACCTCATCTAGAGGATTTGGGGTCGGAATAATCCTTGTTCTCCCTATCTCAGAGGGAGATGGGAAAAGGAAGTCAAATGATGGGCATGAAAGCATGTCTTCAGTAGTAAACTTGCATGTGAAGTACTTGTTATTTTCATTATTTTTTTTTTTTTTAAGAAAAAAGTAAGAGAAAAACAGGTGACTTTTTTGTTACAACACAGTGGGTTCACAAACAAGCCAGTGCTTGATCTGGCACCGCAGAGTGGGGTCTTCAGACGTTACATTTTATAATCTTGAGCTTAATCTGCTGAGAATCTCAAGTGACCTTCGAATGTGGTCTTTGTGTTTCTTTTAATGTGTCTGAGACAGAGTGACCAAGTTTGTTTTTTTAACCTAAGCACTTTTGTGAGCCAAGATTCAGAACCACCAGAAACACAGGAGGTAGCAATATGACCTCTATTTATTAGCTAAAATAAGAAAAAGAAAATTCCTAGGATTATTAGTTAAAGCAAAGCAAGTTGTATTCCCAACAGGACAAACAATATAACTTTGATGTCAAGGGAGTTACTGATATATATTATTTTGTGGCAAGCAAACTAAAGTCTATCTTTTTAATTATTTTGAAAAGCACTATTAAATGCAGCTTTCCTTTAATTTGTAATGATACGTTATCCATGTCCCAAGAAAAAGAATGAATAGTAAACAAACCCATAATGACAGCTTGGTCCCTTTCCTGGATGTCTGTCATTGCCAATTATCATCTTCTATTCTGAGTTTGAAAAATATTTTTCATGTTAATCCTTAATATTACTATATACTGATATGACACCCTCTTCACTTTAAGTTTTATAACAGTCCTTCTAATAAGATGTGTGATTTTAACTTTACTTCTCATACTGAGATTCAAAAGAGGATTTAAAATATGTCCCTGAATCCCTAAAAGTAATCAACAGGATAAGTAGGCGGAAGTAAAATAACAATAAATAATATTTGTTGAAGATATACCATGTATCAAGCCCTGTACATATTTTGGTGGGAGTGTTTTCATGGGTTTTTTTTTGTTTTTTTTTTTTTTGCTTTGTAAGATAGGCATTATTTTCCAACTTTACAGAAGAAATTAAGGAATTTTTAATAAAGAATTTAATACCTTTTCATAAGTTTAAGCAACTAAAGGGTGGAGCTAGGAGTTGAACTTGAAATGGTTTGCCTCTAAGACTGATCTTTTTTCCGTGAGTAGCACTGCCTCTCCAAACCACCAGTAGAGTAATTCTACATCATATCATAGCACATTTTCCTTTTAGAATTATTTCCTACAAGGTTTGTTTATGACAAAATAGCAGATTTTTTAGTATTCAGATTTAATGCTACCCCAGGGAATATATCTCCCTGACTTAGTATCCTCTAGTTGGGCACTTCATCTTTTCTTGGCAAAATTCTGCTCACTTCATGGACTAAAACAGCCATTTAAAGCATATCTTCCTTCTGTGTACTCATGGAGAGAGCAAATCTCTTCTTTCTAAGAACATGAGTTCACACGATTTTTTTCATAAAAAGAACCTTACAAAATATATGGATAAACCTTTGCTTTCCTTGAGGTTTTCCAAGCTTTTTAAAAAATAATGTCACATGTTTTTTTGTTGTTGTTGTTCTAATTTTTCAGTATTCAAAATCATGTTTAAGGTTATTAATTTAAAAAATATCCTTAATAACAAATGATAACACCCAACTTCATGGTTTTCAGAATTCATCCATCTGAATATTTTGAGACTCCCTCCAAGTTCCAAGCTTGCTCTTGGGAGCAAGAGAAAGTGATTAACAGTGGAAGTTGCTGTCCTGAGTAAATGTATTTGTTGTTGTTGTTTAGTCATTAAGTCACGTCCAACTCTTTGCGACCCTATGGATGGCAGCATGCCTGGTTTCCCTGTCCTTCACTCTTTCCCGGAGTTAGCTCAAACTCACATCCATTGAGTTGGTGATGCCATCCAACCATCTCATGCTCTGTCGCCCTCTTCTCCTCCTGCCCTCAATCTTTCCTAGCATCAGGGTCTTTTCGAATGAGTTGACTCTTCACATCAGGTGGCCAAAATATTGGAGCTTCAGCATCAGTCCTTCCAGTGAACATTCAGGGTTGATTTCCTTTAGGATTGACTGGTTTGATTTCCTTTCTGTCCAAGGTAGTAAACATATGAAAGTCGCTCAGTCATGTCTGACTCTTTGTGACCCCATGGACTGTACAGTCCATGAAATTCTCTAGGCCAGAATACTGGAGTGGGTAGCCTTTCCCTTCTCCAGCGGATCTTCCTGACCCAGGAATTGATCTGACATCTGCATTGCAGATGGATTCTTTACTAACTGAGCTATCAGGAGAGCCCAGTAAACATATAGAAGTAGGCAATAAATTACAACCACAGTACAGACAAACTGTGTGTATGTGTTAGTCACTCAGTCATGCCCGACTCTTGTGATCCCATGGACTACAGCCTGCCTGGCTCCTCTGTCCGTGGAATTCTCCAGGCAGAAATACTGGAGTGGGTTGCTATTTCCTCCTCCAGGGGATCTTTCCAATCCAGGGATCAAACCTGGGTCTCCTGTGTTGTGGGCAGATTCTTTACCATCCGAGCCACCAGGGAAGTCCACAGACAAACTAGAGTCCTATTTTAAAGTAATAAGTAGAAGGCATAGTTAACCAGATTGGGGATATTAGAAAAGAATTACCCAAGGATTTGATATCTAAGTTGAATATTGAATATTGTAGGTTAGGCAGATAGGTAAGATTGAAGCAAACCCATGTAACCATTAATTTATGTATGACATAGAGGATGAATGAAAAAGGCTCTGCACTTGAAAATACTTTTTTTTTAATTTATTTAAAATACATATCCATCAAATGTAAATAATTTTCTCAGTTACAGGTTTGGGGGCAATATGTCAATATATCAATGAGCCTCACCATTTTTCAGAGTCTTTTTTAAGTTACACATGAGAAATTAGTGGATTTAGTGGAGGCAGGGTGGGTTGTGGACGTGGCTAAATAGCTGGTGTAATAGGATATTTTCCTAGAATCAAATTCCAGTGACAGAATTGGTAACATCAGCACACTCATTTTCAAGAAGTAGTAGTTCCATTTATGAAATCAGTCTGATAGCCTTTGGGGACTGTAAGGTTTTTAACTTTCTGCAATATTTTGAACTTCCATTATATTTTCCTCTTTTGTGTATTTGTATTATTAAATTACCTGCTCTTTTTTCTATTGAGAACACATCCTGCATCACTTGTTTTTTTAGGAAAAAAGAATTTTTTTGTATTGCTCTACCATTTTAATAGAGAAGTTAGATCAAGAGATGGAGAAGGCAATGGCACTCCACTCCAGTACTCTTGCCTGGAAAATCCCATGGACGGAGGAGCCTGGTGGGCTATAGTCCATGGGGTCACTAAGAGTCGAACACAACTGAGTGACTTCCCTTTCACTTTTCACTTTCATGCATTGGAGAAGGAAATGGCAACCCACTCCAGTGTTCTTGCCTGGAGAATTCCAGGGACGGGGGAGCCTGGTGGGCTGCTGTCTATGGGGTCGCACAGAGTCAGACACGACTGAAGTGACTTAGCAGCAGCAGCAGTAGATCAAGAGAGTGTTCAAATGTGACAATTTGTGAATTCAAAATCTTTATGCTTATATAGCTCTCTCTGTACTGTTCATGTTTGCAAAAATTACTGCTCATGTTTGCAAAAATTGGTTCAGAATAACATCAATTACCAATAAATAATAATGTAATTTCTGCCATCATTTACCATTACCAAATATGCAGATATTCAGTCTTTTTACAAAGAATTAAAATATAACTTGATAGGAACAAATGTTGAGAGGTTTTTCTTGCTGCTGTTGTTTAAATTCCAAAAGTATGTTGCCACTAATTTTTTTTTATTATTTTAATAAAGCATTGAAAAGAGTGTGATTGGGTAGACCTTCAGAGAAACCATTCAGGTCATCTGCCGAAAACCTCAGTCTTGTTATGTTGTCAAGAAGCCGAGTAATTCTTACTTGGAAACTCTGATGGCAGTGCATGCCAGTTGTGACATGGTTTGCTTCCTTTGATTTTAATTCTAGATGGCTTTCCCAGGAAGAACTGGCTTGTGATCCATCAACACAGCACCACTCCCTGTCTTCTGTGCTGAGTAGATTCAGTCATTGCAATTCTCCAGAATAGCCCTTTGTGGTTAAATATTTTGGGTGAATTGGAATGATCTTATCCCTGCTTTGCGTGTGTGTGTGTTAGTCACTCAGTTGTGTCCGACTCTCTGCGACCTCATGGACTACAGACCACCAGATTCTTCTGTCCATGGAATTCTCCAGGCAAGAATACTGGAGTGGGTAGTCATTCCTTCTCTAGGGAATCTTCCCAATCCAGGGATCGAACCCAGGTCTCCTGCACTGTAGGTGGATTCTTTACAGTCAGCCACTAGGGAAGCCCTGGTTTACTGTAGTCTAAAACAATATCCTGGCAATCACCTCTGTCATTTTGGAGAAAACATATTGCTATAGACTCTGCCTTGAAATGTTATCCAAAGAATGATTAGATGGCCATATTTTGTTGAATTTTTAACTCCTTGGAAAATTCAACCCATTCTAACTTCAAGTTTCAGCCAACATATCTAAGAACAAATTTTACCCAAGAAACTAAGATCTATTAGTTAATTAATTCAGTTCAAAGTATTAATTCTGTCACCAATTTGCTGAGAAATTACATAGCATAATCAATTGAAATAGAAAAACAGTCTTAGAGATTCAGAAATAAAATTGTAAAGAGTTATATGTGTGAGTGATTTCATATTAGTAATCCTAGTACAGACTAATAAATTTGTTGTTCATTATATTTGAATTTGTTGTTTGAAGGCAATGACTAATAAGGATGAATGCCATAAAAAAAGAAGAGTTGTTAATAATTAGGGTTCTGGTGTAGATATATTGTGGAAGACAATAATTTCTTAATTTTAAGATAAATCCTTTGCCATGATTACAGTAGTTAAGTATGAACATTTTGAATAAGTTCCTGCTAGGAGCTGCCGTCAAATGAAATTCACTCACATTTGTGAAATTGAAGCACATTGTTGAGGATGGTAATGAATTTAACATTTCAGTTAAAACCAGCAGATGATTACAATGAACCAAGAAGCATAAACATTATCTTGATAAGTGAATCTACCATTTTCTCATCTGTAAAAGGCATTTGCTGATAGTCTTCAGATAGAATACATAATCATGATGATAAAAATAATTATAATGATTACAATTGCTGTTATTATTGTTATGCTTAACATTTTATATCAGTTAATTCTCAAAGTACTTTTATGGAGCCATATGAAGATAGTATATTATATAGTCATACCTATAACTACATTTATATACGTATATAATATTAGAAACAATTTTATAGTCACAAAACAACTAAATGTAAGTCCAACAAAATATTTAATATTTTATTGGTTTGGGTTGTATTTTTTGTTTTGTTTTCTCCCCCTAATCTAATTCAGGAAAATTCACTAAGCTGTGTCAAATTAATTCCAAAGTAAGTTGCTGAAGATTAAAAATAAAATGTCAAGCTGATTGTGGTAAAAAAGTGAAATAGCTAGTTTAGACTTGGTTCAGTTCAGTTCAGTCACTCAGTCGTGTCCGACTCTTTGCAACCCCATGAATCACAGCACGCCAGGCCTCCCTGTCCATCACCAACTCCCGGAGTTCACCCAAACTCATATGCATCGAGTTGGTGATGCCATCCAGCCATCTCATCCTCTGTCATCCCCTTCTCCTCCTGCCTCCAAACCCTCCCAGAATCAGGGTCTTTTCCAATGAGTTAGCTCTTCACATCAGGTGGCCAAAGTATTGGAGTTTCAGCTTCAACATCAGTCCTTCCAATGAACACCCAGGACTGATCTCCTTTAGGATGGACTGGTTGGATCTCCTTGCAGTCCAAGGGACTCTCAAGAGTCTTCTCCAACACCACAGTTCAAAAGCATCAATTCTTCCATGCTCAACTTTCTTCACAGTCCAACTCTCACATCCATACAAGACCACTGGAAAAACCATAGCCTTCACAAGATGGACCTTTGTTGGCAAAGTGATGTCTCTGCTTTTTAATATGCTATCTAGGTTGGTCTTAACTGTCTTTCCAAGGAGTAAGCGTCTTTTAATTTCATGGCTGCAATCACCATCTGCAGTGATTTTGGAGCCCCAAAAAATAAAGTCTGACACTGTTTCCCCATCTATTTCCCATGAAGTGATAGGACCAGATGCCATGATCTTCATTTTCTGCATGCTGAGCTTTAAGCCGACTCTCTCACTCTCCTCTTTCACTTTCATCAAGAGGCTTTTTAGTTCCTCTTCACTTTCTGCCATAAGGGTGCTGTCATCTGCATCTCTGAGGTTATTGATATTTCTCCCAGCAATCTTGATTCCAGCTTGTGCTTCTTCCAGCCCAGCGTTTCTCATGATGTACTCTGCATATAAGTTAAATAAGCAGGGTGACAATATACAGCCTTGACGTACTCCTTTTCCTATTTGGAACCAGTCTGTTGTTCCATGTCCAGTTCTAACTGTTGCTTCCTGACCTGCATACAAATTTCTCAAGAGGCAGATCAGGTGGTCTGGTATTTCCATCTCTTTCAGAATTTTCCACAGTTTATTGTGATCCACACAGTCAAAGGCTTTGGCATAGTCAATAAAGCAGAAATAGATGTTTTTCTGGAACTCTCTTGCTTTTTTGATGATCCAGCGGATGTTGGCAATTTGATTTCTGGTTCCTCTGCCTTTTCTAAAACCAGCTGGAACATCTGGAATTTGATATGAACATTTAAATTCATTTTATTTGTAGTAGTAAAGCTGAACGTATGACATACATTGTTCTTTAGATGGTAAACATTTGCAAAGTTCCTTTAGCAATTTAGAGGAAAAGCACTGGCTTCGAGAAAAGCCAACTGTTTTAATCATCTTAATGGATAATATTCCCCATGATAATATATTTCATCTAAACTGTTTTCTTTGCTAAATAAGGTACAAAGGAAACTGTCACACTGTTCAATAAGAACTTAGCAAATACTCAACTTTAAATGCTTTATATTTGACAAGAGAAATTTAATTTCATCTAATATATTTCTGTAATATTATAATCCAGGTAATTCATTTGGGCAAACATTTTTGAAACCACAGAGTGGTTGTCTTAATACCCTGAAGAAATCCTGGATGGCCTTCATGTTTTGTTTTCCTTTGCTTTTTAAAGCCAGTATATTATTTGCATACTGATCCTGTGGGAGCCAGACACAGTGATTCATACAGTGAAACGTGAAATTAGCATATGCTTCCTGAAATTCCACCTTGTTCATGAAATCTTTTATATTAACTAATTAGGAGTGACAGATTTCCTAGCTAAGAAAGCACTGTCGTTTCCTCTGTGTTCACTTTTCCCCTTAGTGTGTTATGACACATTTTCTTCATATGGAGTTTGCACAATGTTATTCCTGATAGCTACACAGGGACAAATGGACATTCTGAGGGATTTTTTTTTCTTGCCTCTTGTCAGAAACACAACCATCTCTGGTCATCTCCTGTTTTTGACTCAACCTTGCTTTTCCGATGGTCAGTCATACTTTCAGAATAACAAGGAGGATAGTAAAGAGTCTGTGTAAGTAGAGAACAATAAGGCACATATTCACAGTCCTTTTGCTGAAGAGCTTAAGGTATGGGCAAAACAGGCAAATAATTTTAGCTAGAGTGGTGAAGGGCTTCCTTTGACCTGCCTACTGACGATTTCCATTTGAGAGGCTATAGGATGGAATGAAATCATCATTTCTTTAGATTCCGTGTGTCAGGTTTATGACTTTGGGCAAGTTATTTAACCTTTATGAGACTCAAGTTACACATGATAAGTAAGAACAATCTTATAACATTGATAGAAGGCTGAAAATCTCAGTCATTAGGCTGACAAACACAATAATGATTGTAACAGTCTTGGTATTGAATCTGGTCCTAGATATTGGCATCTCAATAAGTGACATATACTGTTATAGGAAGTCGAAAAACATATATTTAATGCCATACAAGATAATGTGCAATTCAGAGTTAGATTCTAATGATATCTAATGATCATTCTAATGATCAATTTTGTGTTTATCTGGTGTCAAACTATATTATTATAGGTATTATCTTATTGTTTACATGAATGTCCATTAAGTATTTATTAAGCAGGTTACATAGTTAATGAAGATGAAAGACAAAGCATAAACCCCAAGCCCTGTGTCACCATCCTCTGTTAACTTTCTCCCAAAGAGCTTTCATATCTGACAGAAATTTAAAATCTTCCTTTTCTTCATTAAGAAATGTGGCATTATTTTTCTAACATCATCTTGCTCTTCAAAACCTTACCAGTAATTTGGGATTATTAAACACACACTTCCACTTTGCATACTGATCAGGGGCATTTTTAAAAACATTATAGTCAAAAAAATATTTGTAGATTTTTTAAAATTGGGACTGGAAATAATTTGTTTACTTCAACTTTAGGGAAAATCTCTAATACTTAAAATAGTGCCTGGCACATATTTGGCATTCAGTAAATATTTGTTCCCTGGTGGTTCAGATGGTAAAGCTGACTCCACCTGCAATGTGGGAGACCTGGGTTCAATCCCTGGGCTGGGAAGATCCCCTGGAGGAGGGCATGGCAACCCACTCCAGTATTCTTGCCTGGAGAATCCCCATGGACAGAGGAGCCTGGCGGGCTACAGTCCACAGGGTGGCAAAAAGTCACACACAACTAAGCGACACAGCACGGCACAAATATTTGTGCAGATTGTTCCTTAGAGTTCTAAGCAGTCTGCTATCTTCTTTTTTATTGAAATATTGTCTCTATATAACATTATGCTAGTTTTAGGTGTACAATGTAATATTTTTATAAATGTTTATATTGTGAACAGTCACTGCAATAAGTCTAGTTAGCACCCATCACCAAACATAGTTACAAATACAAATGTTTTTCTTATGATAAGAACTTTTAAGATCTCCTCTCTTAGTAACTTCCAAATATACAATAGAATATTATTAACCATAGTCACCACATTATACATTACATTCCCCAAAAGTTATTTATCTTAAATGGAAAGTTTGTACATTTCAGCCCTTTCATCTCTTTCACCTACCCTCCACCTCTGACAAACAAACACCAATCTGTATTCTGTATCTTCTTTTTCCTTCTACATAATCTCCCTAATTCATCCACCCTTATAACAACCATGACAATTTCATGAACTCTTTGAACCTCAGTTTCCTCTCCAATAAAATAAGGACAATAATGTCCTTCATAAAATTTTCTTGGGATGATTAAATGAGACGATGAAACATTAGGTATATGCAGAAAAATGAATGCCAAATACACGGTCAATTCAGTTCAATTCAGCCGCTCAGTCCTGTCTGACTCTTTGTGACCCCATGAATCACAGCACGCCAGGCCTCCCTGTCCATCACCAACTCCCGGAGTCCACTCAAACTCACGACCATTGAGTCGGTGATGCCATCCAACCATCTCATCCTTTGTCATCCTCTTCTCCTCCTGCCTTCAATCTTTCTCAGCATCAGGGTCTTTTCAAATGAGTCAGTTCTTTGCATCAGGTGGCCAAAGTATTGGAGTTTCAGCTTCAGCATCAGTCCTTCCAATAAATATTCAGGACTGATCTCCTTTAGGATGGACTGGTTGGATCTCCTTGCAGTCCAAGGGACTCTCAAGAGTCTTCTCCAACACCACAGTTCAAAAGCATCAATTCTTTGGTGCTCAGCTTTCTTCACAGTCCAACTCTCACATCCATACATGACTACTGGAAAAACCATAGCTTTGACTAGATGGACATTGGTTGGCAAAGTGATATCTCTGCTTTTTAATATGCTGTCTAGGTTAGTTATAACTTTTCTTCCAAGGAGGAAGCATCTTTTAATTTCATGGCTTCAGTCACCATCTGCAGTGATTTGGGGGCCCAAAAAAATACATGGTAGTCAACCAATATTTGGAAGTGTTATTATTGTTAAGCACTAGTAATGCATTGCAGACTTTTAAATTTCTATCACTAGTCCAGACTACTTTCTGCCTCCCAACACATCTAACTTCCTATGACACATCTCCACTTGTATTTTCAACAGCCATCTCAAACACAGCATATACAACACACTGCGACATTCTCATAGTATCCTTCCTCTGTCCCATCTCCATATTTTCTACTTTCACTAAATTCCATAGTTGTTCAAGTCAGAAATCTGGAAATCATTCTAGATATCTTCTTTTCCTTTCATCCAGAGAATCCCAAAGTCCTGATGATTCCACCTTTTATTTCCTCTTGAGTTCATCTACGCTTCCATGCATCTTGAGCCCATCTACGCTTCCATGCATCTTGAGCCCATCTACATCCCCATGCAATGCTTTCTCTCATGGCTACTACAAGAAGCCACCTCTATACATGGTGTGTGAATCTCTAGTTTTAGTCCCCTCCAATTCATCTTCTAGACTGCTTCCTAAGTGTGGCTACTGAAATGCAAATCTGAGATTATTGGTTCCTTCCTTCAAGCTCCTGTCCCAGTTCCTTACCCTGGACCATCAGATCCTAGATTTGCTCTTCAGGCTCATCTTTTTACTCCATGCTTTCTCCAGGTCGGACATCACATACCTTCCCAGTGCTGTGTTCTCTAAGCCTCCAAATCTTTACACAAACTCTCTCCTTTTGCCGCCTCCTCATGTATATTCCTTAAAATTCAACTCATGTGCTGCTTCTCAAGTAAATCTTTCTTCCCACACCAGTCACAAACCACCAGAACTGCTGTCTCTTTCCACTCCAGACTGACCAGGTCCTTTCCTAGTCCTCATCTAGTTTCTATACCAATGAAATGATAGCCCCTCTCATTCTATAGCTATCTTTTTTTTTCAGTCTCCAAAGTGATGAGTACCTTAATGGCAGAGACTTTGTTTTAAATTAGTACCCAGGATGTTGCCAAACTCATAACCTGTGCTTTGTAAATGATTATCATATTAAAAATAGATGCTTTTTAAATTTTCTTCTCTTAATTAAAGCTCTTTCCATCTAGTGGAAAACATACAGAATTTGGAGTTTGAAGACCTATAATCAAGTTCCAAATGTGCTACCTACTAGCTGAAGACCTTGAACAAATTAGTTAACCACTTCAAATTTATTACATCATGGTGAGGATCATATATGACCATGAATGTAAACTTTGTGAATAGTAAAGTATTTTAAAAATATAACAAATGATAAGTAAGAGGCAGAGATGAAACATAATGTAGCTCAAGATGAAATTTGACCTTGAGATCAAACTTTAATAATTGGAGCTTTACATTCTGCAGGTGTCTTTCTTGGGAAACATGTAGCACAAGTACATAGACACCCATGAACAAACCTGCTTTCTACCATTAATTTTTATTGACTAGTGTGCATTTTGTAAGTTACTTAGATGTTTTGAGTCTTAATATTCTCATCTGTAAAATGGCAATAGAATTTCCTCATAGAATTGCTGTGAAGATTAGAGGCATTAAGACCTATATAGTAGTAGTAGTGTTAGTCACTCAGTCATGTCCAACTCTTTGCAACCCCATGGACTGAAGGCTGCCAGGCGCCTCTGTCCACAGAATTGTCCAGGCAAGAATATTGGAGTGGGTTGTCTTTCCCTTCTCCAAGAGATTTTCCTGACCCAGGGATTGAACCTGGGTCTCCTGCATTTCAGGCAGATTCTTTATTGTCTGAGCCACCAGGGAAGCCCTTATTAAGACCTATAAGATACTGTAAAAAGAACATTATAAGTCCGGGAAAAAAATGTATGTTTCTGTTATAAAAAGTCCTTCTTTCTCCTATGAACACAAGAAAATTATTGTTTAAAATGTTTAAGTTGTAAGAACCTAATGGTCAAATGTTGCTAAAACTAGAATCACTGAGTGTAGAAATAGATTGAAATGTTAATGGATGCAACACCAAGACCCAGAAAACACAGACAGCTTATTATTCCTCCTAACAACTGTGTTATTATTATTATTATTATCTTATTATTCCTCCTAATAACTGTGTTATTCCTCCTAACAACTGTTAGGAGGAATAATGGGTAAGTGTACTTAAAATGTCGAGAAGGTGATGGCACCCCACTGCAGCACTCTTGCCTGGAAAATCCCATGGATGGAGGAGCCTGGTAGGCTGCAGTCCATGGGGTCGGGAAGAGTCGGACATGACTGAGCGACTTCACTTTCACTTTCACGCATTGGAGAAGGAAATGGCAGCCCACTTCAGTGTTCTTGCCTGGAGAATCCCAGGGACAGGGGAGCCTGGTGGGCTGCCATCTATGGGGTTTCAGCTTCAGTCGGACACAACTGAAGTGACTTAGCAGCAGCAGCAGCAGTACTTAAAATGACTAACAGATATTAATAAATGATTTTACTTATATCAATTTCCCCATGTTTTTTCAAAGAATTTGATAACTTACAGTTAAACCTAACTCATTCCTCTGCTGAAGTTCATCCTAAATTCTGCCACATTATAACCCCCCTATTACAAACACACATCTAGTCTCACATTCTAAAAGCACTACTCTTACCTTGCATTTGATTTAAATATTTTTATTGTTTCCCACAATGTACAAGATAAAGCCAAATCTGACTTGACATTCAAGGGCCTCCTTCCCTGGGCCACCCCCTCCTTCTACATTTTATCACTCCTAATCTGAATCCACTGCTCCTGATACAACCCTGTGAACATGCTCTGTGATTTCCTGCTTCCTAATCTTTGTTTATATCTTGTCTCCCTACTAAACCTCTCCAGAGGTCCTTCCTTTCTCTTTCTTCATGTCTAAATTCTACCCTTCCTTCTCTGACTCCAATAGCCATTGGTTATGGCTGATCTCCTCTATTGCAGTCCATGTGGTTGCTGAGTCGGACACAACTAAGCGACTGAACTGAACTGATATCTATTATTCATGATGGTGATGTTAGTAACTAACATTCACTGAGTGCTTACTCTGTGCCAAGCACCAAGCCAAAAGGTTTATATATGTTATCTCAATTAAGCCGTTTAACAACTCTGTAGAGTTAGCACTGCTATTTGCACCTAAATGAAGCTGAGACACAGAAAGTTTCCATAACTTGAAGAAGTCATACAGCCATGATGGGTTTTAGAAAATTCCTGCCAACCTCCAAGGCCATGCTCCTAACTAATAGGCTGTGCTCTATCCTACTGTCTTTGTCTCTGTAGTTTTGATGTTTGCCATTTACTGCTTTGTATCATTAGTTAACTCTTTTGTATATGTTTGCTCTCCCATTGAGATATTTAATCTCCATTTACCTCCCCCAAATTCTCTGATGTTCATTCTGGTTGCATTGCCTTCCTTATTCATTCAGGCCCAGTGGTAGCAATAACTTCTGGCTGTTCCTAGTCATCTTGGTGTTTCACTATTCCTTGTTGGTTTCCTTAATCTTGATCATACGACTCTAAATAATCCTTTCTTCAAACCAGTCTCAGTTAACTATTTTAAAATATGCTATCTGATTCCTTACTGAAAACCTTATGGATCCATCACCACCTCAAATTTTAAAAGAAAGTTTTATATGGATAAGTCTTTAATCAACAAATATTGATGATCATTCTTATTAGTAAACGAGTATATGATCACTCTTAATGAAGGAATATATAATGAAATGAACTTATGAATATGCATCTATAGTGATAACTATCTTTCTTCTGAATATTTTTATGGATCATTATCAACTGTGCCTAGATATTGTAATCACTTCTAAGTATCATGTCGCCATAAAAGAGGAAAGTATAGAAAATACTTGGGGAGTTTAATTTGACATTTTGTAAGTACTTCCTGAAAGCTCCCTTTTTTCATGATGTAGGATCCAGATTACTTCATGATATAGGATCTTCCTGAGAGGTAAAATAGGTATTTTAAATGTAGATTAATCTATCAGAGAACAGGGCAACCTTTGCCCATGGATCCTCCAAGCATCGATGTATGTATAAATCTGAGCCTGTGCCCGGTTTGTTGTTAGGAATGCTTTCCCTTGGGATTATGAACCACCCTTCTCCGGAAGATTGTTCTAAATGCTAGTTATTCCTGAGCCAGTCCTTCCTGTCAGACACAGCTTCATGCTTCTTATGATGACCTAAGGAACCTCTCTTGTTCCAACTCCATACATGGAGTGACATTTAAGAACAGTCTGTTGAAACTAAGCCTTACTTTTTTCTATCAAAAAGATAACCTGAATTTGAAAAAATCAACAATGGCAGTAAACAAATGCAGTGTTTATCTTTGGAATTAAGGAAGGATTTCCAGTTGGCTGATTTTCTACTATAAAATCATTGATTGCATTCTTGTATATAGACAGAGTTATTACCATACAAAGAAAGCAAGCCTATGAAAAGAGAAACATTTTCTGATATTTGTGGTAGTCAAACTTTATTTTTTAAAACTTTAGGCAAATATATTTATATTGATCAACAGGAAAATAAAAGTGAAAGTTTTCAATAGAAAAAAAAAATCTTTGCTTCAAACGACTCTCAGCTGTTTAGAGCATTTGGTACTCAGAGATAAAGAAAATATTGACTACTAGGTGGGCAATGGCACAGGTCAATAGTTTTTCCTACTTGTTCCCCCACTATCAATCTTTCCAAGATGGTAGATAGAGCCATATCTTAATTGGAGCAAATAGTTCAAAAAGGATGTGACAATAGGTCTGCTTCCCTAACCACAGCCTTGTCTGGTTTAGGCATCCCTGCCTATCACACCTCATGGGCAATGGTGGCTTTAAATTTGGGGGAAGGAGCTTACTGAAGGATTATTTTTGAATAACTGAGACAGATGAAGCTCGTTGTGTTGCTATTTTCTTTTCTTGTGAGAATGAGGATAGAACATAAACATTGAGCTTAATCATCATGGATATTACAATAAATTAAAGCACTTATGACTTTATAAACAATTAATAGGTGCTTATATGGTATAAAAAATGTTTCTAGAGAACTTCATTTGTTCTAACATTAATAGTTGCAGGGGAGCTAGAAATCAGTTTCTTTTGAGGGGAAAAACAGCAGGAACTTAAGAACTCATTCCGGATTAGCATTGCTGGGGAAAGATAGTTAAGCTTGGTGCAATCAATAATTCCTCAAACATAATAATTAGTCAAGAATCAACTCAGCTTTCTACCTCCATTTACTAGATAGCTTAAGGTTATGTATTGTGAGCAAGGTACAGTTAACCTATGACTTTCCACAGTCAAGACAACAAGACCCAGAAAATTAATTAGGGGAACTCCACGGTGGGGAAGGCGATGGCAACCCACTCCGGTACTCTTGCCTGGAAAATCCCATGGACGGAGGAGCCTGGTGGGCTGCAGTCCATGGGGTCGCTACAAGTCAGACACAACTGAGCAACATCCCTTTCACTTTTCACTTTCATGCATTGGAGGAGGAAATGGCACCCCACTCCAGAATTCTTGCCTGGAGAATCCCAGGGACGGGGGAGCCTGGTGGGCTGCCGTCTGTGGGGTCCCACAGAGTCGGACACGACTGAAGCAACTTAGCAGCAGCAGCAACAGCATGGTGTTCTACCTCATAATGATACTCTGGGTTCAAGATCCAACCTCTCACTTCTACAGGCCTAGAACTTCACTAATTCACATATCCAGGATCTAACAGATCTGAAGATAGCAATTCTTAACCCAGATTGTACAACAGAATCTATCAACAGCAGAGGTTTAAAAATCTACACATAGCCTGATGTCACCTCCTGAAATTCTGAGTCCATAGATCTAGAGTGGAGCCTTTTTGAGTCTCTATTTTAAGTTTTTGAGTGATTCAGACACAAAGTTAAGAATCGCTGTCCTAGAACATGCCACTTACACTGCCCAAAGTCTTGACAGATATTAATTTAACCTTTCCTTCCCATCCTTTCTACATCCTTTTTTACAGCCCTTAATTTTTGTTGAGCACATACTATGTGCCAAATACATCAGTGCCACATCCCTGACACCAATTATACATCCATGTCCAACAGTCAGTTTTTTCTCTTTCCAAAAGGAGAATTTGCTTGGAAAGGCAAACGAAAATTCAAAAATTGCTTGGTAAGCAATGAAGTCATTGATTAATTTAACAAGAATTTGTTAAGTCTTTCTATTCATCAGAATAAATATGATTTTAAGAGACTTTTATTTCACTACAGTTGATGCTTTTGTCTGTCTTTACTCTCCCAAGATATTCCTTACTTGCCAACTTCAACGATGCATTGTGTTGGCAAGACAGTGTTGCCGTATTTAGGACAGTAACTAGAGAAATACAGACATTTTTTATACCTCTTTTATCAGGCTGTGAAGATTTTTTTCACATTTATCATATACCACATCTTTTATTCCACTCAAAATCATTTCATAACTTATTATCTTAGTTTTCAAGGCTTATTGTCATTACTTAGAGAGGAAAGCACCTTATTCATCAAACTACAAGTCATACTCTCAAGTTGCACATTCAGGAAGGTTCCTTGCCTCCAGACACTCCTGTTTTCAGGATAGCAAGTATAAAATGGGCTCAGTTTGAGAGGCTGGACCTCCCCCATGCTGTACAAATCATTCTCAGTCACACAGGTTGGAGAAATTGAAATCCACTTTATTTGGGGAACTGTAGCATTCTGTCCAGTTATGATACTCCAAGAATAGATTCCACCACAGCAGTGACCCGTGAATCCCTTCTCTTAGGAGTCAACCATGAGTTTCACTCTTATTTTCTCTACTTTTTAAATGTATTTACTTTAACTATCATCTACTTGATGATGCTTCTCAGTACCAATCCCTAACCCAGATTTCTTTCCTGAAACCTAGTCTCAAATCCAGCTACTTACTGTCATCTCCACCTGAAAGACTCCCTTGACACTTATATCCAAGATAGAATTAATCTTTCCCCCAAATGTGCTCTTCCTCCTATATTCCCTACCTTGGCAGGTGAAGTGCTGAACACCCAATGTCTCAAGGCAGAAATCTAAGAGGCATCTTGAATTCCCCTCATGTCATTCTATTTCTTCTTTTCCCTATTCATCCCACTCAATAATCATCATGATCACTTTTTTTTAATTAATTTTATTTTATTTTTAAACTTTACATAATTGTATTAGTTTTGCCAATATCAAAATGAATCCACCACAGGTATACATGTGTTCCCCATCCTGAACCCTCCTCCCTCCTCCCTCCCCATACCATCCCTCTGGGTCGTCCCAGTGCACCAGCCCCAAGCATCCAGTATCGTGCATTGAACCTGGACTGGCATCTCGTTTCATACATGATATTTTACATGTTTCAATGCCATTCTCCCAAATCTTCCCACCCTCTCCCTCTCCCACAGAGTCCATAAGACTGTTCTATACATCAGTGTCTCTTTTGCTGTCTCGTATACAGGGTTATCGTTACCATCTTTCTAAATTCCATATATATGCGTTAGTATACTGTATTGGTGTTTTTCATGATTACTTTTAAATCCACTTTTTTTTTTTAATTGGAGGATAACTGCTTTACAATGTTCTGTTGGTTTCTCCCATCACTTTTTTTTGACTGAAGTATAGTTGACTTACAAGGTTGCGCCAATATCCACTGTACAGCAAAGTGACTCAGGTTTACACATGTACAGTTTTACATTCTTTTCCTATTTTCCATTATCACAGGATATTGGATATAGTTCCCTGTACTGTACAGTAGGACCTTGGTGTTTATCCATTCTCAATGCAACAGTGTGCGTCTACCAACCCCACATGCAAGTCCATCTCTTTCCCTCTCCCCTCCCCTTGGCAACTATAAGTCTGATCTCTATGTTTGTGAATCCATTTCTGTTTTGTAGATAGTTCATTTGTGTGATTTTCTAGATTCCATATATGGCATTTGTCTTTCTCTTTCTGACTTCATTAGTATAATATTCTCAAGTTGCATCCGTGTTTCTACAAATGGCATTATTTTGTTCTTTTTATGACTGAGTAGTATTCCATTATGTATATATACCATATTGTCTTTATCCATCGAATCTACCTTTTTAACATCTTGTATATTCATCCTGTCCTTTCCATGACAATTGCTTTAGTTTAATCTTGGTGCTTACAGTAGTATTGTAATTGATTTCTCTATTTATAATCCTAGGTCCAGCCTCAACAGAACCACAGTAATAATATCTCTAAAATAAAGTTTGATCATGTTTATCCTTTGCTCAAAATCTTCCCTATCTATCATCACTTACAAGATAAAGGAGGAAATACAACAGCACATGCAAAAGTAAAAAGTCATAAAACCACATGGGGAAACAAGCATTTTGACAGTGTCTGAATCATGAGTATGAGGTGGAGGATGGAGAAGTTAGGAGGGACCAGGTCATCCACAGCAGGCCAGACATCTACTGTTACTTCTTCCTGGAATGCCTTGACCTACTTCCTTTACTGCCAACTAAAAAGTGACTTCTGGAAAGCATTCTCCAGCATCCCAACAAAGAGGTTAATGACTCCTTCCTCAACACTAATACGTGTCTTCTACTGTTGCTATTGTTTTAATCACTTGTTTTCATGTCCGTCTCCTCTTTAGATTGTGAGCCCCTTTATAAAAAGAACTATGCATGATTCATTCCTAAATCCTGTGATAAACTTCCTAACACAGAATGAGTCCCCACTAACGGATCTCTTTTCCTCTGCCTTCTTTAACTTCATAAGAATGCAGGTAAGAAATAATGAAATCTTAACCAAGGGTGATGGTAGGAATACAGAGGTAGAAATAAACTTTTAAAATTATTTAAGAAGTTGAATAGACTTTGTCATTAATTAAAAAGACTAAGAAATGATTGTC
Source organism: Bos mutus (assembly GCF_027580195.1). Taxonomy (NCBI): domain Eukaryota; kingdom Metazoa; phylum Chordata; class Mammalia; order Artiodactyla; family Bovidae; genus Bos; species Bos mutus. The sequence goes on from NC_091625.1 coordinate 44,568,731, forward strand.
AAATCTCTTCCTAAAGAAAGAAAGGAAGAAAAGCTCATCTTCCTTATCTTCAGTTATATCATATAACTTTCAGGTATTTGCAATTTTAACTATTTTGTTCATTTATTTCTTAGAGCTTGCGGTGAATCTAATATTGTGTGCACTGAATTGCATTAAATTTAATTATAAACATTTTTGACACTTTTTAACATTTTAGTATAATTTTTAGAGATAGCTTCTTTAAAATGAGGTGGGATTTAAGATAAACTTAAAGTACAGGTGAATTTCAAGGCAACAATATATGTCAGAAAAGATAATTCTACGAGAATATTAGCAGGATTTGGACAGGTTATAGCAAAAGTCAACAGAGATAGCAATTGAACATAGAGAAAAGAATCTAGATGAGGATAAGAGAACTCTTCAAATGGGGAAAAACTTGCTCCAGGCCATCTCAGTGGTCAAACAGGACACAAACCACATGAATCAAGTATCAGACTCCCTTGCAATAAAGACAGTAGTTGGTCCAGAAAGAACATGTCCCATCCTGAGAAAGTGGGCTCCCGTACATGGCAGGGCTGCTGGAGTGAAAGTCCTCTAAGTGGTAGAGGGCAGGGAGCCAGGAGCAGTTTTCCATTGCAGGTGAGGGGCTCGATTTAGTGATATCCAACATGCCTCTAAATTTGAGTCTTTGAAAATCTCACCACTTCAGTCGTGTCTGACTCTGTGCGACCCCATAGATGGCAGCCCACCAGGCTCCCCCATCCCTGGGATTCTCCAGGCAAGAACACTGGAGTGGGTTGCCACTTCCTTCTCCAATGCATGAAAGTGAAAGGGAGGTCACTCAGTCATGTCCGACTCTTTGCGACCCCATGGACTACAGCCTACCAGGCTCCTCCATCCATGGGGTTTTCCAGGCAAGAGTACTGGAGTGGGCTGCCAGTGCCTTCCACATCCTGGTCTCACACTCGTCCTTTGGTAAATACTGCTAGATCTACTATTTTTCAGTGCTACCTATTATCTGGAACCTGTTGGTCCTGATGGCTGCCATGCTTAGCCTGCTATGGGGGCAGCTTGAATAAACATTTATACGGTTGTGATTTTGTATCCTGGAGCTTTGGAACCAGGCAAATCTAGGTTAGAATTTCAGTTCTTTAACCTACTACTATATGAGGTTAGGTTAATTTCTCACATTTTAAAAACTCTACTTTCCTCATATGCTACATGGAGATTATAATACCCTTAGCTATGAGGTTAATATAAGAATTAAAAATAAAGTATTTGTAAAGCACTTAGCAAACTGCCTGGAACCTATTTAGTGATTAATAGCAATTTTGATTATTAACTGTATTTTATAAATTTGCTCCATGCATTTAAGTTTTTCATAAAATATTTTTTCTCAATTAACTAAACAAATATTTATCTGATGACAACATGTTCTAAACTCTAGCATTCAAATTATGAATAAGATGAACTTCCTACCCTTTGATATTTATATTCTAGTAGGAAAGACATAATAAGCCAATAATAAAATAAACATAATATGTAATATCAAGTACTAATACTGGCCATAAAGAAAAATAAAGCAGGTTAGGAGATATAAGGGCTTCCCTAGTGACTCAGGGTCACAAAGAGTCGGACATGACTGAGCGACTGAACGGAACTAAACTGATTGGCTCTCTGGTAAAGAATCTACCTGCAGTGTAGGAGACTCGTGTCCAATCCCTGAGCTGGGAATGTCTCCTGGAGGAGGAAATGGCAAGCCACTCCAGTATTCTTGCTTGAGAAATCCATGGACAAAGGAACCTAGAGGGCTACAGTCCATGGGATCAAGAGTTGGATACAACTAAACCACCACAGGAAGTATAAAATGATTGGATAGGATGCAGATACAATGTTATTTTAAATAATATGGTGAGATAAGCCCTCTTTGAAGAAAGCATAATTTGAAAAAAGTCTTGAATGAAATAAGAGAATAAGCCATGTAGATAACAAAAGAGAAATGCCTCCTGGCTAGAGAGAAGCATAAGTACAAGACTTTGAGTTAGAAACACACTTGTCCTGGTGGTGGCCATCAGGATGCTGAGGATGACTGGAACAGAATGATGAGAAATGAGGTTGGAGAGATTGGTAAGGCCCAGGTCATGCAGGACAGATACTTTAGATTTGATTCTGAGTGTAATGGAAAGTCTGTAGAGTGTTTTGTACAGGGGAATGATGTGATTGATTCATGTCTTCATAAGGCCATTCATAATGTGTGGGGAATAAACAGTGGAAGTAGGGCAAGTTAAGCTGATGGAAAACCAATAAGGAAATTTATTGCCTACCTAGAGAGAGACTTTTCATACTGTTCATGGGGTTCTCAAGGCAAGAATACTGAAATGGTTTGCCATTCCCTTCTCCAGTGGGCTATGTTTTGTCAGAACTCTTCACTATGACCCGTCTGTCTTGGGTGGCCCTACACAGCATGGCTCATAGTTTCATTGAGTTAGACAAGGTTATGGTCCATGTGATCAGTTTGATTAGTTTTCTGTGACTGTGGTTTTCATTCTGTTTGCCCTCTGATGGATAAGGATCATTCTGTTTGCCCTCTGATGGATAAGGATCATTCTGTCTGCCCTTTGATGGATAAGGATAAGAGGGTTATGGAAACTTCCTGATGAAGAGAATGACTGAGGGGGAAACTGGGTCTTGTTCTGATGGGCGGGGCCATGATCAGTAAATCTTTAATCCAACTTTCTGTTGATAGTTGGGGTTGTGTTTCCTCCCTGTTGTTTGACCTGAGGCCAAACTATGGTGGAGGTAATGAAGATAATGGGGACCTCCTTCAAAAGGTCCTGTGCATGCACTGCCCCACTCAGTGCCCCCAACCCTGCAGCAGGTCACTGCTGACCCATGCCTCTGTTGGAGATTCCTGGACACTCATGGGCAAGTCTGGGTCAGTTCCTTGTGGGGTTACTGCTCCATTCTCCTGAGTCCTGGTGAGCACAAGGTTTTGTTTATGCCCTCCAAGAGTCAGTTTTCCCAGTCCTGTAAGTTCTGGTGGCTCTATGGTGGGGTTAATGGCGACCTCCTCCAAGAGGGCTTACGCCATACTGAGGTCTCCTGCACCCAGAGCCCCTGCCCCTGCGACAGACCACTGCTGACCCATACCCCCGCAGGAGACACTCAAACGCTCGAAAGCAGGTATGGCTCAATCTCTGTGGGGTCTCCTGGCATGCACAGGTTTTGTTTGAGCCCTCCAAACAGCTATGGCAGGTATGGGGTTTGATTCTAAACATGATTTTGCCCCTCCTACCATCTTGCTGGAGCTTCTCCTTTGCCCTTGGATGTGGGGTATTTTCTGGTGGGATTGAACATTCTCCGTCAACAGTTGTTCAGCAGCAAGTTGTAATTTTGGGCTTCTCACAGAAGATAAGTGCACGTCCTTATACTCCACCATCTTGAGATCAGACTGTACTGTACAATTGCACTCATCTCGCACGCTAGCAAAGTAATGCTCAAAATTCTCGAAGCCAGGCTTCAACAGTACGTGAACCGTGAATTCCAGATGTTCAAGCTGGATTTAGAAAAGGAAGAGGAACCATAGGTCAAATTGCCAACGTCCATTGGATCTTAGAAAAAGCAAGAGAGTTTCAGAAAAACATCTACTTCTGCTTTATTGAATATGCCAAAGCCTTTGACTGTGTGAATCACAACAAACTGTGGAAAATTCTTCAAGAGATGGGAATACCAGACCACCTGACCTGCCTCCTGAGATCTGTATGCAGGTCAAGAAGCAGCAGATAGAATCAGACATGAAACAATAGACTGGTTCCAAATCGGGAAAGGAATACATCAAGGCCGCATACTGCCACCCTGCTTATTTAACTTACATGCAGAGTACATCATGCGAAATTTTGGGCTGGATGAAGCTCAAGCTGGAGTCAAGATTGCTGGGAGAAATATCAATAATCTCAGATATATAGAAGATACCACTCTTACGGCAGAAAGCAAAGAAGAACTGAAGAGCCTCTTGATGAAAGTGAAAGAGGAAAGTGAAAAATTTGGCTTAAAACTCAACATTCAGAAAACTATGATCAAGGCATCTGATTCCATCACTTCATGGCAAATAGATGGAGAAACAATGGAAACAGTGAGAGACTTTATTTGGGGGGGGGCTGTAAAATCACTGCAGTCCATGAGGTCGCGAAGAGTTGGACACAACTGAGCGACTTCCCTTTCACTTTTCATTTTCATGCATTGGAGAAGGAAATGGCAATCCACTCCAGTGTTCTTGCCTGGAGAATCCAAGGGACAGGGGAGCCTGGTGGGCTGCCGTCTATAGGGCCGCACAGAGTCGGACACGACTGAAGTGACTTAGCAGCAGCAGCAGCAAAATCACTGCAGATGGTGACTGTAGCCATGAAATTAAAGGACACTTGCTCCTTAGAAGAAAAGCTATGACCAACCTAAACAGCATATTAAAAAGCAGAGATATTACTTTGCCAAAAAAGGTCCGTCTAGTCAAAGCTGTGGTTTTTCAAGTAGTCATGTATGGATGTGAGAGTTGGACTATAAAGAAAGCTGAGTGCTGAAGACTTAATGCTTTTGAACTGTGGTGTTGGAGAAGACTCTTCAGAATCCCTTGGACTGCGAGACGATCAAACCACTCAATCCTAAAGAAAATCAGTCCTGAATATTTACTGGAAGGACTGGATGCTGAAGCTGAAGCTCCAGTACTTTGGTCACCTGATGCGAAGAACTGACTCATTTGAAAAGACCCTGATTCTGGGAAAGATTGAAGGCGGCAGGAGAAGGGGATGACAGAGGATGAGATGGTTGGATGGCATCTCCGACTCAATGGACATGAGTTTGAGTAAACTCTGGTAGTCGGTGTTGGACAGGGAAGCCTGGTATGCTGCAGTCCATGGGGTCGTAAGGAGTCAGACACAACTGAGCAACTGAACTGAACTGAACTGAGAGAGAGACAGCAGAGGTTTGGGCTTAGGATGACAGCAGTAGACATGCTGAAAGAAGGGCATGACTTGAAAGCAATGCTCACAGACTTTGGTGCTAGATTTGGTTATAGAAAGACACAAAGGAGTTTAGGATAATGAAAATCTAACATTTGGGGCTGAGCCACTATGGTTAAGTGAGATGGGGAAAATGGGAAAGCATTGAACTTGTTAGTAAAGGAAATCAAGTTTGGTTTTGTACACATTAAATTCAATATGTCAATTAGCAGAAATCTTGAGTAGGAAATTAGATACTCATGAATTTGGTGCTGTAATAGCCTGGAGATAAAATCTGAGTCAGCAGCATATGGATGGTTTTTAAAGCAGGGAGGCAGGATGACATTGCCTCACATATGAGTATAGGTGCAGAGGCAGAGAGTTCTGAGGATTCAACCCTGGGATGTGCCAACATTTAGATACTTAGACACTGATCAGGAGAGTTCAATGAAGGGAGAGAAAGATGTGGAGACTGGAGTATCTGAGACATCTACTGAAGGAAATATTTTTGAAAAAAGTGTTTGTAATCAACTCTCAAATGCTATTAAAAAAACAAATAAGATTCGGGTTAAAAATTGACTTTGCAATTGACATGGTAGAAATTATTGATAGGAATGAAAAAATATTGGAGTGACTTGAGGTGAAATGGTTAATATTGAAACTCTTTGGGGGAGTTTTTTACCAAAGAAGGGCTTTTCTGGTGGCTCAGCTGGTAAAGAATCTGCCTGCAATGTGGGAGACCTGGGTTCATTCCTGGGTTGGGAAGATCCACTAGAGAAGGGAGCGGCTACCCCTCCAGTGTTCTGGCCTGGAAAATTCCATGGACTGTATAGTCCGTGGGGTTGCAAAAAATAGGACACGACTGAGCAATTTTCACTTTCACTATACCAAAGAAGACCAGAGTAATGGGGATGTGGATTCCAGGAGCATTTATTTTTTTTCACAAGATGGCAGATATTTTACCATTTTGCATTTTGATGAACATGACCAAGTAAAGAAGCAGAGATTAGTAATGCAAAATTTGGGTGAAAATTGTAGGAAAGAGGTCTACTTGTCCTCAATAGGACAAGGGGGATGGGATCCAGAACAGAGATTGTTAGTCTTGGAAGGAAGCACAGACAGTTCATCCATCCCCTCACTTTATTCAGATCTCTGCTCAGACATATCAGGGATGTCTTTCCTGAACATCCTTCCCAAAATCGTACCCTGCCTATGGATCACAGCTTTGCTTTCCTTTGTAATCCCTTTCCTGTCTAGTATTATGTTGAATATACATATATTTATTAAGTTATTGTTTGTTTTTTATCCAGGAATATGATCATCAGAAGAGAAGGGACTTTGCCCTCTCCAGATGTCATAACATTGCCTGGGGTGGAGTACCCTTCATAAATACTTGTGTATTAAATGAGTGAAACAGGAAGAAAAAAATAGAAAAATAGGTGTACAAATGCAGGCAGGTTTGTAGATTTAGTGGACAGAAGAATTCTTTTTCTTCTCATTACTTCTATTTTCTTGGTGTCGTGAGAGGCAAGTCACCAGTTTGGAACTGAAAAGAAACTGGAACATATTTGCCCCAGAGAATAGGAAGAATGCACTACAAAATGTGGCTGAATTACCAGAAAATGTCAAGAGACATTTGATCGTGGTCAAAGTTGCAAAGTGAGACCAGTTAGTAAATTTGTGAGTTTTCTTTCACCTGAAATCTGCCAGTGAGGTGCAGGGACAGAAAGTGGAAGTCGCTCACTCATGTCCAACTTTGCAACCCCATGGACTATACACACAGTCCGTGGAATTCTCCAGGCCAGAATACTGGAGTGGGTAGCTGTTGCCTTCTCCAGGGGATTTTCCCAACCCAGGGATTGAACCCAGGTCTCCCACATTGTGGATGGATTCTTTACCAGCTGAGCCACAAGGGAAGCCCAAGAATGATGCGAAGAGCTGACTCATTTGAAAAGACCCTGATGCTGGGAAAGATTGAAGGCAGGAGGAGAAGGGGACGACAGAGGATGAGATGGCTGGTTGGCGTCACCAACTCAACGGACATGGGTTTGGGTGAACTCCAAGAGTTGGTGATGGACAGGGAGGCCTGGCGTGCTGTTGCCCATAGGGTCACAAAGAGTCGGACACGACTGAGCGACTGAACTAAACTGATAGTCTATCCTTTCTCCAGTGGATCTTCTCGACCCAGGAATCTCACCGGGGTCTCCTGCATTGAAGGCAGATTCTTAATAATTGAGCTATTAGGGAAGCAGGGACAGAGAAAGTAGAGAATGAGGTTTAATCATTATCAAGATTTTTGCTATAACAGTGTAATAAAGGTTAAGAGAGTTATATTAGTTTCCTGCAACTGCCATAAAAATGCTACCACAAACTTGGTGGCTTAAAACAACAAAAATTTATTCTCTCACAGTTGAGACACCAGAAGTCTGAAATCAAGGTATCAGGAGGGTTGATTCCTTCTTGAGGCTCTGAGGAAGAAACTGTCCCAGTTCCTCTCCTTCCTTCTCATGGTTTCCTGCATTTCTTGGCTTGTGGCAGCATAACTCCATTCCCTGCTTCCATCTTCATAGGGCCTTGCTGCCTGTGTCTATGCCTCTGTGTGTCCTTCTCTTTCTCTAAGAGCACCCGTCTTGAATTTAGGACTCTGCCTAATCTAGTGTGTCCCATCTTAACCAATTACATCTGCAAAGACTCTATTTCCAAATAAAGTCATATTCTAAGGCTCTGAGTGGACACGAACATTGGGGAGATACTCTCCAACTCACTACAGGGGTTGAGCGTATTTGCGAAGAAGTGATTATACCCATGAACCATAGATTCTAGAAGGGAAAGTGCTCCCAGGATGTGTAGTGAGATGGATCATGGGCACTGAAAAATGATATATTCAGTGGATTAGTGGACTCTATTTGGACAAAGTAATAGAGGAAGGGTACTACAATAACTGACTTTGAAAAGTAGCTGGTGATGAACAGAGAGTGGGAAGCTTGAAATTTAGGAGGCAGTGTATGAGTTGATAATGTTAAATTCTAGGGCATAACCATGGAAAAGATTGGAAGGGGTGTTATAAAGGAAAAGGCCATCAGAACTGATGAGGTCAAGGAACTGTGGACAAGGTCAAGGACAGCACATTTAGCTAAATCTTTGATGGGAGGTGGTAAAATCCACAAGGATGGGAAAGTAGTAAGTGATGTGCTGAGGTCCTTAAAGACTGTTGTCAGTGTTACCTCAGTGAGGATAGACAGCAGCTGATACCTTATGGCATATAAGAATGAAAAGACTAGTGAAATGGAGGGAAGAGCAAGGCAACTCTCATCCCAGGTGCTGTGGGGATTTAGGGCACAAGAACATATCAGCTGCCCTCTAGGAGTGGGGTGTACCCTCGTCAGAAAATTTGCAGGTTTCGAGTACAACACAAATGTTCAGAGTATAAGCTGAAGATGCAAAGATGCAGAGGATTCTGCTGACAACAGCTTGATGGAGTGGTCTGGGAGTGATCAGAACAGTGGGAGACTGCATCAGACTACAGAATATACACCACCATGGCCAGAGGCTGGAGAGGAGGTTTGGCTGGGGAGATTTCTGGTGGTGATGGAAGCAAACAGGACAGCATAGCCCTCCACTTTAGGGACAGACTTTAATGAATCCTTCTCTTAATTTGAGGAAGGTGCTGTCCCTACCTTCACAGTATTATTTATAATAACTCTATAAAGAGTATTTGTACCCCATCCCAAGTGTTACACCCACTTCACCTGCAGGTTGTATGTGGGTTCCCTGTGTTTATTAATGTCTGCCTTTCACTGGAATGGGAGGGTCTTGAGTGTTGGGCTCCTGAACTAGCCAACTTCTTTATTCATAGCACTTTGGACATAGTAGGGGTTTCAAAACAGCTGCATGGATTGTGGTGAGTTGAAAAACTAAAATTAAGAAAATTCTCAGTTCTCTGTCTCTGCTTTCCTTTGTCTTTTATACAACTAGGGGAAGAGCAGGGTGTTATGCTAAAAAACTTTTCTCCCCTATGATAGTCTTACAGCCTGTTTACTTGTTCAGGGCACATCGTCACCATGTGACAGGACGTGTGTGCTCTAAAATGACAAAATGTGTGGATCCTGGCCAGGAGAGTCAAGAAATTACTTCATAAACAAAGCTGTAAATAACATCTGGGCTGTCCAGATACAGGAGGACCTGGTGGCTTTTCCTTTTGGCTGTTTTGTTTGGTCGTGGCCATCTCCCTGTAGACCCAAATGAATCAGGGAGCCGCCGTCTCAGCCCCAAATTACTCCAGGCTAATTTTGTTGCTGAGAAGTCATGGCAGGCTCTCCCAATGGGAAAACCAGACCCTGCAGGGTGAAATGACAGGAAACCAGTGAATCACAGCATTGAGGAGGGAAGCCGAAAGATCCAAATCGTCAAGATAAAGGGGAACCGTGAAGGGGAAATAAAGCTTATAAACATTTTTTGTCTCAGGTTACAGAAAAATTTGATGAGAATAATAATACTAATTTAAAATTGATAGACTTATTTTGATCTGACTATACCTCAAACCACAACTTTCTTTGTAGACATTAGTCAACTTAGCTGTCTAGTATTTAAATCATTTTCTTTCTACTGCACTTGATTTGTAGACTACTGTAATAACATTCTATAATGAATGGAAGTTACACCAAACGAAAGATAAAAGTGATATTAATATGCTGAAAGAAAACTTCATTGTAGATATTAGTACGTAATACAGAAAATTCTATGGCAACCTACAAGTGCAAACTTCTCTGCTTCCTTGATGACTCATGATGTTTGTGCCTCTTCTGGAAGGTGTAACCTGTTTGAATAGGGTGTGAGTTCTGCTAATGCAAACATTACAGATAAAGGCAAATTTGAGGGGAAAAAAGCAGTAGAACCTTAGAAGGTGGCTTTTCCCCCTTTCTCTACATGTCAAAAAAGTAGAGCTTGAAAAAGCTCTGGTCTCTTGCTAGTAGCACACTGCACCTCCGTCATTGCTAGAATTACAGAGTTGAGAAGAAGAAAGGCTTGATGAAGGGCTGGGTGAGGTTCCAATGCCCCCATCATGGCCTGCAGACTTCACCTGGCTGTGTCTGTGTCACTTGTGTGCCTCAGTGCCCAATTCTGGGCTCCAGCCCCAGGGAAACGTGCCAGAGTACAGCATTCTTCACCAATGCTCGTGGCAAAACTCACAGAACTGCAGAGACAAATAGATGAATCTACTATCACAGATGGGGACTTCAGTACTCTGGAAACACTGCTTTGTCTCTGATTCAATTCTGTTCAGCAGATACTGACTGAATAACTACCATATGCCCCGTGAGACTGCATAAACATGATCCAGACTTTGGGGTTGGGAGATCTGAGTCTAGAACCAGGGTCTACCATTTACCACTTAAGACCCCAGGTCAATCATTGATCTTTTTCTCAGTGTGTGTCCACATCTGTAAAATGAATGGCAGTGAAAATTAAAGGCCACAAGTGGGTGCTGTTATGTGCTCAATGGTTATTTTTCTTTCTCTCTTCTTGTGAATCTGAACATCAGTTTAAGTTAAGATTTTAACTCAAAGAGTTGACTGTCTCAACTGGGAGACACTGACCTACGTCCTGGGAGAATTTTGTACATGTACCTGGAGGTGACATGAGGGGTTGAGCCCAGTCTAGTGGATCTGGGTCTCTGAGGTCCAGGTAGGAATCTTTACATACAACAGGCTCCCAGGTGACCTGAAGCATTCTACCAAAAAGCTAGCCTCAATCCTCCTCAAATCCATGAATGCTGACATTTTCACAGAGACTCCCGAGACAAAAGACCTCAACGGCATTTTAGGATTTAGGTTTTATCATACCCTGTAGAGCTGGAGGGATGGCCATAGGGAGGGAAAGAGAGAGAATCTTCCCCACAAACTTCTCTTCCATAATATGAGATAGAAGCTCTGACCACCAAGCTCCTATAGTAATTTTTTGTTCTTCTTTAATGCTGCTAATCATGTTCAACTTTGCATTAGAAATTATATCTCATTTATTCTCCCCATGGTTCCTTTTCTATCTCTTGGCACATGGCCATGAGAAATACATACTGAGATAAATTGATTAGCAAATAAGTTCAATAATGTATTCATTCTTCCTGACTTCCATAACTGGGGAGACCCAAAAGGAAAGCTGGGCTGGGATAGGAAGGGGAAATGTGGTATCTCTGAAGCTGCTTGGGAGGGGCCATTTCCCCAAGGATGGGAGCAAGTATACATTTCCCTGTCTCTCCAGGAAAGGATTGGATGTTGAGACCTTGAAAATGCCTTGTTCTGTAAGTCTGCCCTGCCAGACTTACAAACACATGTGAGATGTTGGTGGAGGTTGATTTACCAAAATAATTTCCAAAAGAGGAAAATCAACAATCAAAATGGGCTGTCCTCCAGTGAGATTCAGTGACCTTAAAAATTCAAGCTGCCAAGGTCTCCAGACTGCCAACTGGCAACCTTGGTGCCCCTGTCTTTTGCAGGTAATTCAGTCCAGTAGAGAGCCCAACAGCCTGATAAGCTAGGTTTGTAGCAGGGAGAGAAACCAAGAGACTGTATAGACACAGACTAAAAGAGGAAGAATCATTGGAACCAAGAGATTAATCATAACATTTCGTGTAGCACTTGAGACGTTTTCCAGGTTTGAATTGCTTGTTCGGAATATTGTTGGCATCTTGCCGAGGGGAGATATTAAGTCAGGTTCCCCAAATCCCTTCGGAGGTCATCCATTCTAAAGCCACATTGTCTAGGTTCTCTTAGGATTTCATGATGGAACATGTTCTTTGACAGGCAAGAATGCAAAGTAGAATCTCCTGTGATAGTGTAGAGAGGTCGGTCCATTAAAAGTAAAGCCTTGGAGGTATCTACCTAGATCTGCTGTTGTTAAGGAAATAGCTTCAAGAAAAACAGGTAACAGCCACTCAACCTGAGTGTTAGTTGAGCTGTTCAGATGAGTGGTTCTCAAGATTCACTACCATCCCGAATTAAATGAGTACATCCAAACTGATATCAGCATCACTTGTATAAATATACATCCTCATCTATGCCAGTTCCACTCCAGAGTGCCTGATTGAGTAGGTTTGTGAATATATACTTTTTTAAAAGCCCTCCAGGATTCAAAGCCCAGTAAGGCTTGGGAACTTCTGGTGTCCATAACTAACATTGTCCGGGAGGAGCCCAAGTGTGGAACAACTCAGAGACAGCATTGCAATTCTCCGGTGAATTTTTGACCTTGAGAAATACTTCAGGTAGTAAGTTAAACTCTGTAGATGTATTCATGTGCTTTACACACACACACACACACACACACACACACACAGACCAGTGATAGAAAAACTCTAGATTTGATTCACCCAGTTGCTAGTCAAATTCTTTCCATCCACTGAACTTCCTCAGAGCTCTTTGAAGTCAGCAATTACTTTGTTCTCAGAGGAGTCATTCTGTGGCAAGGAAAATGTTGAAAGCTTGGCAATGTATTAGGACTTTCCAAATCTGGGTCATTTCAAAATATTTATCTGTATGTTGTTTATCCTTTTTCAGTATTTAGACTTCATTCTTTCTAATAACCAGAGGACAGTCTATTGCTCTTAGTCACCTGGAATGCATAATAAAGATAGTAAATTTGCCAGTGGTTCTAACATAAGGCAGCTATCTTTAATAATTTCCATAATAACCCCCTGTCCTCTTTCAGAAGCACAGATTTAGCAACTGAATAGAGGCTTTTATACAGCGCCTGACACAGAATCACTCCTCAGTAAATATGAGCTATGATTTTCAGTATTCTATTTTCATTAACTCAGTATCCAGCCACACTCTTCCAGACAGGTTACCATCAATGTTCTAAACGAATATTTTACACACATCCTCTTCCAAGCTTCTAGAATTACTATTCTCAACCTCCTGTTTTATCCCATATGTTTGTCCCTGATACTTACAGAGTGAGAAATCTTTGGGTAACATCTCTGCTGATAGTTGAAACATGTAGCTTTTTTTTTTAGTGTTCTCTTAGATTCCCCATTTGCAGGAAACCACAAATCCTAATGTTGATTTCCTGTATTGCTGTAGAAGCTCAAGATGCAGGAATTTCACTTTTTAATGGCCCATCTCTCTATGCAAAAGACTATCCATACTGAGATGCTCACTGTTTTATCTGAAAGTGCACTGACTCATAACTCCACGCACAGATACCTCCCACCTCTACTCTCTGTCTCTGATCTGTGGTACTAGCTCAACCTGACCTTCCAACTCCAAAGGGTATTGAATCATTGGTTCACACCCAGTCCAGGTCCCAATTAGTATCCTCTGTATTTTTTTTTTCTTACCACATAATAGATTAAGTATTGAGGTTTATAGCAGCCTCATTGATAACACTGAAGATAAGATAGCTTTGGTGTCTCTCAAACCATTTAAGTTCCTTCAGTGAATGCCATTGGATTTCCACTGGATTTTCTCAATACAGCACATTATCAATCAAGCACTGCCTATCACAGGGAAATCCACAAAGCCAGAGCACATGTGTATCAGAGCCTATGGAAGACAGGCAGATTACAAAAAAGGGACAGTTTTAATGTTTTCATTTTAGAGTCCTTCTACCCCATCCTCTCTCCCTCCCTCTCCCCCTCCCCCTCTCCTCCTCTCACCTGTGCTCTCTCTCTCTCTCACACACACACACACACACACACACACACACACAGCTTCTGTTTTCCAGGAGCTTTTGAAATTTTACTTGGCTCATATTCCTGAGGCCAATGGACAGGAAATGAAAATTGGATAGGAAGGGAGCTGAAAACATCTTCTATAAATTTTTTGTTGCATGGGGTATGATAGTTTTCCCATCTAAAATGTTTTAAAAATAGATTTACCAGGAAATATTGCTTTATATAGAAGGACTGCCATGCTATATGGTTATTATTATCATTACCAATTAAAATCACCATATTAATAGCTCTCTTGAATAATGACTTTCATCTGACTGTATGAAAAGTTTAGAAAATATTGAGATAAATTTCCCTGCATTGTAATTCCAGGGATGACATTCTAAGGAAAGTCCTATCCTGTTGAAGCAATTGTGTCCCATAGAATTACAGTACTTGAGGGGGAAAACTTTCTGAAGTCTTCTCAGTTCCTCTTTTAACTTCACTTACTATGAAGGAATAGTTTCAAATGAATTAACCTAAACACAGAAAATAATCATTCTAATTCTATGTAAGATTTTAAGATTTCCTAGTTCCCTGTCTTCTTTATCACATATGCTTTTGCTTCCCAATCTATATTAAAATAGAAAAAGTGAAAACAATGTAGTGAGGTGGTTTTTTTTTTTTTTTCATAAAGATCTGCTCTTTAGTTTGAGATTATTTCCTATTTATTATTTTGGTGTTCAAACACCCTTCCTTTTTTGAAGTTATGGGTGCAATAGATGGAAGGGTTTTGTTTATTGCCCTCACTTGACAAAATGAAAAACTGACTCTTCCATATTGGGCCCAAAATTTAAGTGTAAAATTTTACTTTTTAAGGAAACTCAAAACTCCTGAAATCAGCACTATGCCTTTAGACTTCACGACAGAGCACTGCTAAATGCCTCAATTTGGGGCTGCAATAAGCCAGACCACGAAGGGATGGCTGCTGGAGACTTAGCTGTTATAACTTTAGAAATAGATTAGGTGACTGTTGCTGGTATCCCAGGGGTCATAATTCTTCCTCAGATATTTCAAAAGGATAAGGTAATTAAGTTAATAATCCCTGTTGTTACAAATACTAGTTGTGGCATTGTTCATTTATTGCCTTCTTACAGCCATGATATCGATTTACACAAGAATTACTTGGGGGAAGTCCTGGTATTGAAGACTCCAGAAAGAAACTAGGATCAAAGACTCCTAGATTAAAGGGTTGATTTAGGATAAATGTTAAAAGGCATAATGTGAACAACACACTTATTACAAACAAGAAATCCCAGTCTTACCTACTGTTCTATATGGTGACAGGCATTTCACTTCCTGTGAAAATAAAGCAAAAATGGAAACATAAATGAGTGAAGTAAATTGTTACTTGGGCAATTAACATAAAAGCACTTGTATTTAGATACCTTTAATTTGCATTTCAAATGAAGTTTAGTAGTTAAAGTAGGTAAGGCCACACAGGAAGAAAAATTTGACTTCTAAATATGTACATATTTGAATAGTATATAAAATAAATGTGTACATAGGTTTTTTACAAGCCCAAAAAGTTCATTTATCTGTCTGTTGTATTTTGAGATCATAATATTTAGAGTTTTTATCTGGCCTTTTTTAAGAAACTCAGAATGCACAATTTAAATAGCTAGATGATCCCACTTCATAAACCACAGACATCCAATTTAGCATAGTCTCATAGGCTCAAAGAGATAAATCAGTGTGTGGTAAAAGAAGAATTTTAATAAAACGTGAAAATACAACCTATACCAACTATTCAGTATTTCTGCAGACTACTGCTTCTCAGTATCATCTCCTGCATGACAACTACTCTGGCCAAGGGCTGGTGAAAAAACTTTGGGGAAAAACTCAAAACCTATGCAAAATGGTAGCATTTCAAATCTATCTGCCAAGTTGACCAGAAAGACCATTTCATAGAAAATTTGCGTAAATTAAGTTTGGTTTTCCCACTTACATTGTACTCCTGGGCAATCTGCCAGGCTACTATCTGTTTTCAGAAGCCCTGGGTACGATTTTTTGTTCACCATCTGGTGATCAAGAAGGATCTATCCTCATACCTCTGTGGTTCACCTTGCCCTCTTAGGTAAATAACACTCTCTTCTTTTCCACATTCAACTTTTTTTTTTTCTGGCCATTCGTTTCACATATGATATTTTACATGTTTCAATGCCATTCTCCCATATCATCCCTCCCTTGCCCTCTCCCACAGAGACCAAAAGACTGTTCAATACATCTGTGTCTCTTTCGCTGTCTCGCATACAGGGTTATCATTACCTTCTTTCTAAATTCCATATATATGCATTAGTATACTGCATTGGTGTTTTTCTTTCTGGCTTACTTCACTCTGTATAATAGGCTCCAGTTTCATCCACCTCATTAGAGCTGATTCAGATGTATTCTTTGTAATGGCTGAGTAATATTCTATTGTGTTTTTGTACTACAGCTTTCTTATCCATTAATCTGCTGATGGACATCTAGGTTGCTTCCATGTCCTGGCTATTATAAACAGTGCTGCGATGAACATTGGGGTACACATATCTCTTTTGATTCTGGTTTCCTCAGTGTGTATGCCCAGCAGTGGGATTGCTGGGTCATATGGCAGTTCTATTTCCTGTTTTTTAAGGAATCTCACACTGTTCTCCATAGTGGCTGTACTAGTTTGCATTCCCACCAACAGTGGAAGAGGGTTCCCTTTTCTCCACACCCTCTCCAGCATTTATTGCTTGTAGACTTTTGGATTGCAGCCATTCTGACTGGCATGAAATGGTACCTCATAGTGGTTTTGATTTGCATTTCTCTGATAATGAGTGATGCTGAGCATCTTTTCATGTGTTTGTTAGCCATGTGTATGTCTTCTTTGGAGAAATGTCTGTTTATTTCTTTGGCCCACTTTTTGATTGGGTCTTTTATTTTTCTGGAATTGAGCTGCAGGAGTTGCTTGTATATTTATGAAATCAATTCTTTGTGAGTTGCTTCGTTTGCTATTATTTTCTCCCATTCTGAAGGCTGTCTTTTCACCTTGCTTATTTTTTCTTTGTTGTGAAGAAGCTTTTAATTTTAATTAGGTCCCATTTGTTTATTTTTGCTTTTATTCCCAAAATTCTAGGAAGTGGGTCATAGAGGATCCTGCTGTGGTTTATGTCAGAGAGTGTTTTGCCTATGTTTTCCTCTAGGAGTTTAATAGTTTCTGGTCTTACATTTAGATCTTTAATCCATTCTGAGTTTAATTTTGTGTATGGTGTTAGAAAGTGTTCTAGTTTCATTCTTTTACAAGTGGTTGACCAGTTTTCCCAGCACCACTTGTTAAAGAGATTGTCTTTAATCCATTGTATATTCTTGCCTCCTTTGTCAAAGATAAGGTGTCCATATGTGCGTGGATTTATCTCTGGGCTTTCTATTTTGTTCCATTGATCTATATTTCTGTCCTTGTGCCAGTACCATACTGTCTTGATGACTGCAGCTTTGTAGTAGAGCCTGAAGTCAGGCAGGTTGATTCCTCCAGTTCCATTCTTCTTTCTCAAGATAGCTTTGGCTATTCGAGGTTTTTTGTATTTCCATACAAATTGTGAAATTATTTGTTCTAGTTCTCTGAAAAATGCCATTGGTAGCTTGATAGGTATTGACTATGCCAAAGCCTTTGACTGTATGGATCACAATAAACTGTGGAAAATTCTGAAAGAGATGGGAATACCTCCAGACCACCTGGCCTGCCTCTTGAGAAACCTATATACAGGTCAGGAAAGCAACAGTTAGAAACGGACATGGAACAATAGACTGGTTCCAAATAGGAAAAGGAGTATGTCAAGGCTGTATATTGTCACCCTGCTTATTTAACTTACATGCAGAGTACATCATGAGAAACGCAGGACTGGAAGAAACACAAGCTGGAATCAAGATTGCTGGGAGAAATATCAATAACCTCAGATATGCAGATGACACCACCCTTATGGCAGAAAGTGAGGAGGAACTAAAAAGCCTCTTGATGAAGTGAAAGAAGAGAGTGAAAAAGTTGGCTTAAAGCTAAACATTCAGAAAACAAAGATCATGGCATCTGGTCCCATCACTTCATGGGAAATATATGGGAAACAGTGTCAGACTTTATTTTTATGGGCTCCAAAATCACTGCAGATGGTGATTGCAGCCATGAAATTAAAAAATGCTTACTAGGGTGGGATGATTTGGGAGAATGGCATTGAAACATGTATAATATCATATATGAAATGAATCACCAGTCCAGGTTCCATGCATGATATGGGATGCTTGGGGCTGGTGCACTGGGATGACCCAGAGAGATGGTATAGGGAGGGAAGTGGGAGGGGAGTTCAGGATGGGGAACACGTATATACCCGTGGTGCATTCATGTTGATGTATGGCAAAACCAATACAATATTGTAAAGTAATTAACCTCTGATTAAAATAAAGAAATTTATATTAAAAATAATATTAATAAATAAAAGACGCTTACTCCTTGGAAGGAAAGTTATGACCAACCTAGATAGCATATTCAAAAGCAGAGACATTACTTTGCCAACAAAGGTCCATCTAGTCAAGGCTATGGTTTTTCCAGGAGTCATGTATGGATGTGGGAGTTGGACTGTGAAGACTTCTGAGTACCAAAGAACTGATACTTTTGAACTGTGGTGTTGGATAAGACTCTTGAGAGTCTCTTGGACTGCAAGGAGATCGAGTCAGTCCATTCTAAAGGAGATCAGCCCTGGGATTTCTTTGGAGGGAATGATGCTGAAGCTGAAACTCCAGTACTTTGGCCACCTCATGCGAAGAGTTGACTCATTGGAAAAGACTCTGATGCTGGGAGGGATTGGGGGCAGGAGGAGAAGGGGACAAAAGAGGATAAGATGGCTGTATGGCATCACCAACTCGATGGACGTGAGTTTGAGTGAACTCCGGGAGTTGGTGATGGACAGGGAGGCCTAGCGTGCTGCAATTCATGGGGTCACAAAGAGTTGGACACGACTGAGTGACTGAACTGACTGAACTGAGCTTGATAGGGATTGCATTGAACCTATAGATTGCTTTGGGTAGTATACTCATTCTCACTATATTGATTCTTCTGATTCACAAACATGGTATATTTCTCAACTTTTATTTTTGATTCATTAACATGTAAGGTTTTGTCCAAACGGGGTCACAGACTATAGCTCATGGGCCAAATCAGTCTCTCACCTGATTTAATATATAAGGTTTTATGGGGCCACATCCATGGCCATTTGTTTTGAACTGTCTATGGATGCCACAACAGTTGAATGGCTGCTACAGATATGGCATGGACCACAAAGCTTAAAATATTTACTATCTGGCCCTTTCATAGAAAATGTTTGCTGACTCTGGTCTTGTATGAGGGGATTATCAATCCATATGGGTTTGGGTGCTAATTCTCTATCATGGAAACATTTCAAAAGAATTTTTTTATTTAAAGTCATTGCTTTCAACTTACTAAGGAAAAAAATTGTCTGCAAAGATAATTTGCAGATATCTTTCAGGTTTAACAGATATACCTGCCCACTTTTCCTACCATTTTGGTTTTTATTTTGGTCTTCATATAGATTCATAATATTTGCTGAGAGAAGGGGAATTATTTGAGGGCAAGTGTGATCAATACTGAAACAGGCAGGCTTTGGCAAAATTCAAGGAAGGAGAATCTACCCTTGCCTTTCCACCATCCCTTCTCTCCGGCCCTGTCCTCTATTTCTTTTCTTCCTTGCTCTGCTTTAGATCATTCCCAGATTCCTGCTTTATTTGAGTCAGCCCTCAAGTAAGTTCTTCTGGACTCTATTTTTTAAAATTTATTTATATTTATCTGGCCAGGCTGGGTCTTATTAATAGTTGCAGCACAAGGGATCCTTTAGTTTTGGCATACAGGATCTATTTCCCTTATCTGGGGTTGAACCCAGGTCCCCTGCATTGGGAACTTAACCACTGGACCACCAGGGAAGTCCCCTCCACTTGACTTTTAACTGATAGTGACATTAGTGCTACTTTTCCAAATATAAACATCTTCACCATTTATATTTTAAGATGAATCTCTGAAGCTGAGAAATTATAGCAAAATCAGAGCTTGCCAATAAGGGGGCTGAGTGTATGGATTACTTTCATGTCAAGGTTTGGGTCTCCATTCCAAACATTCTGGGCCAGTTTCTTTCCGATGGCCAGTAGCGACTCAAGAGGCAAGAAGCTTCCCCTAGGGTGATATACCAACATTGTGTTTTTCTATTATGTCACGAATTGAAAAAGATTGGAAATCACTCAACCCTAGGAACAAATCAGTATGTGCTTCACTTGTCCCAAAAGGGGAACAAATCTTGAGAAATCAGAGTTAATGATGATCACTTTATGGTTCCTGGAGAGTTACAAGTTATAAGACTCTGCTTGTAAGTGAATTAGTAATCTAACTTAGATAAAATTATATGGAGTCCAAATTTAGATCAATCTCAAACAAGAACAAAATCAAGCTTTACAAATTAGCTAATTAGGATTGTATTACTGGTTACAAGGATGTAAAATACATCTCTTTCCTCTTTCTCTGCCTCCTTATTACTTCTCCAATGCCTGGTCCATAGGAGCCCAAAATTCTAGTTGTGCTACCTTTAGTGTGATCCATAGACCTGTAGTATTGTCATAACCTGAGAACTTGTTAGATGTGCAGAGTCTCAGCCTACACCAATCTCCTGAACCAGACTGTGCTCTTTAACAAAATTCACCAAATGATTCATATGCACTAAAGTTTGAGAAGCACTGGGTAAGATACCAAGGGAGATGAGAAATATGGTTATACCATCTAAAATTTGGAAGATTTGGAGTTAAAAATAAGTATTTCAGGAAAGATGGAAAATAATATAATGCAAAGGAAAAATGTGTTTTCTCTTAAATAAAAATCCATGAGTGGAGAATGCCATTTTATAAACTCAGTCAGCCCTGGAACTGGACTTCCTTTACCACAAAACAGCCAGCCCACAGAGGATTAAGCAGAAGTCCTGATGTGTGGTCCCCAACTTCTACCATTTCTTTTAACCTGCTGTGGAGGAGTGAAACTCTGATGTGTTGAGCTTAGTCTAGACTCCTTTTTTCCTAGAAGGAAATCCCATCAGCTTCTTGTTCACATGGAGAGCTCTGGGCTCATAGCGGAAAGGCTCACCAGGACACGGAGCTGATTTAATGGGCCGTGCAAATCTCCAAACTGGAGCCTATTCCCAGAATAGAAACAAGCACCTGGGATTCTTGGAGTGCATTGTCATGGAGTGAGAAAGAAGGAGAACCCTCTCTGTGGTTTAGTTAATTTGGGGATGCTTTCTGTTGGGCCACTCTGACTTCTAGAAGAAGGAATTCAAAAAGCCATAACACAGCCAAAATGGAAAGTGGAATTGCCTAATATTTGGGGGAAAAGGATCATATTTGCAAATCTATATAGAACAGGAGATATAACGACATGCTTGGCTCTGATCCCTGGTTCTCAGTTTAGTCACTCAGTTGTGTCCTACTCTTTGTGACCCCATAGACTGCAACATGCCAGGCTTCCCTGTCCATCACCAACTCCTGGAGTTTACTTAAACTCATGTCCATTGAGTCGGTGATGCCATCCAACCATCTCATCCTCTGTCATCCCCTTCTCCTCCTGCCTTCAATCTTTCCCAGCATCAGAATCTTTTCCAGTGAGTCAGTTCTTCACATCAGATGGCCAAAATATTGGAGCTTCAGCTTCAGCATCATTCCTTCCAATGAATATTCAGGACTGGTTTCCTTTGGGATTGACTGATTTGATCACCTTGCAGTCCAAGGGATTCTCAAGTCTTCTCCAACACCACAGTTCAAAAGCATGAATTCTTTGGCACTCAGCTTTCTTTATAGTCCAACTCTCACATCCATACATGACTACTAGAAAAACCATAGCTTTGACTAGATGGACCTTTGTTGTCAAAGTAATGTCTCTGCTTTTTAATATGCTGTCTAGGTTGGTCATGGCTTTTCTTCTAAGGAGCAAATGTCTTTTAATTTCATGGCTACAGACACCATCTGCAGTGATTTTAGTGCCCCCCAAAATAAAATCTCTCACTATTTCCATTGTTTCCCCATCTATTTGCCATGAAGTGATGGGACCAGATGCCATGATCTTAGTTTTCTGAATGTTGAGTTTTAAGCCAACTTTTTCACTCTCCTCTTTCACTTTAGTTCTTCTTCACTTTCTGCCATAAGGGTGGTGTCATTTGCATATCTGAGGTTGATATTTCTCCCGGGAATCTTGATTCCAACATGTGCTTCATCCAGACCAGCATTTTGCATTCTGTACTCTGCACATAAGTTAAATAACCAGTGTGTTATGACCAGCGTGTTCTCTTGGCAAAACTTTGTTAGCCTTTGCCCTGCTTCATTCTGTACTCCAAGGCCAGATTTGCCTGTTACTCCAGGTATCTCTTGACTTCCTACTTTTTCATTTCAGTCCCCTATACTGAAAAGGACATCTTTTTTGGACATCTTATCCACCTTAGCAAGGCACTTCACAGCCTGTCCTTAACCTTCCTGTCCAGCATGGATGTGTACTGTGTTTTTTCCGGATACAAATCTTCCTCCTGCAATTTCCTCTCTGATACTTTCTCTTCCCAGTACAGGGAACAAAAGGTCAACTTTCAAGACTCAGCTCTCACAATTTTTCCTAACAGATATCTTCCCACTCCTGTCATGGACAAAAAGGTGGTTTTTAACACCTGTCCACTGGGTTCTTATAGCACTTGTTATATATTTCTGTTTTAGAATTTACTGCATAGTTTTTAATTTCTTATTTATAACCCCAGCACACCATTGTGGTGCTCTGAAGGGGACATTGTGTCTTTCTTATTCATTTCACATCCTTTATTCTTGGCAGTAAAACATGGCACAAAGCAGGCAGTCAGTATTTGTCAAATTTGAACAAAATTCTCATTTCATTCTCTCAGCCCTTTTGAATTTTTTTTTTTTTGGTAAGATGAGAGTGATATATCTAGTGTAGAATTATTTGAAAAACTCATTTGGAAAAGCATGAAGTGAATTAATGGGCAAAGTCCATCTCAAGTCCTTCCTTTTCTGTAAGTTTTTTGCTCACCCTGGTTGGTCCCTAATGCAATCTCCTTTATCCACAAGCCCGTTGAAATGATATAGAGACACCAAAGTGTGTTGTCTTTTATTGCTCTTTAATTGTTTCATATCTATAAATCTTATCTCCCCAGATACACTGTAGTCCAATTCAAACAGCTTCAAATCAGCAAATGGTTATTGGGTGACCAATGCATGTGAGGATCTGTGCTACTTGAACACTGGCCCCAGTTCTGGCTTTAACTTTACTTGTTTTTATTCTTTCAACACATTTATTGAGCATCTACTTACACATATGATCATTGCTCTGAGACAGATTATATTTCCTTCTAGAACTCTGTGTTTCCAAGAAAATTACCAGTACTGCACAAAGTCGAGGGCAAACTGACCAGGCTGTGGTGAGTGATTCTGGATGGAGCAGCCAATGGTCCCAAGCTCAGAGTAATCCACATGGTTGTTCACATGAGATTCAGGGAACCCTTGGCATCAGAGATCTCACACAGGGGATAAAACCTGGCAGAAAGGAACTCTGAACTCCAGTCCAAGTCAGGAGTCACATGGCCCATCAGTTATAGGACTCCTGCTCTGGAGGAAGGGAATAAAGTGGCCTCAATCTTTTTTTTTTTTTTTTAAATGGTCTCAATCTTGAAGAACACCTAGAAAGTACTAAGGAGGGTAACTTAGTCAACACTTGGGACTTTTAACTAAACCTTCTTAGACTCTATGAACCTCTGATGAAATTGCTGGCAACAAGCCACCTCATACCTAAAACCCCAGTATCCCAGAACCCCAGAACTTATACCTTCTAGGCTACAAAGGAGGCTTAGGAGCCCAGGAGTAACAACTGAGTCACTGAGTTTCAGATCTGGGGAATAGAACTCAATTATAAACTCTTGCAGATGGTGACCTGAGGCTGCTGACCTCCCATCCTCCCTTCTGCCTTCACTCAGGGTGGGAGTGAGCCTGCTAGCAAAGGACTCAGAGGACCCAGCATCAGCTGAACAGGGGAGAGACAAAGGGGACCAGCTGGGGGCAGTAGCAGGAAGCATTGAAAGGACTCTGGATTGTGAATTTAACTACCAAGTATTATATACAGATCCTTGTGTCACTGCACTGATTACCCTGCATTTAAATTGACTTTTTCTTTGTTCATCTCCTCCACTAGGCACCAAGGAAAGAGCCTGGGTCTTGTCTTCTTCACTATTTTATTCTTAGCACAAAACACAATGCCTGCCATAAAGTGGGCTCTCAATCTATTTGTCTAATAAAGGAAAAAGTGAATTTGTGTCAGCCTTTGGGTTGAGTAAAGTCAGTCAAGTGAAGAAAAGTCAGCATGCTGAAGGCAAAGATGGACTGTGGGATAGGCAAACGAGGGGGGTCAAGTTGAGAAGCTAACTGAAGCACTATTGAAGAGCAGTTACATGTCCGGGCTTTGGGGTCAATCCTGGCTTTGAATTCTGGCTCTGGCTCTGCTAGTTTCTTCTTTGTGAGCTTGGGCAAGTTGTTAAACTGCTCTGAACCTCAGTTTCTACTCCATGTAATAGCAACTTATGAAAGTGAAAGTTGCTCAGTCACATCTGACTCTTTGTGACCTCATGGACTATATAGTCCATGGAATTCTCTAGGCCAGAATATTGGAGTGGATAGCCTTTCCCTTCTCCAGGGGATCTTCCCAACCCAGGGATCGAACCCACGTCTCCCACACTGCAAGAGGATTTTTTAGCAGCTGAGTCACAAGGGAAGCCCAAGAATACTGGAGTCGTACCCTATCCCTTCTCCAGAGGATCTTCCCAACTCAGGAATCAAACCAGGGTCTCCTGCACTGCAGGGAGATGCTTTTCCAACTGAGCTATCAGGGAAGCCCTATAGCAACTTATACTACAAGTTAATTGTGAGGATTTAATAAAGGAGACCCTGGTTCAATTCCTGGGTTGAGAAGATCCCCTGGAGAAGGCATAGGCTATCCACTCCAGTATTCTTGGGCTTCCCTGGTGGTTCAGAAGGTAAAGAATCAACCTGCAATGCAGGACCTGGGTTCAATCCCTGGGTTGGGAAGATCCCCTGGAGGAGGGTATGGAAACCCACTCCAGTATTCTTGCCTGGAGAATCCGCATGGACAGAGGATTCTAGCAGGCTACAGTCCATAGTATCACAAAGAGTCAGACATGATTGAGTGACTAAGTACAACACAGATTAAAAAGATCAACTCAATGCTAGATCCTGTACTCAACAGACAGGAGGAAGCAAATCTTGTCCTTCCAGTAGCTAATAAGCCTCATCCAGAGTTTGGTATTGGAGCTCAGAGATAAATACTCTAGTATCTGAGACTAAACAAATAAACAGGGAGGGACTCAAATGGAGACTAAACACACAGGCTGGAGATTGAGGTAATAAGGAACAAGATCCAGGCAAGGGATTTTTTTTTTTTTTCATTTTTATATTGCAGGAACATGAGTTGTTTTAATATTAGTTAATCCATTAATGGCTTCCTAGATGGCACTAGTGGTAAAGAATCTGCCCACCAATGCAGGAGATGTAAGAGATGTGGGTTTGATCTTTGGGTGGGGAAGATCCCCTGGAGGAGGAAATGGCAACCCATTCCAGTATTTTTGCCTGGAGTATCCCATGGATTAAAAAGCCTGGTGGGCTACAGACCATAGGGTCTCAAAGAGTCAGACACAACTGAAGCAACTTAGCATGCACACATGAATCCCTTAGTATCATATGCCATATTAATAAGTGTAGGAGAAAGGTCATATGGCTGTATTTAGAGATACTTAACAAGATTTTCGGAGAAGGCAATGGCACCCCACTCCAGTGCTCTTGCCTGGAAAATCCCATGGATGGAGGAGCCTGGTAGGCTACAGTCCATGGGGTCGCTAACAGTCGGATATCACTGAGTGATTTCACTTTCACTTTTCATTTTCATGCATTGGAGAAGGAAATGGCAACCCACTCCAGTGTTCTTGCCTGGAAAGTCCCAGGGACGGGAAAGCCTGGTGGGCTGCTGTCTATGGGGTCACACAGAGTCGGACACGACTGAAGTGACTTAGCAGCAGCAGCAGCAACAAGACTTTGACCAAATTCAATATCCATTATGATCAAAATATTCAAGAAAATTGGACATGGGGAACATGAGAAATACTTAATATGATAGCTAGTGTATCAGTTCAGTTCAATCACTCAGTCGTGTCTGACTCTTTGCGACCCCATGGACTGCAGAACACCAGGCCTCCCTGTCCATCACCAACTCCCAGAGTTTACTCAAACTCATGTCCACTGAGACAGTGATGCCATCCAAACATCTCATCCTCTGTCATCCCCTTCTTCTCCTGCCTTCAATCTTTCCCAGAATCAGGGTCTTTTCAAATGAGTCAGCTCTTCGAATCAGGTGGCCAAACTATGGGAGTTTCCGTTTCATCAGTCCTTTCAATGAACACTCACGACTGATCTCCTTTAGGATGGACTGGTTGGATTTCCTTGCAGTTCAAGGGACTCTCAAGAGTCTTCTCTAACACCACAGTTCAAAAACAACAATTCTTCAGCACTCAGCTTTCTTTATAGTCCAACTCTCACATCCATACCTGACTACTGGAAAAACCATAGCCTTGACTAGACAGACTTTGTTGGCAAATAATGTCTCTGCTTTCTAATATGCTGTCTAGGATGGTCATAACTTTCCTTCCAAGGAGTAAGCATCTTTTAATTTCATGGCTGCAGTCACCATCTGGAATGATTTTGGAGCCCAAAAAATTAAAGTCTGACACTGTTTCCCCATCTATTTGCCATGAAGTGATGGAATCAGATGCCATGATCTTAGTTTTCTGAATGTTGAGCTTTAAGCCAACTTTTTCACTCTCCTCTTTCACTTTCATCAAGAGGCTTTTCTGTTCTTCTTCACTTTCTGCCAGAAGGGTGGTGTCATCTGATTATCTTAGGTTTTTTATATTTCTCATGGAAATCTTGATTCCAGCTGTGTTTCATCCAGCCCAGCATTTCTCATGGTGTACTCTGCATATAAGTTAAATAATCAGGGTGACAATATACAGCCTTGACATACTCCTTTTCCTATTTGGAACCAGTCTGTTGTTCCATGTCCAGTTCTAACTGTTGCTTCCTGACCTACATACAGATTTCTCAAGAGGCAGGTCAGGTGGTCTGGTATTCCCATCTCTTTCAGAATTTTCCACAGTTTATTGTGATCCACACAGTCAAAGGCTTTGGCATAGTAAATAAAGCAGAAGTAGATGTTTCTCTGGAAATCTCTTGCTTTTCTGATGATCTAGCAGATGTTGGCAATTTGATCTCTGGTTCCTCTGCCTTTTCTAAAACCAGCTTGAACATCTGGAAGTTCACGGCTTCACATGTTGAAGCCTGGCGTGGAGAATTTTGAGCATTACTTTGCTAGCATGTGAGATGAGTGTAATTGTGCAGTAATTTGAGTATTCTTCAGCATTTCCTTTCTTTGGGATTGAAATGAAAACTGACCTTTTCCAGTCCTGTGGCCACTGCTGAGTATTCCAAATTTGCTGGCACATTGAGTGCAGCATTTTCACAGCATCATCTTTTAGGATTTGAAATAGCTCAATTGGAATTCCATCACCTCTACTAGCTTTGTTCATAGTGATGCTTCTTCCTAAGACCCACTTAACTTCACATTCCAGGATGTCTGGCTCTAGGTGAGTAATCACACCATCATGATTATCTGGGTCATGAAGATCTTTTCTGTACAGTTCTTCTGTGTATCTTGCCACCTCTTCTTAATATCTTCTGCTTCTGTTAGGTCCATACCATTTCTGTCCTTTATTGAGCCCATCTTTGCATGAAATGTTCCCTTGGTATCTCTAATTTTCTCGATGAGATCTCTATTCTTTCCCATTCTATTGTTTTCCTCTATTTCTTTGCACTGATCACTGTCCATAAGTGCATAGGCTTCTTTATAAGTATATTAAGTGCACAAGCTAGTGTATATTAACCTAGTGTATAAGTGTATATATATATATATATATATAAGAAGAAATGTAGGCAGCTTCTTAATAATTGTAAAACACTGGAAGCATCAGGCAAAGGATCTTATCTATCAGGTGTTGAGGGAGGAGAGGAAAGGGTGTAGCTTGAACCTGCTCTAACAGCGTTCTAAGGCCAGGGATCCTTCTATGTCTTAGAGCAGGGCTGGTCACAGCAAGTGGGCAGGTATGAGCTCATCAGAGAAGCTCTTGAGTGTATTTGGCAAGAGCAGGGATGACAAAGGGCATGAAGTCAGGCAGTTCATGACAGCCAGGTACAGAGAAGATGGTCACTGTGTAGTTGCTGATGATTTACTTTCATCATTAGCACAACTATTCCAAAGGTGGGGTGCATGAGTCCTCATTTTGACTGTGAAACTCCCAAACTAGGCCAAGTGAAGAATCTTATTTGCAAAAATTCTGGTGAAAATGATGTTTTCTAAACAATCCCCACTGTTCCATTTGTGAAATTTCTGGTGTATTTTATGGGATGTTCGGCCATTTGTCAGTTATCTACGTCTGACAATAGAGGAAGCATCACCTCTGCCAGCAAGGAAACAAGATTTCTTGGCTGAAATGTAAGTGAAACAAAATGAGGGCTGTTAGAAGGGATCTGGCACATTTACCACTCTCTCTCCAGCCACCCTCTCTTGCTAAAGTTATGTTATGATTTTGCTTACAGAGACAGTTGTGATTTTGAAATTCTCCAGCTTCTTCAAGCTCTTCCTCAAGCATGTGGCCTTTGGGGGTTGGTTAGGGCCATTTTTTTTCTACATAATGAATCTGTTTCTGAGCATAAGAGCAACAAGCATCACACAGAATGCAAAGTTTTCTTGTAAAAATGTCAGTTGCAATCAAAGGAATCTGGAGCCAGCCTGGCAGCCTGGGAGTTGTTACAAGATGGAAGTCAGAGCTTCAGCTTGTGTCTACATGACACCAAACATCTAGTGAAAAAGTGAAAAACTTAAGCAGTCATCCAGATGTTTTGTCTGCTTGATGCCAAACATCCTGATGTTTTCAGCTATACAGATGTTTGGAATCAGGCAGACTTACATCCAAAATCTGGATATAGCTAGGTGTTTGCTTTCTTATAGACATAGCCTTGGACCACTGGGCAAGGAAAACAGAACCTGAGTGTTATTTATCCTGACAGTGAGTAGGAAGTGGGAATCTTGTAAGACCTTCATGAGGTTAAGGCGATTCAGTTTAAAAAGTGAAAAGAGCCTGAGTCAAACAGAGTTTTAATAGGGCTTTGCCAGAGGAATTGCTTCAAAGAAAAGCACAATACAGCTCACTGCAGTTCAAGTGACTCTGCAAGCTCTTACCAGTCAGTGGACCTCGTTATATGGAAATGGGTTGCGGGGAGCTGAGTTCTGAAGGAAGTCAATGTTTGAATCTAGTCTTATATTGATATCAGACATTGTCTGTTAAACTGAACTCTCTCTTTCCCAAAAGTGAATCTGATCTTCTAGACTGACTTCAGAACTCTTTCTATGACCAGCCTGGTCATGCTGAAGTTATTTAACATTTCAGTTCAGTTCAGTCGCTCAGTCGTGTCCTACTCTTTGCGACTCCATGAATCGCAGCACGCCAGGCCTCCCTGTCCATCACCAACTCCTGGAGTTCACTCAAACTCATGTCCATCGAGTCAGTGATGCCATCCAGCCATCTCATCCTCTGTTGTCCCCTTCTCCTCCTGCCCCCAATCCCTCCCAGCATCAGGGTCTTTTCCAATGAGTCAACTCTTCACATGAGGTGGCCAAAGTATTGGAGTTTCAGCTTCAGCATCAGTCCTTCCAATGAACCCCAGGACTGGTCTCATTTAACATTTAAGTTGACCTGTATCTAAATATCCCCTTACTATGAATCTAAATATGGACGGAATTGGCTTCTAAGGAGACAGAATCAACTGAGCGTTGGCAGGACGTCATCCATCCTCTTTTTAGACAGCCACTCTTCACTTCACCCTCCTCCTCTTGACTCCAGCTCATAGTCTATGCCTAACTCTCCTCTCCCTCCTTTCCCAATAATCCTGATAAGAGAAAAGCAGAAGAAAAGAAGAAAGAGAAGAGGGCAGGGAGAAGAATGAAGGAAAGGAAGAAAGAGAGAAAGAAAGGAATCTAAAGGTCCTGAGGACAACATGTGCAGGAGAGTTTAAAAACAACAACATAAAAGGAACAATAAGAGCAAGCTAATAAAAGGATGAAACACAGTCATGCGACAGAGAAGAGGATCTGAACATCTGCACTTTTTCTTATTTATAACCATGTCAGGAAAACAGGAAAAACAATGTGCAAAACCTCAAGCGGAATTTTCTCTCACTCCCAATTTTGCTAGTATAACCCACTAGGAAGAAAGTAACCATTTTGATTGTCCTCTATAGGTTTGAAATATACAATTCATCATTGTCTCATGCATCCTATGATTGTGAGTTAACTGTTATTACTCATTGTTATGTGGGGGAATTCCTCTCCTACCCACATCTGGACTTTTGCTGTAATAGCAAAGGCTGGAAGCAGAGTCCATCTGACCCTTTCTCATTTCTGGATGCGAGGCATCCTCTTCTCCTTTAGGGTGGCTCCTCAGCTATTGCTTCGTTGTCTCTGTCATTTGTTACTAGTTGGTTGAATCAATTTTTAAATTTTATTGTGACAATGGTAACAGCAATGATTATACTCAGCCCAAACTAGTTCATCAATGCCATCATTGTTAAGTCAATCAGGAGATTAGCAATTGCTAATATACACACAGTTTGGGATCTGTAAGAGAGACAGACATCTGTTTTCCTTGGCAGCAGTCTGTTTCCAGGCCCTTACTTGATACCATGTGCGTGCCTAACTCCTGTTCACAACAATAGCTTTTATCCTTAGGGTTTGGTAATATACTTAATTGATGCCTTTATCTTTTCATGAGAGATGCCAGCTCACATCAAAAAAAAAAAAAAAAAAGAGAGAGAGAGAGGAAAGAAATAAAACGAAAACACACTACAAAAGCTTGGCTTTATATCTGGTGGAAATAGTGAACCTCAAAGCTGGACTGAGAGAAAAATAAAGATTGCTTTCATCCATGTTGCTGAAAAATTTGCCTGTGTCCTCTAATTTGTCCTGCCCTTATTGAGAATTCAATGAGTATTCAGGTCTGAATATTAAAATCTGGTTTTTGCCTTTGAGAATCACAAGTGTCAGTCAGAGTAGAACAGAGGAGGCATAAGGTATGTGTTTTCTGGTTGGAAGCCAGTGATGTTAAACAATATGGAGGGACCGTTTCTCCTTGTGCTGGGAGGGTGACTAGGAGGCAGCTGGAAGGATGTATTTTAGAAACTCTGGAATAAATGATCAGGTTGTTTGGTTGGTTCATCGTAGTGGTTCTCCTGGGATACCTGTGTATTGGGAAAAGAAGTCTCCTATCCTACTCCCTGGAGAAAAATCCAATTTTTTAGTAGGTAAATAATTCTGCTGTGCTCTGACGAGTGCCTAGGATACTTACACAAGAGAAATCAATACATTAAAATTATAATTATATATTCATCACCTCAAGGAGCAGTTATTGAGTAAGGAAAGCAGAGTGCTGTTGACTGGAAGGATTCAGGCTGAAAACTGGATGATCAGGGTTTAGTCCAGTTCTATTAGGAGGATAAGCATATGAATTCAGTTCTATGAACATTTAAAAGAAAATAAAAAATAGTACACAGTTGTATTAATAGATATTTGATAAACTAAAATTTAACTAACGGAAAATAATGCTTTACGCTTCCATGATGTAGAGTAAAAAATGCTTTTCAAAATGTGTCATCTTAATTATTTTCAGTACTATTCATTATAAGTGGTGATACTTAGCCTCAAAATCTAATCCAGGTATTTTTCTTATGTGAACACAAAGACAAGCATCAAGACTTAGGTTCTGAGAGAGAACTCCATTTGGAAAATGTACATGCACCCCAATGTTCATAGCAGTACTATTTACAATAGCCAAGACATGAAAGCAGCCTAAGTGTCCATCAACAGATGGACGGATAAAGAAGATGTGCTGTATATATGTATGTGTATGTGTATATATACACACACACACATATACCCAATGGAATACTACTCAGCCATAAAAAAGAATGAGCTAATGCCGTTTGCAGCAACATGGATGGACCTAGAGATTGTCATACTGAGCAAAATAAGTCAGAATTAGTAAGACAAAAGCCATATGACACCACTTTTTTGTGGAACCTAAAATGTGCTACAAATAAACTTATTTACAAAATAGAAGCAGACTCACTCACAAACATAGAAAACAAATGAACTTATTTACAAAACAGACTCCCTGACATAGAAAACAAGCATATGGTTACCAAAGGGGAAAGGGGTGGGAAAGGAATAAACTAGCAGTTTTGAATTAACAGATACAAACTACTATATATAAAATACATAAACACCAGAGTCCTACTATATAGCACAGGGAACTATATTCAATATCTTGTAATAAACTATAGTAAAAAAGATATATATACATGTATACATGAAAAAATGTATTTTGTATATATATATATATAAATAAAACAATCACTTTGCTATACACCAGAAACTAACATGATTTTAGTTGAGTAAAAAAAAAAATTTTTAAGACAGGTTTTAGCCATTTCACTCGTAGCTTAAATTATCTGCTTTCTTTCAAATCCAGCTATTAATATTTACAGGTATATTTTAATTCAGTTCAGTTCAGTCGCTCAGTAGTGTCCGACTCTTTGCAACCCCATGGACTGCAGCACACCAGGCCTCCCTGTCCATCACCAACTCCCGGAGTTCACTCAAACTCATGTCCATCAAGTTGGTGATGCCATCCAGCCATCTCATCCTCTGTCATCCCCTTCTCCTCCTGCCAGCATCAGAGTCTTTTCCAATGAGTCAACTCTTCGCATGAGGTGGCCAAAGTACTGGAGTTTCAGCTTTAGCATCATTCCTTCCAAAGAAATCCCAGGGCTGATCTCCTTCAGAATGGACTGGTTGGATCTCCTTGCAGTCCAGGGGACTCTCAAGAGTCTTCTCTAACACCACAATTCAGAAGCATCAATTCTTCGGCACTCAGCTTTCTTCACAGTCCAACTCTCACATCCATACATGACCATTGGAAAAACCATAGCTTTGACTAGACAGACCTTTGTTGGCAAAGTAATGTCTCTGCTTTTGAATATGCTATCTAGGTTGGTCATAACTTTCCTTCCAAGGAGTAAGCGTCTTTTAATTTCATGGCTGCAGTCACCATCTGCAGTGATTTTGGAGCCCAGAAAAATAAAGTCTGACGATGTTTCCACTGTTTCCGCTGTTTGCCCATCTATTTCCCATAAAGTGATAGGACCAGATGCCATGATCTTAGTTTTCTGAATGTTTAGCTTTAAGCCAACTTTTTCATTCTCCTCTTTCACTTTCATCAAGTGGCTTTTTAGTTCTTCTTCACTTTCTGCCATAAGGGTGGTGTCATCTGCCTATCTGAGGTTATTGATATTTCTCCCGGCAATCTTGATTCCAGCTTGTGCTTCATCCAGCCCAGCGTTTCTCATGATTTAATAGTCATGTTTTATTTTCTTATTAATTAATACAAGCATACAAAAAAATAGACTATTAATAAGCACTGGTGTATATATCCAGCTTTGTTAAATCTTAATATTTTGCCTGTTTTCTTTCAAATCCTTTGTAAGGAAAAAAAAAAAAGACATTCTATATTCAGTTTAAGTTCCTTATATACCCGTCTCCTAATTCTACTCCCTTCCCTTCACCCCTCCTAGAGTTAACCACTATTCTGAATTCAACATTTCCCATGCATGTTGTTATATGTTTACATTATATATTCATACCCATAACCTATATGTTACATGTTTTAACTTTATCTTACAGGTATTATACTATATTATGATTATACAATTTTTTTTCACTGAATATAATATTTTTAAGATTTGTCCATGTTGCTATTTGTATAGTTGTAGCTCACTAATCTTAATGGTTGTATATAAATATGCTATATTTATTTATTCCTTCTATTCATAGGCACTTGTGTTGCTTCAAATTTTGTTATGAGAAACAATGTTCCCATGAATATTCTTGAACAAGCCTCTTAGTACATATTTGTTTAGAGTCAGAATTTCTGGATCATACAATATATGCATTTTTACTTTCCTAGCTCTTTTCTAATCATTCTCCAAAGAGGCTGTCCTGATGAATACACCTATGACGCGTACAGGAGAATTTCTATGTAACCACATCCCTGACAATGCTTGGTATTTCTGGTGTACATTTGAATAAAGTATTACCACTCTTTCTACACTCAAAATGCTTGAAATATTACCAAGAATAAATATACAAGTGCTGCAAATAACATACCACTGATGCCATAAAAGAATCTCCAATGTGTACAAAGTTTCCCACTGGCGAAAAGTTAGCAATACCCAAAGATTCTGTCTCTTCCTGGGATTTTTCAGTGTCTTCATCCAAGTCATGATCAAATTTTAGAACTAGAAAACACTAGAAACCATTTTGTCCAGCAGCTTCATTTAAATTTAAAGAGTTATGCCCAAAATCACACAACTGTGATAATGATCATTTTATTACAATTTATTTAGAACCTACTTTGTGTCAGGTACTATTCTGGGTGCTTCACACATACTCTTAATTCTCATGACAGTAGCCAGATGGTATTACAAAGAGTTTATTCTCCAAAACACAGCTATTCTCACATGGCAACTGAGAGCAGGACACCATGCAGTTTAATCTGAGTGGAACAAAATTGAACCAGACAGTCTGGCATTCAATCTGGGAGGAAAGGTAAAACCACAGTATAAACTAGGATAGGAGGAAAGCTGGGTAAAGGCTCAGACCAAGACAGCCTACTGCAAAAGAATCGTTTTTCCCACCAGGATCATTTAGGAATACATCCTAAAGTCACTGGTATGGGAATCAGGCTTTGGAGAACAGGTAGACCTTGGTTGGGCACCATCTCACCTTGAATGTGCTGAGTGGGTATTGCCCACTTAATGCCCATGAGCAATGAGTGGAATTAAAGAGTCTGTAACCATACACTGCCATCAAAGAAGGGCCCATCTGGGGTCAGGGAGAAGGTCAGCCTAACAAACAGTATAGAAGATTTGGAGAGCCAGGCAACTAACAAACCTACCTCTCAAGAACATGGAAACACGGCCTCTATGCTTTGGCCTCTGCTCAGCTCCTTTGTTACCACTCTCCTCTCCTTCGCTCTGCTCTGTTGGTTTCTGTTCTATTTTTGGAGCACACTAGGCTGATGGCCCCTGTAGGGTCTTTCATCTGCAGTCTTCTCTGTTTGGAACACATTCTCCAATTTTACACACAGATGGCTCCTTCTTATCATTCAAGCCTTGCCTGAAACACTTTCCCTGCACATCTCATCTAAGCCAGGCTTCTCCCTCCCCCTCCTCCAGCTCAGCAGCCCATTTTATTTTCTTCATCATCTTTCTCAGTCTGAAATTATCTTGCCTCTTCATTTAATCACTGACAGAGTGAGCACCATGAGGACAGGATATTGTCATTCTTGTTATGCGTTGTGTAGCCAGTACACAGAAGAGCTTCAGTAAACCGTTAATGGTTATTGAACAAACAAACCATGGTATTCTAGCTTCCAAAGAGGAAGGTGGGCTATCAGGAAGTACAACGTCTTGGGGGAAGTTGGTTCTCACAGGGGTGGGGTTTAGAGGCATGGCTATATTAAGGGGACAGTGAGTTAGATTCACGGAGTAGGAGGTTAATAAAAAGGACTCAGAAAACAGTAATGTGGCGTAAATTCAGGAGCCGAGGCTGAGCATGAAGGTATTAAAATCAAAGCAGAAACTGGGGAGGGTGAACAGGCTAAATGACCACAAAGGGACTTTCTACCACAGTCCAAGTGCTGGGCTAGAGCTCCTTGCATGTGTGTTTGCTAAGTCGCTTCAATCGTGTGCCACCCTATGGACTGTAGCCCACCAGGCTCCGTTGCCATGCCCTCCTCCAGGGAATCTTCCTGACCCAGGGATTGAATTTATGTCTCTTATGTCTCCTGCATT
Source organism: Bos mutus (assembly GCF_027580195.1). NCBI lineage: Eukaryota > Metazoa > Chordata > Mammalia > Artiodactyla > Bovidae > Bos > Bos mutus. The sequence goes on from NC_091625.1 coordinate 44,604,536, forward strand.
GGCAGGTGGTTTCTTTATCCCCAGCACCATCTGGAAAGCCCAGAGCTCTTTAAATTCAACCTACATCAGGTCAAGGGAAAGCGATGTGGATACAAAGATCTCAGTCACTGGCAGTGGCTGCTAAAAGCAGAAATACTGGAGAGGGGGAGAATGAGGATGGATATTTCAAGCAGAAAGGACCACAAGTACAAGGCAGAGAGGTGATATGTCTCTAGTTTAGAACAGTGCCTGGAACAGCATAGAGTACAAAAAACTTTTGTTAGAGGATTGACTCCCAGTGACTATCTTGAGGACAGAAAGCCTGAACATGGGCAAATTGGTGGAAATTTATCCCCAAATCTGGTTTTAGAAGCTTGGTTCATTGCAGTAGAGCTCGGTATGGACAGATAGGGCAAAGAGAATCCACAGGACTTGATGACAAATTGATTGTGCACTCTCAGAGGGGGTTGAGGCAGGAGACACTATAGGAAAGAGGGAAATAAAACTTACCTTGAGTTTCAGAGTCTTAGCGACTGGGTAATACTATTACAGAGAGAGAAAAGTCCAACTGAAGAGTTGTTTAGGGAGAGTCTGGAAAATTCAGTGTAGATATTTGAGGTGCCTGAAGACATGCACTCAGCAGGGATATTTAGAAGGTGGTTGAAATAAGGTTGGAGTCCTGTTGAGCCTGGAATAAGGATATACATGTGTGTGTAAGCTACTTCAATCATTTTCAGAAAGAGTTAAGTTGGGAATAAAACTAAAAGAATTGCAAGAGCATAGCAGGACTCAACTTGTCTGGTCTTATTATTCAGCAGCAGAATGTTATCAGGATTCATCAAAAACTAAACATTCTGTGCTTCTTTGGACCAAATATCAACTTCTATTCACCATCAATCCCTAACATCATTTAACCTAGGCAATTTACTTTTCTTGGGAGGCAATTCTGTTAAGTAGTTAAGAGTATGGAAATGACATGACTAGGCCACTCACTAGCCATGCGGCTTGAGGCATATTGCTTAACCTCTCTGTTTCCTTATCTGTACAGTAAGAATAAGAGTACCTATGCTCATAATATTGTTGTGAAGATCAAATGAACTCATGCATGTAATGCACGTTGCCTATAAGCTGGTACACAATAAATGCTCACTGACGATCCCTGAAATGTTGTGTTGAGGACTGGAATATGAACTCTTATTTTCACTTATGATCAGAGTTTGCCTTAGCCTGAGCGTCCTTTAATTCCTGGAAAATTGTAGAATGTTTTCAGCAAAATAGGAAAAAATAAAAACTTGCAATATTCATCCAGCAAAGGAGGCCACCACAAAAATACAGCATTTGGGCACATTGCCACTCTCTCGAGTCCTCTGCCTCACCACTATGCAGCCATTCAGGTGCTCTAAGTTCTCACAATTGAAACAGCCCTGGGAGAATTTCAATGCTATTGTTTTGGAGACTTCCTTTCATCCTGCTTTGAATTTGTCCCAGTTCCAGTTTTAGACAATAAATTATAAGCCTTTAAAAAGGGAATTTCATTCACTATTGAAAAAAGGGAAAATGAATCCCTGAACTGGATAACTGGATGTCAGTTACCAGTCCCTGACTCTGGCAAAGTTTGACCTCTTCAGCTCAGTAAATTCAACTGTAAGGTGTTTTTTCTTTTTTTGTTTTCCTTTTTTGCCGGGGGGTGGGGGTGCTGTTTGTCTGTTTAGTATATTATTTGAAGCAAGAAGATTTGTTTAAAATGAGCCTATCTTTCTGTTTTGTTCTTAGTTGTTAGACCATCACGAGCAATGAGGCTGAGGAATTTATGTGAATTGCCAGTCTTCACTACCTTTACAAAATGAAACCTGACAATAGTAACTTTTACAAGGATAATCTACCAGCAAACATCAGTAGGCCAGACATACTGGCAGCCCCTAGTCAATCTGTAACTGAAAATTAAAAGTGTAGCAGGAAACCCTAATAATGAAACTTGCAGGGTTATAGAGCTGATGAAGCAGAAAACAAAAAGTAGGTGATAACTGCTAAGAAGTGCAACCTTGACAGTTGTCGTGTCTTTGAGGATTTTCTTAAAGTGTGGGCAGATCTTCATCTATATTTGAATTCCCTTTAACCATCCAAAACAACTCTCAGCTCTGAGTTCTTTTCCATCTTCTTCCCAGATAACACCTCCTAGCTATCATCAACAGAGCTATTCCAACTAGCATTTTTGCTCAGTAGTCTTTCCCAAGTTAATAGAGTGTTCAGGTTATCATATCTTAGTGTCATGTGGTACTAAATCACACTTCAAGGAGAGATAACAAGGCTACCCAAGGTGGGGTGGGTGTGGTGGGTGTGGACTATGTCCCATCTAAGGTCCCTTTCTCTCCAGAAGGGCTAAAGGTGTCAAGATTAAGTGTTGAGAAGAAATATCATAGCTGGTTGGGGGTGGGGTGTAATTGTTGGGTTGGGTGGGAGTATGGAAGGCTCTACCATTGGCTCAGAGCATTACTGAGCCCATCTGGATCCTACAGTCAGAAACCAGGTGAGTTATTTTGTTTTGTCAGTGGATCATAAAGAGGCCGTGAGTGGTCACAACCTCCCCAAGTGTCCCAGGCTTGTCTCCTCTAAGATAGATGCCTTTATGCGATCTGCTACGTGTAGTGTCAGGGGATTTGTCAGGAAGGCTCAATCTCCATGGTGTTCATACCAAGACTATTTGCTGGTTTTCTGCAGTGGGTCGGTGGGACCCCTGTTCACCTCCCCTGGTCACAGGCTCCCAGGTTTGGCATTTGGCCCCATGTAGGCTCTGGCTGCAGAATCAAAAAGTCAAATAGAGACTGGACCACAACACACTCCCTACATCTGCTAACTTACCCTGTGTTGCCCTCACCTCACCTCACACTGACTGCTGCCCATGGGCCTGGAGACCCTACTGGTCTCTTACTCACCAAAACCACCCAGAGACCATGACTTCGAACAACAATTCCTCTAAGCCCCCTTTGGGAACATAGAAGGCAGCCGACTTGTCTACAGCACCTTCTAAAGGCCAAAGAGAATCCAGCTGATGATTCAGTGAAGACTCTCAATTCAGTAAAGACGCTACAGGGACCAAACACAAAATAGCTCTTTTAAAAGAATATGAACTCATTTATGTACAATAAGAATCTACTCTCACCCACTTGCCCGCCATGTACACATTTGAAGTTGTGTAAATGTGGCAATAATTTTTTGAAAATATTTCTAAGATCACAAACTATTTTATTGTTATATCTTATTCAATATACAGAGCTTTGTAGTCATTGAATTAAGAATATGGTATGTAAGAAGACAGAAATCAGAGCCTAGAAAATGCCTTTGCAGCCTCTTGACATTGTCACCTCCCAGAGAAAGGTAAGCACACCTTTTGACTGAGAGAAAAACTCATTTAAAAATAGACTGTAATGGTGATGCAGTCTATCAGGACTCGGACTACTCTCTACTGCTCAGGCTTCTGACAGTTGTAAGGCAAAACCAGTATATGCACTTGATACATGGAAATCCATCCCATCTTTAGCGCCCATAGCATCTGGGACCCTGCGGCTGTCATGGAGCCAAGTCATATTTCCTCTCTATTGGAGTTCAGGTTAACCCTGGAGGCAAGCCAAAAAGAATCACTGGTTCGGCCTCCAAGCACCACCAGCTGGACTCCTAAGGGTCCCTTCAGATGAGCCAATTGGCCTTGTTTACTACAACTTAGAGAAATCTGAAAGTCTGCCAGAATATTTACTATATTCATTCATGTAGGGAAAACCCTCTCAAGTAAGCTGTTTACCTCTGGTCTTCTCTTGAAATAAAGACCTGGAATTCAGAACATCATATGAAACATATTTGAGCTTCTCCATGGCTCAGTGGTAAAGAATCTGCCTTCCAGTACAGGAGACACGAGTTCGATCCCTGAGTTGGAAGATGTTTTGGAGTAGGAAATTCGGCAACCCACTCTAGTAATCTTGCCTGGAAAATTCCATGGACAAAAGAGATTGGTGGGCTGCAATTCATTCAGTCACAAAGAGTCAGACACAACTGAACGACTGAGTACACAAACACATACACACACGAAACATATTAGAAAGCACTGCTATCTGTAGTACCTACATACACAATGCAAAATATATCATATTCTCCAACCTAATTTACATTTTTGTTCATGTGATTTGAATGATTTTTAAGTATTCTAAGTAATGTTATTCTATATCTGTTTTTTTTTCCCTTCCCACCACATGCATTTATTTGTGGGGTTCCCCTGCTTAGAAGATAAATTTCACATTGAACATCATGTCATTACTCATTTTATGTCTTTCTCTAAACTCTGTTGAAGATACCATGTAATTCTGGAATACGTGCTTCACTTACACTTGTCAGCAGATCATTTCATAAAAGCCTGTTACAGAAGATAATCCAAAGCAGGACTTGATTCTTCAGATCATCAAAAGGTTAAACCTTGGTTTCTTTAGTAACACTTATGCCTACAATACTGTCTCTGAAACCAATGGGGGGAAAATTATTCTTTTGATGTCCCTAATGTGCTAGTGTTAATTGAAACTCTGCACATTAGCCCACTGGGTGCACCTTGATGTATGTTTAGATTATACTAAGAATGTGACCATTTGTCCAGTCAGAGAAGAGAGTCTACTTTGGCCTTTCAAAAGGTAGGCACTCTCATAGTGACTAGAGTGAGTAAATGATTGTTATAAAGGACATTTTGGAATAGCTATTTATGGTCTTGATTCACAAATCAGCTATGTTAATATATGGTTCAGAAAAGTCTCATGGTCATTCATCTGTCTACCCTCAGTAGCAGGATCTTTATAATCAACTATATTTCTCTGCATGTGACCTCTACATATGTATGTGTATTTGTATATGCGTGTGTGTGTATATATTTATGTGTGTGTGTGTCCAGTTGCTCAGTTGTGTCTGACTCTGCAACCTCACAGACTGTAGTCCACCAGGCTCCTCTGTCCATGGGATTTCCCAGGCGAGAATACTGGAGTGGGTTGCCATTTCCTCTTACAGGAGATCTTCCCCACTGAGGGATCAAACCCATGTCTCCTGCATTGGCAGGTGGATTCTTTACCACTGAGCCACCTGGTAATCATACATACGTACATAGGGATACAAACAACATGTGCCTGACTTGATCCATGTGTTAGACATAATCAAGCCTCAGTATGACATAATTTCAGGAGCACTTGGATGACATTTTGCTCCAAGCAAAAGTATCATAAGTTCCACCATTGGTATCATAAGTTCCACCATTAGAGACTCATTCCTTTACTGTAAATTTCTTCTGTTATGATACAAATAATCCTGAATGGTGGTGGTTTAGATGCTAAGTCATGTCCAACTCTTGTGACCCCATGGACTATAGCCCTTCAGATTTCTCTGTCCATGGGATTCTCCAGGCAAGAATACTGGAGTGGGTTGCTATTTCCTTCTCCAGGGGATCTTCCCAACCCAAGAATGGAACCCCGGTGTCCTGCACTGTAGGCAGATTCTTTACTGACTGAGCTACAAGGGAAGCCTGGAATGGTGGAAGTATTTAAAGTCATACCCCAAGTACAATTAAGTTATCTGATTCTCATACAAGAGTTGGGTTTGATTACTAGAAAAACAGAAAGGATAGATGACCCTGATTGTCCCAGGGAACCCAAAGTGAAGGGAACCCAAAGTGAAGACAACCCAAGCTGTCCTAGCAGGGAGGATGAGGTTGCTTCAAGATATTCTTCACAATTATCCCTAGGGTCAGAATGGTAAACATGTTCAAAACAGAGATGAATTAAGTAGTGAAATTTAAAGAGGCCTTTAGCCTCAGAAACAAGAGAGAAGGAAAAAAGAAATAGAAATATCAGTAAACCAAGGAGAGTTACACGTCTCTTTTAAGGAACCTGCCCAATCCCTTTAAAAGACTTCTGTGTTTCTCTGATTTATTCTTGTTGGTGAGTCCCCAGAAAGATCTGGTTGCCTTTTAACCCTTCAGATTAGGAAAAGGAACTAATCCCTGATTGCCAAACATTTATAAACAAATTACTTTAGAGTTACTTTTCAAAACAAACTTTTGTGACAATTATAGATGATCAAGATGGTAAAAGTGAAACCAAACAAGGCAGGGAGAATAACAGGGTGGAATAGAGGTCAAGCTTCTAGACCTTAGCCACAGGTCCTAGAATACTGGTTACCAAAGAGAAAACACTGGTGTCCCATGCCTAGATCTGGCTGAAGCTTCACCACAGAATGACAAATCTCGTCATATGCAGGGTTGATGAGAATGAAGGTGATCTCAGTGTCTCCTTTTATAGCTTAAGGAGTTGGGCAAAATCACTTGATGTATCATATCCTGGCCTCTCAGAATCCTTTTCAAGCCCTAGTGAGAGACAGACCAGAAGGTTTTAGATGTAAAAGTTGGATAGACAATGCTGCGTCCAGGAAAAGCTGGCTACTGTGGGCCCATTGTTGTCATGAGGACCATTCTTCTTCCACCAACATCTTTCATTGCCTCTCCATGTTTTCGTGAGACAAAAGACCCAGCTGAGACTTCAACAAAGGAGAATGCAGGGAAAGGGGAGAGAATACCTTGAGCAAGAATAGCTTGGAAGGAGCCAAAAGTGGAAAAGGAAGTCTAATTCTGTCCTAGTCCGGGGGAAAAAAAGTTTTTTGAGAAATGTAAACAAATCAGGAAATCCTGGCACTTACTCCAGTTCCGATCCAGGGAAAAGCACCGGTCCTTTCCCTAGGACTGGGCTGCTGTTTGTGAATGAAATCCAGACTAAATTATTCATTGAGTCCTGCCAGCCCCGCAGTCTCCAGCTTTCTTTTTGCCTATGGCACAGCTTAAACCTTAAAATAATAATAATAAAAAAAAACATATGCATGTTGTTAACTATCCATATTCAAATGGAAATTCAATGCTATCATAAATCTCTCTTTTCTAATGTAAATTCCTTTCCCTAGCGTGAAGCTGCAGGAAAGCCATTGTATCTGAGCAATCTAAACTTAAAAGAGAATTTTTGTTAAACCAGTTATGATAGGGGAAACATGTTTTTCACTGAGTCGAAAGATTAAAGTTGGTTGTAAAAAGGGGTGGGGGACTGAGGGAGAATTATTGGTTGCTCAGCTAATGATTAGATACAGAACTTCAAGGACAAATTAAGAGGCACAAAAGAAAGAGTCACGCAGATAAGTGAAAACAGTTCCCGTGATATTAAAGAATAGACACACTGTTTATCTAATCTCAATTTCCATATTCATCTCCATCTCGGCAGCCCCCTCCACCCCATTAGCCGCCCCCCAGTGAATTCCAAACTCCACTGAAAGGCACATCTGCAGATCAGAGTACCTCTAGGATCCAGGGTTCTCTTTCTCGCTTCCAGATCCACCCTCTCTCTTTCCTTAGTTGTCTGGGTGCCTCTTTTAATGAGGCTTTGACCGAGAAGAATGTGGGCATGAGATGAAGAGAATGAGTCTCTTTATTTTTAATTTATTTTTTGGAAACATGTTGTCAATCCTTTGGGTGATTTCAAAAAATTCTTACTAAATACCACACCTCCCTTTTTTCAGATAGACTGCACTAGTTTGTTCTGATTTGTCACCCTTTCCCCATCCTGCCACTCCTCTTTCTCCTCTCATGTCCACAAACCTGGCTTGTCATTTCAGAAGTTTTTCTCTCTCTTGTAAACTTGGTCTGGACAGGCAGCAACAAATATACATCTGTTTATTACAGAGCTGTAAGGAACAAGTGTAACGGGCTTCCTTAAGCGGTGAAGTCGGTAAGAGCTCACAGACAAGGAACAGATTCCTCTTGGATGGAGGAGCTAGTGAAGCTGAGAAGGACATAGGCCCTGTACCTGCCTCTCCTCCACCTAAGGCCCTGGCCCCCTCACTGTGTGTTTTTGCAGGGGAACCTCCAAAGTGGTGTGGCTACAGGGTTTCCTTCTTCAATGCAAAAGCTTTCTCCATTGACTCCTAGGAACACAGTACAAAGATATACAAAGAAAATAGATCCCTCTGTATAAACACAAAGTGTGAACTCTGACCCAAAAGGGCATTCATGCATGACAATAAGTAACACTGTAATTGGAAATAAAAATATTAACAGCAGGAAGGAACTTAACCCATAGGATTTGAATACACATGCCTGTAGCCAATTTGTTACTAATATTTAGAACTGAAATGATATAACTTAGACTCAGCTTAATAAAAATACCAGAGCCAGCTTCTCAGGCAAGCAGTGTTAGAGCAAAGTCACATCCCCACAAGGACCAGTTTCTCCCTGATCTCTTATCTGATGATCCACATTCAAGATAGAAAACTAAATGTTCTTTCTGGACTGTTCAGAAATTGATGGCACTTATAAAAATATTCATTAAATCTGAGGCTGCACACGGCTTTTGGCATCATGTTATCAGAACCATAAAAATCATCACCCTCTTGTCCGTGGCCAGCCTTGTCTGTCTAGATAATATAATCCAGAGAAAAATTAAGCTGCCGCTGAGTGTCTGTTTCTAGTAAATGTTGTTGTCAAGCGTGTGTGTTGAGAGGATGCTGCTGTCAGATTAGAGAGGGGAAGAACACAAATCAGGCTATATGTGTTTGAGGACTTAGAGGGAGAATTTCATGAAGCTATTTCTAGGGCAACTCATTTGATCTGTTAAGAGGATGCTGTGGTATTTTCATCCTTTTCTTCAGCCTGGTTCTCTGGCCTCTGTTACCCAGAAGCGGTGGTCTCTGGAGTGTAGACAGAGAAGGGAAGCAGGTGCTTCAACTCCCAGCATCTGGTTTAGATGACCACAATGCCAGCACACCTGCAGCCTGCGTTGCAGCCAAGTCTGGCCTCCCATTGTATTCGATTGGACTTTCTGCCTTGAGCAAGAAAAAAAGCATTGTTTATCAGATTTGCCAAAGGATCTCCGGGGAGGTGGAGAGAGACAGGATAAACAAACCTAAAACAAAACGCAAGTGTAAGCAAAGTGCTGGGAGACCTTGATTGTATGTGACTACCCAAGGTAATCTTTCAACCTGACACAAAGTAATTAAAACTGATTGAGAGCAACAAACCTAGAGTTAGCACAGACCAAGACAGTTTCCTCAAGGTCTTCCCAAGGAACTGATGCTACATGATGTTATCCAAACTCTGGTTCTTAGGCAGAGGCAGAAATCAGACCACTTTTATTAAGGGTCTAATTTGTGCCAGACTTTGTGCCATGTGGGTTAAAAGATGAGTGGTTACTTCCCTGTCCTAGAAAAAACTTACAAAGAAGATAATCTTGCTACTTATGAACCCAATGTTCCAAATGTTATGGATGTCATAATTTCACATTTTGTAATAGTTTTTGCACTGGGTGAACTGGATTCCTACGAATCACACCGAAAGCAGTAAACTAGCCTTCTCTAACCAAAGAAAGCAAGGCAAGCACAACTGATCCAACAATATATCAACACAACTTCATGATCAATATATTGGACAGCAATAAAATTAATGAGCATCTTTCCAGAGACTCGGATAGTAGTTTAGAGATATCATATAAAATGTTTTGTTAGTATTAATGAATAATTCTGGAGGCCCTTTTTTCCCTTTCCTTTGTACAGAGCCCCAACTAGTGGAAAACTGGAGAACTGCACTTAAAGAGAAACTAAAAAGACAACCACTGGTCTTCCCACAGGTAAGAGTCCGTAGGGTCTTACAGATGCTGCTCTTTTGGGGGTGTGGAGATAAGGATAAGGTGTGAAAAGGAAAGAGAGGTGTGAAACTGGCTTAGACTTAGCTTTTTCAAGGGGTAAAGGGCAAACTGGGACTGATGAAAACATGTACGATCTCTTAACATTTGAAATGACTCAATGCACTGTTTATCTATAGCTAACTTGAGAAAGGAAAATATTTCTTGGGTTCAGAACTTATTCTTCTTGAAGAAGTCTTTTCAAAAGAAAGGGGAAGATACTCTGTGACACAAAGTTGCATACATAGGAGGAAAAAGACCTGGTTTCACAAATAAAATGAGTTACGGTTGTGTCACACTAGTTCAGAACAGAACAGATAAAAATGTGTCCACACTAGGGTGGGGGGCGGGGAGCAGAGGAGAAGAGAGGGCGGAGGCACAAAGGGAAGGAAAAGATGGGAGTTGAATCTTTGGTGGTGTCGGATTTTTAGTTTTGTTGTTACCTCTCCATTTCAAGGAATCTTATTTTTGTGTTGACATGTAAAGGAGTTTTGGCTCCATTACCAAAACATACTAATAAAACGCAGGCAACCCTGAAAGATTATAAAAACGCAAGATGAATTCATCAATCAGAGTGTAGTCTGTGCAACAGAGGTTTGTGGACAAGCTTTAGGGATTTCGTGGAACTCCCTAACAGGATATGCAACTTCTTTGTGTGTGTGTGTGTGTCCATGTGTGTGTGTTCTCTGGATTTTATAGCCTTTACTGATTCTCAAAGGGGTCCATAAGCCAAAGGAGAATAAGAAACATCACTATTCAGCTATCTGCACATCCACAAAAACAGTCATATTTTAATGGATGCCCTTCAGAGTGATCTCAGCCTTCATAAAAGTCTGTTCTTAAGAGAGGCCAAACAGAGAGAATGAAATCCTCTAGTATATCTCAAGAGCAGGCTGCAGCCTTCTTGTTTTTCATGCACTGACTCTGACAGAAAGTGACAAGAAGTTTCCTATTGTATTTTGAACTGGTGTGATGGCAGAGGGTACCTCCTCAAACCTCAACGTGACGTGCGTCCTCGAGCAGTTTCTGAGATGCTTGATTTCTGCTAACCAGCTTATTTCAGTTTGCATTAAGCAACATGGTTTACACTTGAAAATCTAAAAACAGTAGCAACCATTTTTTTCAGTAGATTAAGTGGTGGAAAGTAAGTGGGGGGAGGGAGGTGAATGTTTCACTTTAGGACTTGGAGGCTTACTCAGCACATTGTTATCAAAATTAAGTCAAGAAAGCAGAATTTTTATACCACTTACTTAATGTTTGTGGTGGTTATTAAATAAACTCTCCAGTCCTTGATTTCGTTTGAAAAGGGATTTGCTGAAATAACGACTTATTTGAAGATCATTAAGTCTCCAGAGGTCAAGGATAACAAGGGTAATAACACCAGGGTAATGCTATCTAACTTCTTTTATGGCATCAGCTTTCCCATAGATTTTATTTAACTAATGACTTAGTTGTGAAGAAAAGTGATTGCATTAATGTGTCTGTCCCAGCCTTCACCTCTCAATCAGACAGTTAATCGTACCAGGGGAGTCTCAGGGATAACTCCAAACACATATCATCTACAAGTAATCCCCTCCCTCATCAAGTGGCATGTGGTCCTAGGTTACTAAGGTTTTCCTTCTGAGCTAAGTCATTCCCCTGTTCTTTCCACCTTGGGCAGGCATAGTTGTGTTTCTAAAATTTATGAAAACCCAGATGAACAGCTCACCTAAAAAATAATGCAAAACTTGCCCACTTTTTTTTTTTTTTTGGCTTTTATTGCTTCTGAGACTCTAAGAAACTTGCATAATTGATTTAAGTTTTTGTGTCCTTATTGGAACAATTAGGCAGAGGTCTTCAGGAAAAAAGTTTTCAAAAATTGAGGTTTGGTGTTTTTGTTTTTTTTTACTTCTTTACCCTCTTACCAAGATCATTTTAAAAGGTTATTTAAAATATTATAACCACAAACTGTTCAACCAGACGAAAATGAAAGTAGGCCACTTAGAGGTTTTTGTCTAAAGCAAAATGTCTGAAGCTAATAATTTAACCATTGGGAGTTCACTGGCTACTAAAAGCAGTTACTTTGAAATTAAGAAGGAAGTATTTTCAATATTATATCTGAATTTGTAATTTTTCTCTCACAGGATATACAGAGTATAGTATTTTCTTTTCCTTCCCCTTAGGACTAAACTGACCTTCCTGCCAGAGCAGTGAAACCCCAGACTTGGACTTGAGCCAGCTGCCTTTCAGCACCAAGTCATTAAGAACTCTTGGAGGTGCTGTTTAAATGTGAATTTTTCCAGGACTGCTTCACTGGACAGATAGGCAATGCTAATTCAGTCAGGGCATGTTGAACACATCCAATTTTAAAATGGAAGAGAAGGGGGAAAGCTTTCAAAACTAGGGATATCAAAGTGAAAGTTAGTAAAAATGAGGCCACTCATATTATGTAGGGGTGTCAAAGAGTCAGACAGCCATACACCTTAAATGGCTTCCTAAATTAAAGCAAATCTGTGAGTCAGTTTCAAGAAGGATGAACAAGGCTGCAAATAAAGAAGTTTTCATGCTTTTTCCAGAAGGCAAGCAGCCCGGAAATAAAAGGAAGGCACTCATATTCCCAGAGTTTTAAGGACTTAGGATACCCTCATGCATTGTCAAGATCCAGTGTGAAGACTAGATAATCCAAAGAGAATGATAGTTCACATGCACCCAAAAAACACAAGGAAAGAAATAGTGGAGGGCGCGGAGAGAAAGGAAAAAAGAAAAGTCTATACTTCCTTTTGGTTGATAGTCACATTTTAAGATCAAGAGAGGTTAAGACATGCAGGTGAAGATAGCGATGTCAGCTCAAAGAGGGATTTTGGAGGTGAACCATCCGGCTAGAGGAGGCCAAGCTGCACAAACGCCAGCAAGCCTAGACTTCATCAAATAATATCATCTCCCCACTGTTGTAACTTGTGTCAACTGAATATCCAGCCAGAAAAATAAAGCCAAAGCAGCCAGATAATCTACAGATTTCTCCCTCATCTCCAGAACTGCCTCAACATGTATAAAAGCACAAGTGTCTGAGCACATACATGTCCACGGTCAGTTCTCGGTCGCCTGCAATTCTGTTCTCACTGCCACTGATAACCCACAGTAATTTCTAGTTGATTGTGGAGTGCATTTCAAATGGCTATACTTTCTGATATGTGTTTAGTTTAATCTCATAATACTATTTTAGCACGCTCTGGTAGGATCTGGGGACTAAATGATAATGAATGATAATGCTGAAAAAGTGGCCTGAAATGTTTAATTTACCAATTAGATGCTCAATACGAAGATAAGGAGACCTTGTAAACATTTTCTTTTTACTGTCTTCTTTAGTTTTAATTAATTTCTTCCTAATGACTGTTTAAACTTATACGCAATTTCAAATAGCTTTCCACTGTGATTTATCTTATTGATTTCCGCAACGACTAAATGTGCTAAGTATTCATTCTTAATTTCTCTTGTGGCAGAAATATGTACCTTGGGAGTATTATTATTTCTTTTTAAATAAAACCAGGGTTGAAATGATGACAATTTTGAAAGAAATTGATTTTTCACATACTACAAGTTGTCTTAATTCATCTTTTCAATATAGTTGGCCCTTGAGACGTTGGTGACAGACAGGGAGGCCTGGCATGCTGCAATTCATGGGGTCGCAAAGAGTCAGACACGACTGAGCGACTGAACTGAACTGAACTGAGACTTCTTAAAAATATGTATCCATACTTATTAGAATTAGTAAGATAATTTGTAGTCCTCTCTTGCAACATGTATAAAATCTAGAAAGAAAATAAAAGTTGGCTCTGAAAACAAGTCCCATCACCTGAAGTTGAGTTTTAGCTGGACTTTTTTGTCAGTAGCTGTCTTTTAGCAAATCAATTCCAGCATACAAAGAAAATATACAATTGGTTTACACAAGTTATCAACAAAAGTACAAGTATAGAAGGGCAAGTTTCATCTCCAAAAATACATTTATCTTGGGCTTTGTAAGTTTCTGTGTCAAGCCCACAGCAGGTAGAAATAGCAGTAATGTTTTGCTAAAGTCAAAGTTCCAGCTCATGAATGTTTGCCACCTGTCCTGTATCTCTTATACCTATTTTTAAAGGAATATTGCCATTATTATCTGGCCCACAGGCTACATATTTTTTCAATTTAAATGTTTATGATGTAATTTTTTTATAATATCCTTGGGAAGGATACCAAACATTAACATTGGTATCAATTAAAAAAAATGAACCCTTTAAAGGAAAGAGTGAGAGAAAAGAAGGAAGAGAAATTATTTCATGTTTATAGCCACATTATTGTGATCATTAAGCAAAGTTACATTAATAGAAAAAAGAATGGTTTTCATGTGTATCTAGTCACATTTACCTCCAAAAATATGCCAAATCTCCATTTTCAATTTCATGTTATTTATTATTTTGAAGCCATCTAAAATTGCTTCTTACTTGAGGTTTTTGAATTACATATATTAGACAATGTAATCTGAGTAGTGGGCATTTATTTGTTTAATATAGAATTTTCAGCTATTAGTAGTTATAATTTCTTACAATTTTCACTAAAATCTATAAAGTTTGATATTTTTCTGTAACCATAGAATTAGGCTCTATGTCAATTGTAATGTGAGGAATTCTTTAAAATAATTTTTTTTATTACTGAAGTCTTTCTTATACTTTGAGAGCCATTTAAATATGTATTGGGCTAAAATTGGTTTGACAAAGACCAGTCTCGTATTTTTTACAGACTTTTATGTTATAAAGGTGAATAGAGTTCCCAAAGAAAATAAGTAGTCATTAGAAATCTACTCCATATTCCTTCAAATAATATTGAAAAGAAATATTATTGTGGGAACTGAGCAAGAGGAACTCTTCTATTCATCTACTTCTCCAATTTCTAGAGTCAGAAAAAAAGTTGTTAATAATATCAATCTTTCATTTGAGTACTGGTAAACCATTGTCAGGAGAAGGCAATGGCACCCGACTCCAGTACTCTTGCCTGGAAAATCCCATGGATGGAGGAGCCTGGTAGGCTGCAGTCCATGGGGTGGTGAAGAGTTGAACACAACTGAGCAACATCACTTTCACTTTTCACTTTCATGCATTGAAGAAGGAAATGGCAACCCACTCCAGTGTTCTTGCCTGGAGAATCCCAGGGACGGGGGAGCCTGGTGGGCTGCCGTCTATGGGTCACACAGAGTCGGACATGACTGATGTGACTTAGTAGTAGTAGTAAACCATTGTCAAGTGCATATGCCAGCAGATTTGTACAAAGTACCAAAAACCAGGAGGCCTAAAACATCAGAAATGTATTCTCTTGTAATTCTGAAAGCTGAAGTCAAGGTGTCATCCATGTCATGTTCTCACTGGCAGCCCTAAGGCAGGTGCAATCTTTGACATTCCTGGTCTTGTAGCTGCATCACTGCAGTCGCCTGGCCGTCTTCTCTCTGTGTGTCATCACACTGTCTTCCTTCCATGCTTGTCTCATGTCCAAATTTCCCCTTTTCATAAGGCCAGCAGCCATACTAGATTGGGTCCATGCTAATGATCCCATTTTAATTTGATGATTTCTGTAAAGACTATTTCCAAATTCATATTCTAAGGTACTAGAAGTTAGGACATGAACATTTCTCTTGTTTATGGCAGTGGTGAAGGGCACGGCTCAGTCCCTAACAACTGACATATTTCAGTCAAACAACTAGCTTGTTTGTCTGAGGGAGAGTTTCATCAAGATACAGATTAAAAATAGAATCCATTTACAAAGATTATGATAAGAAGAAGAACCCAGAATTTGAAGTTTAAAAATTATAAAATTTCCTTTAAAAAGTACATTGTATTAGGTTGAACTATATGAAATTACTAAAAAGTTCAACCACTTTTACCTTTACCTTTTAAAAAATGCTAAGTTCATATGTCCCAAATTAATAAATTATTGAATGAAAAGAGAATAAAGAAGTATCCAAAAAAAAGCTGGAGAACAAAGAAAAGATAGGTGACAAAACTATATAGGAGCTAGACTTAAAGAGAAAATAAAATTTTAAGTGCAACAAGTTCCTTGTTAACATTATTATTTTAATTTTTAGAATTTGTTAATAATATAGTGATAACATCTAAAGGCATTTTTATCACAAGAGAATTATGCTATCATTTGTTCTTATTCATTTGATTTTTAAATCATCCTATCTACTAAAATATTTAGACATAAGAAATCATATTTGTTTTTTTTTTTAAAGAAAAACAGTATTGCAAGCCTACTGCAGATTTGTTTGAAAAGATCCTTGTTAACCACCATTGAGAGGGAGGCAAAATAAATCTTTCATTTAAGGATAAATTCAAAAGTTCAAAATTTCATATTCTTACAAGGAAAATAAATCTTTCAGGTCATATCTCTGTTGCTAAAAGCTAATCTAATATTAAGCAACAAATAATAAGCAAGAAAATAGATTAAAATTTTATATAACTTTATTCTAAAAACTCATCATTTGTATAAATATTATATCCTAATCCTCACAGGACTGTCCATGGATAGATACAGATGTATTTTTACTTTTTCTCAGCTTGAATTTTGCAGCAGGAATGCATCCAATACTTTTATATCCAATATACCTGATAAAGAAATGGGAGCTGCTTAAATAAACATTGTAATCATTTTCCCACAGAGGCAAACTATGTGTTTACATATGAATAAAGAAAAGGTTTTCAGGAACAAATAAATGGCTTTTATATTTTTAGACATGCTAACAATAGCAAATGGAGAAGGAAATGGCAACCCACTTCAGTATTCTTGCCTAGGAAATCCCATGGACAGAGGAGCCTGGCAGGCTACAGTCCATGGGGTCGCAAAACAGCCCGACATGACTTAACGACTAAACAACAACAATAGGCAAAAGTTCCACACCCTTGATTTCTGAAAGAGTACTAGAAAGTGCTTAAATTCAAGGACTTGGTACAGAATCAATACAAGTAGCACACTCTCACAGGTATCATTAAACCTTTGGATTTGAACAATATCTGAACTTTCAGTATCATTATAATGCTATCATCATAACAATTATTATTCCTTTAGTTTCCAGAGACAAAAGCCCAACTCAAGAGCACTAAACTAGGGGATTTAGTGCCTTATGTCACTAAACCATCCAGAAAGACTCAATTCAGGACTCAAACTATGTCACCAGGAACGAGTTTTTCATTTCCCAGTAAATCCATGTCTCAGTTTTGGCTCCATTCTTTAGGTCACAAATGGCCGCAAATTACTGATAGCAGGTTCCAGGACTATATTCTTCTGGGTTTAAATCTATCTAAAGGAGCCAACATATTTGTCCCAGCATTCCTAGCAAAACTCCAAAATGTTCTCTACCTGATCCATTTTAGAGCATAGATTCACCCCGAACCAATAGTCATTGGAATAAAATTTAAATACATGAATAAAATTAAAAGGAATTTAAAGTTTTTTAAAGGAATAAATTTTAAATCTGGCTAATCCCATGGACAGAGGAGCCTGGCAGGCTACAGTCCATGCGGTCACAAAGAATTGGACACAATTTAGCAACAAAACCACCTCCACCAATGTGCTCTACTTTTAGGACCCTACCACACCACTGAGAGAGAAGTATTCTAAACTGGAAAGACTGTGTGTTGCCAGAAGAACAAAATGCAGTGTGGTGAGGTAAGCTTAGACTATTGATTTATTTGAACTACTAATCAAATGTGTTGAAATTATAAGACTATCAGAAAGAGAAATTGTGTTCAAATCAGTTTGATTCTTTTCACCTAGATAGTACTTTGACTTTGCTTTTGATTGTGAAGATGGTTTAAAAAAAAAATCAGTCAAAATTGAAGTGGGCTATTTTGGAAATCCTAAAGATTACATTCTCAAACTATGTTGGAGCTGTTGCATAGACATAGTTCTGTCATATCCAAGATACCATTTGAATGCATAATGTACACAGCCTTCCAGCGCCTTTGGACTACATGGGAAGAGGTTTATAACATAGCCAGGGCCTGAGGAGAACCCATAAATGAGGCTATTGATGCAAAGCTGTATGGATTAAGTTCAACACCTTAAATTACATGGGAAATGAACAGGAGCTGGGGGGCAGCTAAGGGAACACAGGTGTGGCACGTTCAGGGGCGCCCACATTCTTAAGTCAACAGGCAGCCATATTCTATTCAAGCTGTGTTCCCCGGGTGGTCCAGCTAACAAAGCTTCCTGTCATAAAGTTATCGCTCAGTACAAGGCAAGTGTATTGTGAATGCCAGGTTCAAAACAGCTCATTGAAAACTTCTTGGTTAAGTAATTAAAGCAGGCTGAGCTTTGGGAAATCCTCCAAGAGGGAGCTCATTTTGAGAACAGCTTTCCAATTCACATGTTTCATAAGCCAAGGGTAAGCTGAGTTCATATGAATAACACACACACATATACACACTCCACAAATTGTGGGATTAAAATGTAGAGTTGAGGTCAGGGCTAGACCACAGCAGAAGTGAACTGGTTTAAAGAAAACTAGATATTTTGTCTCCAAAACCATCTGTTTATTGGATTGCTATGCTTGATTGCTACTACTTTGTATCTTCAGATTCCAATCTATATCAGAAAGATTGCAGGTGAAGTTGCCTGCCTATCAGCCACACAGCTCACCTTTTTTCTTCTTTGGGTAAAAACCAAATAATAAGTTATATATGCTTCACATGCATAAAAGGCAAACAGAATTTTATCTTCTTCCAGTCTGGAAAAAAAAACAAAACAAAATATAGTTATTGTTCCTAGAGATCATTAAAAATGCTATGGAGAAACATCCACCATCTATCCTGAAGACAATCTTTTGCCTCAGGCGAGGTGATCTGAAAGGATAATTTTTTAGTCTCTTCAGTGTGTATGTCAAGCGTGTGGTATATGTTTTGCTTTCTTCAGTCTGTAGAAATTGCCACTGTGTACTTATATCAGTCTCGTATGATTCTGCTGTAACAAAGTAGCACAGATTTACTCTTTCGAAGTTGTGGAGGCCAGAAGTCGAAAATAATTTTACTAGGCTAACGTCAAGGTGTTGGAAGGGTTGATATCTTCTAGAGGCTCTGAAGGATAAATCTGTTTCCTTGCCTTTTTCAGCTTCTCTGGGCATCACCTCCCTCCATCTGTAAAGCACATCACTCTTCTCCAGGTTTCCATTATCACATCCTCTTCTCTTCTGTCTCTGACTTCTCTTGTCTCTGATCCCTCTTGTAAGGACTGTTACGATTACAGTGGACCTACCTGCATGACCCAAGTCAAGACCCTTAATCCTATCAGCAAAGTTCCTTTTAGACATGTTTGGAATTCCATGCCTCAGCCTACCATAGTACTTCTTCAAAAAATTGTGTTGATGTCATTCTATGAGATTATTCTGTGTTTGCAATTTTTCAAAAAGCCTATGTGTGCTAAATACTGCTAGCAACTATACTATCTTCGAAATAGTGTATGCCCTTGAGGAACTTTAATCAAGTTGGGAGACATACTCATCAGCCCATTAGACAAGTTTTAAATAATAAATAGTGTGATACCCAATGTTATCAAGCCCTCACTATGTGTCTATAGTGGGGATTTGATATTCAGGAACTATATCAGATGCTAGGATGAAAAGATGAACAAGTTATGGTCCTTACCCTGATTGAACAGGGGTCCAGAGTAGAGAGAGAACATATAGGAGAAAAGTTTATGTTTATAAATACTAGAGTTTCACACACAGAAATTATAGACTGGGACGGTCCAAAAATCTGGATTTTCCAATATCTTGGCAAAAAATTAGTTATATATCCTTGGGAAGTTCAGGTTGCTTCTCTAATTGCTCTGAGTTTTAGCAGCTTGCTAATTTTATTAGTCTGTGAGTTTTCCGAATATCTTTCAGAATCTTAATGAAAACCTGTTGTCAGTACCAGAATTGATGGAAAATACAGCCCAAGAAATTAAAGGATTGAAGACTATTCCAAAAAATAAAAAAAAAAATAAAGGAAGACAATGAGAACTGATGGGGAGCCTGTTGGGCTGCCATCTATGGGGTTGCACAGAGTCGGACACAACTGAAGCGACTTAGCAGCAGCAGTAAAGAAGGATGAATTCATAAAGATTGAGCTACTACGGAAAGAACTGCTAGTCCCTAGGAAAGGACTTCCCTTTTTAGAATGACCAGCATATAAATATGTCCAGTTTGGCTTTGCATGGCTGCTGTCATAATCCACAGTGCAAGACTTAATCTTTATTAATTCAGCACCCTCAATTGTTAAGCTAACTAAAGAACATAAGAAGCCAGTTGCTCCCTGGAGGTAAAAGTTAACTCCTGCCTAAAACCTGCGACTTTCTGGCACTAGGTACAAAGTTTTCTAGCTAAAACCTACATATGCCAGAACACTGATGAGAAAAAAAAATCATTTCAATTTATATACTTGAATTTCTTTCAAAACTAATCTCTCAAGAGGGCTGTGGGAAAATATATCTTGATCTATTCTGACGTGAAAAGCTTTCACTTGGTGTTGCCAGTGCTTATTGTACAATTTGATATTTTTAAAATTTTCTGATAGCCCAACTTTAAGATGTTCCTGAGCCCTGAAATAAGGTTAGGGGTGAATATCAGTGAATGGCCCTAAAAGTAAAAACAGAAAATCCTTTCTCACAGACAGCCTGAGGTGAAACCTGTTGGCTGCCACCGCTGCAGGGTTGTGGCTGGCCCTTTTGAGTCTTGCTTTCTGAGTCTGAAAAGCGCTATTGTTGGTTGGTAGTATTACTGTGCTTCAGGAGGAAAATAAACAGCTTTCTACTGAAATGTTGATATTTATTGAAAAGGTGGAGTGGCCTTCTTCTCAGCCCCTAGAGTGAAAAAGGAGAAAAAAAATGACACATTGGAGGGAAATGATATAACTTGTAAAAGGTGTTTTCAGGAAGTTTCTGAGGTGGCCAACAGACTTGGTATGTCAACTTACAGTTTTTTTTATCCCAGTGGTAGAAATTAAGAAAGTACAAATTTTACTGGAAAAATAAATAAAAGTTTAATTGTAATGGCTGACCTGGGGAACGTGTCTTTTTCCATTCCTCTCCTGAGAACAAACTGCTAGGCATTAGGTGAGGTATAAACACAAAGCTGCCCAGTTCCCAGTGTAAAGAGAGGAGGAATAAGCACACAGACAATTTGCTGGTTTCTTATAACGCCTATTGCAAACCTGGAATTGACGATCCTTAAACACAAGGCTATTTTTTGTTGTCGCACAGTTGAGGTCTGTTTAAAAACAGCCTTGGAGTACGATAAATTCCCCCTACTTTCCCTAATGATTTATTCTCCTTTAAATTCTTTATGTAAGAAACGTTACACCATTTGAACCTATGACATGAAACTGTTGAAGAGATTTTTTTTCACTTCGCAGGTTAATTCGTGAAAGTGTGGGTCTAATTGTTGCATTTGGCAAGTGGAAATACAACATTTGGACAGCTACTCATTTCCTTTCTCAACAGCAGGTTAAAGCAGATTGAGATTTTGTAACCCCACGTTTCATTTCATGAGATTTACACCCTGTTCCTAGAGCAATCAACAGCCTGTGATTGATGGTGGTGCCAATTAATTCAAGTAATCTTTTCCCATGAGCTCATGGAAAGTATCATTACTGTGTATACAATTTACATTTACACTGTGGACTTTTTTCCTTCATTTCTTTCATTGATATATCTTAAGGTATTTCTAAGGCTGCTGCTGCTGCTAAGTCGCTTCAGTCATGTCCAACTCTTAGGACCCTGTCGACTGCAGCCTACCAGGCTCTGCTGTCCATGGGATTTTCCAGGCATACAAATGGGACTTCCCCTTGCTACCCTTAGATGGTTAGTAAAATTGACATTGTCTTGCTTATATACACTAAAAAGATAATCTATTTCACTATTCTTATGCATATTCTACTTCAAAACTACTAGAGCCACAAAAAGGTTTTAAAGGGGCACTTTTAGTTATCCTGGATTCCAAAGATCTGTATACATCAACAAATATTTATTATTCTAAAGTGCAATGAGGCATTTTTAATGTTTATAATGATCTTTACCATTTGTAAAGCAGTTTTGTATCCATTATGTCATTTGATACTAACAACTACCCTGAAAATTGGAAAGGGAAATTATGATTATCCTCATTTTATCAGTGGAAAAGGATAGAGGTTAAATGTCTTTTTCAAGGTTGAACAATTTAGGACTAGCAGGACCAAATCTCCAACATACGTCTTCTGGTTCCCAGGTCAGAGTCCTCCCACTCCACCAGGGTTGTTCAAATTATGTCCTAAGGAACCTTCTCTGTGGCCTCCTAAAAGAAGCATTGCAGAAGAGCAAAAGAGGAATGCCAAACCTCATTCAGAATTCCCTCAGAAAAAAACAAAATCCTTGCTTTTTTTTTTTCTTTCTGTTTTATGTGTTGAGAAACTGGTACATTTCTATTTGAACAAGATTGATAGGGAAAAAAAAAAAGAAAACCACCACAGTTACCCTACACACAACATTGCCTTGAAATGGTTAGTCAACATTGGTGTGGTGATAATATTAGTTCACTATTTTTTTCCAGTACTAATAACTGATTTCAGAGAGGGCGATGGCACCCCACTCCAGTACTCTTGCCTAGAAAATCCCATGGATGGAGGAGCCTGGTAGGCTGCAGTCCATGGGGTCGCTAAGAGTCAGACACGACTGAGAGACTTCACTTTCATTTTTCACTTTCCACTTTCATGCATTGGAGAAGGAAATGGCAACCCACTCCAGTGTTCTTGCCTGGAGAATCCCAGGGACGGGGGAGCCTGGTGGGCTGCTGTCTATGGGGTCGCACAGAGTCGGACACGACTGAAGTGACTTACCTTACCTTAATAACTGATTTAATCAGTTTGAGAAGAAGAAAGGCCAATTATAGCAAACAAAAATATCATTATCATCCTTAAAGCATTAAGAACCAGGTTGTCTGTTAATAACATAGTAGATAATTTTTAAATAATTCTATGTTGACCTTCTAGATACCTGTCAATTAATAATAGCAAAATGGTGATTTGAGTGAACACAGAAATCTGGCAGTAGACATGAGTAGCTGGATGAAGGCAAGCAGGACTAGATGAACCTCCACCTTTGTCTTTGTTTAGGGTACCATACTGGCCACCAATCACCCAGGCCAGTGCTGTTCCTCTTCAACAGGCTGGATCCTAAAGACTTGTGAATAGTTTGCTTCCCTTTCCATAAGAGAGATGGGTCGTGATGCATATTCAGTCAGCTGACAGATGAGATTTAAGAGATGATACTTCTCTGGGGGCCTCCCCAGGCATGAAGGAGAAGGAATTTGAGAGTGGGGCTGCTGCTGATAGCTCTGCCTCTCTCTCTCATCTCTCTCTCCCCTCACCCCTCCCAACACAAACACAGAGAAAAGCTCTCTTTAAAAGGAGAAAACAGAACCTGAATAGAGAAAGCAGCGACAGCCTAGGTTGGCAGCCTCCTCTCCCTAGTTCCCATTGCCAATGTTTCCAAAACAGCTCTGGATTCTGCAGACCTTCCCATTCTTTCCTGATTCTTCCAATAAAAACCTTCTTTTAGCCCAAGCTAGATGAAGTTGTTTTTCATCACCTGTGCTTGAAAAAACAAACAAACAAAATCTGTTCAGAGTGATGGAAAGAGCAAAGACCTGAGAAGCAAACAGCTCTGAACTTGAATCATGATGATTCCAGCCATACAAACTTGCTGCTGCCGCTGCTAAGTCGCTTCAGTCATGTCCGACTCTGTGCGACCCCATACACGGCAGCCCACCAGGCTCTGCTGTCCCTGGGATTCTCCAGGCAAACTTAGGCATTACTTAATTTCTCGAAGCTTCTGGTTCTTCCAATGTTACATGGTAACATTAATAATACCTCAGTCACAGAATCATAGTGATGACTCAATGAAATTACGTGTGCAAAAGTGTTCAGCCACTTTTTCCTAATGCTGTCTTCAATGGTTAGGAGTATTTCCAAGCCCCCTGTGTATTAGTCATTCATTCGACACGTATTTGTTAGTCAAGCACCAACTGTGGCCTAGTATTATACCTAGTGTCAAGGTAAGAAAGTTAGAAACTAGAAAAAAAATAGAGTCTTTGACTTCAAGAAGTTTGTGGTTCAGTTAGAGAAACATATAAATTATGCGGTGAATTGATGTCACTAAAGTTTTTGGCACAAATATGAATCAGTACCACAAAAGGGAGTGACCAGGGAGGGGTACAATGTGTCAGGGAAGTTTCTTAGGGGGGAGTAGAATCTGAGCCAAGGTTTGATGAAACAGATTGCCAGAGACATTCTTTTAAAATGAAATGATCTTCCTTATCTGTCAAAATTTTAGGTTCTTGATCCTTTTGAATGAAAATTTAATCAAATGGTGATCTTAAATTGTGTTTGACGACAGTCCCCAGGGAGTTAGTTATCTGACCATGCAAGGAAAATTGAATTCATACCCAAGCACTTATATGGTTTTTATTTTCTGTTCTAAATTTCTCCACAGTTCCTTACTTTCTAAAAATATCTTGCCTGGGTTAAATAAAAACATTTGTCTCAGGGAAATACAAACAAAAGTGTTGTTTAGAAGACTACAAGGAGAAGCTGTACTTTTATTTTATCTCTGTGATAATAGTAATTTTTAAAGGGTAGATATATACTAAGTACAAAATATTTTTTTCAGATTTCCTCTAACAGCACTTGGGCACAACTTTTCTTTCTATTGGTTCTATCAGACTACTTATTGTTGTTGATACAGTGAAATCTTTGTTTATACTTGTAAGTTTTAAGTATACAATCTTATAATGTGACCTCTGTATACACCAAAAACTGATCACCCCCAAAAGTCTGGTTATGATCCATCATCATACAATTGAATCCCTTCACTTCTTTTACCCAGCCCCCAGTGCTTTTCCCGCTGGTAACAAACCGTCTGTGGTCTGTATCTGAGTTTGCTTTTGTTTTTCTTAATTACACTTATGGGTAAAATCATATGATGTTTATCTTTTTCCTTCTGACATTTCATTTAGCATAATTCCTTCCAGGTCTATCCATACCGTCTCATATGACAACATTTCATTCTTTTTATGGCTGAGTAGTATTTCTTTTTTATATTGTTCATGGGGTTTTCGTGTTAAGAATATTGGAGTGGTCTGCCATTTCCTCCTCCACTGGACCACGTTTAGTCAGAACTCTGCACCGCGACCCGTCCATCTTGGGTGGCCTTTCATGGCACGGCTCATAGCTTCACTGAGTTAGGCAAGCCCCTTTGCCACAAGGTCGTGATCCATTTGTGTGATTTGTGCGTATAGATCACATCTTTTTTATTCTTTCACCCATCAGTGGACACTTAGGTTGTCTCTATGTCTTGGCTATTGTAAATAATTCCTCAGTGAACATATGGGTGCATATATATTTTCAAATTAGCGTTTTTGTTTTCTTCAGATAATACCCAGAAGTGGAATAGTTGGATTATAAGCTAGTTCTATTAATGTTTTGAGGAATCACCATACCGTTTTCCATCATAGTTTCCATCACAGACCAGTTTACAATCCCACAAACTGGATGAGGGTTTCCTTTTCTCCACATCCTCACCAGAACTTATTTCTTGTCCTTTTGATAATAGTCATTCTAACAGTTGTGAAGTGATAATTCAATGTGTTTTTGATTTGCATCTTCCTAATAATTAGTAATGTTGACCATCTTTTCATGTGTCTGTTGGCCATTTGCAGTCTTCTTTGGAAATATGGCTATTCAGACACTCTGTCCATTTTCTAATCAGGTTGTTTTGTTGTTGTTGTTGAGTTGTTTGAGTTCTTTATATATTTTTTATATTAACCCGTTATCAGATATGTATGTGCTCAGTCTCTCAGTCATGTCCAACTCTTTGTGACCCTATGGACTGTAGCTCGCTAGGCTCCTCTTCTCATGGAATTTTCCAGGCAAGAATACTGAGTGGGTTGCCATTTCCTCCTCTAGGGGATCTTCCCAACCCAGGGATCAAACCCACATCTCTTATATTTCCGTATTGGCAGGCAGATTCTTTACCACTGCCCACCTGGGAAGCCCTTATCAAATCTGATATGATTGGCAAGTATATTCTCCCATTCAGCAAGTTGCTCTTTTTATTTTTGTATGATGGTTTCCTTCGCTATGCGGAAGTTTTTCAATTCAGTCTAGTCCCATTTGTTTATTTTTGCTTTTGTTTTCCTTGCCTTTGAAGTCAGATCAACAAAAAGACCAATGTCGATAAGGTTATAACCAATGTTTTCTTCTAGAAACTTTATGGTTTCAGGTCTTATATTCAAGTCCTTAATCCATTTTGAGTTAATTTTTTTGTGTATGGTGTAATATAATGGTCTATTTTCATTCTTTGGAATGTGGCTGTCCAGTTTTCCCAGCACCATTTACTGAAAAGATTGTCCCTTCTCCATTGTATGTTCTTTGCACATTTGTCATAAATTAATTGTCCATATGTGTGTGTTTATTTCTGGACTTTTGATTCTGTTCCACTTGATCTGTTTGTCTTTCTCCCAGTATCATACTGTTTTGATTACTATAACTTTGTAGTTTGAAATCAAGGAGCATGATATCTCCACCTTTGTCCTCCTATCTCAGATTGTTTTTTTGACTATTCAGGATATTTTGTGGTTCTATACAGACTTTAGAATTATTTGTTCTAGTTCTATGAAATATGCTATTGGAATTTTGATAGTGATTGCACTGAATCCGTAGATTGTTTTGTGTTACTACATTGTGAACATTTTAACAATAATTCTTCCAATCTGTGAGTGTGATATATCTTTCCATTTATGTCTTCCTTAATTGCTTTCATTAATGTCTCATAGTTTTCAATGTACAGGTCTTTCACTTATTTGGTTAAATTTATTACTAATTATTTTGTTCTTTTTAATGCAATTTTAAACAGGATTGTTTTAATTTTTCTTTCAGATAGTTCTTTTTAAAATTTTTAAAATAATTTTATTTAAATTTTTGGTCTGTGCTGGGTCTTTGCTGCTGCCCAGGCTTTTCTCTGGTTGCAGCACGTGAGGGCTACTCTCTAGTTGTGGTATGCAGGCTTTTCGTTGCAGTGGCTTCTATTGTTGCTGGGCATAGACTAGGCTGGGAATGCAGTAGTTGTGATTCACAGGCTTTAGAGCACAGGCTCTGTAATTGCGGCATACAGACTTGGTTGTTCCACAGCATGTGGGATCTTCCCAGACCAGGGATCAAACCTGTGACTCCTGCACCGGCAGGCAAATTCTTTACCAGTGAGCCAGCGACCAGGGAAGTCCTCTGATAATTCTTTATTTGTGTATAGAAATGCCACAAATTTCTGTAATTTGGGCTTGTATCCTGCAGATTTGCTGAATTTACTTGTTAGCTCTAACAGAGTTTTGATGGAGATCTCAGGGTTTTCTAAACCCTGAGGCACAGTTTGTATGCATGTATGTGAGGTGGGGGTATTTTTGTTACTCCCAGAGTCCCTTCTAATTTGGTTCAAACTCCATGAAGTTTGAACTAATAAGGAAGTAATGTCAGCTGCTCATAAAGCAAATTTTATCTAAAGAAATAATACCACATGATCAATATGCATAAACACTTTCTTAAGAAGCAGAATTAAACTTATAAGAATTTTTATAGCACATTATTCTACATGAAACTCACATATTTGCTAGAAATAGAAATTAGATTAAAAGTATGGCTTCAGTGTCAAGTGAACTCTGGGTAACCTCTGTGCCTCAGTTTCCTCATCTGTGAAAAAGAGGTAATAGTAGATGTCTCATAGAATTCGGTGAGTATGAAGTAAAGGAATATGAGTAAAGATTTAGAATAATTCTTGGTACATCTTGTGGTAGGTACTTCTTTTTGTTGTTATTATTATTTTTTATTTTGTTGAAGTAAAATGGATTTATAATGTTGTATTTAATTTCTGCTGTACAGAAAAGTGACTCAGTTATACATGTGTATATATGTATCCTTTTTCATATTCTTTTCCATTATGGTTTATCACAGGATATTGAATATAGTCCCCTGTGCTATACAGTAGGACCTTGTTGTTTATCCTTCTTATGTATAATAGTTTGCCTCTGTTAATCCCAAACTCCCATTCTTCCCTCCCCACCTTCTTCCCCAGCAACCGCAAGTCTGTTCTCTATATCTGTGAGTCTGTTTTTGTTTCCTAGATATGTTCATTTGTATTTTAGATTCTACATATAGGTGATACCACAAAGTATTTATCTTTCCCTTTCTGACTTGCTTCGCTTAGTATGATAACCTCTAGGTCCATCCATGTTTCTGCAAATGGCATTATTTCATTCTTTTTAAGGACTAATATTCCATTGTGTGTGTGTGTGTGTGTGTGTTTATCTAACATCTTTATCCATTCATCTGTCAGTGGACATCCAACATTTTATACTAAGGTGACGTTTTTGTCTTGTGTTATGTGAACCATCCACCCATGCTAACTTGTTCCTTATCGTTGACTAAAGCTCTTATTACCTTTGCCCAATTTAAAAAATTTAAGGTATAAAACATGTTCATTACAGACAACCCAGTACATATAATTACAGAAGAAAAGAAATTAAAATGCTTAGAATCACATTCATCCAAATCAAGTCTCACACATTGTTAAATACTGTTTCTCTTCTAATTGTAGATATTTTCTTTTTTAAAGTATAAAAATTGGGGAAACATCCATGCCGCAGGTGTCACCAGCTCTAAAATTTTTATTCATTCAAGAAATATCTGCTGAATATTTACTAAGTGCTAGCTACTCTTCTTGACAATGGAACAACTATGAATAAAAAAGAGACAAATCCCAGCTCTCATGGAGCTTGCCTTTCGTAGAGGTAGGAAGTGAGATCTCAACTATTCTACATACAAATCGTATAATTTCTATAGAGAAAGATAAAGCAGGAAATGAGGACAAAGCCAGGGATGTTTGAGCAATTTCAGAAAAAAAAAAAAATCTAGAAAAGCATCACTGAAAGTGTGTTTTTAAGTATAGAAGGAGATTAGAGGGCAGGCATCAAAATATTTAGGAGAAAAGCATTCAAGCAGAAGCTAGTATAAAAGTCCTGTCACCTGCTTGGAGTTTCTGAGAAATTCACAGTGGCTCATGTGGAGCCAGAAAGGGGAGAGATGAGGTCAGAGAGGTGGGGTATGGGATGGAGTGCAGATTTTTTTAGGTCCCTGGAAGAACTCTGACTTTGAGTGAGATCGAAGATATTGGAGGCTTTGAGTGACGGAGTGACATGGTCTGACTCACATTTTAACAGGGTCACTTCAGATACTGTATTGAGAAAGGACTATAGGAAAATAAGAAGACCAGTTAGGAAGCTGTTGCACCAATTCATCAAGAGATGATGGCTTGATATGCAAACTATTACATATAGGATGATAACCAACAGATCCTACTGTATAGCACAGGGAACCATATTCAATATCCTGTGATAAACCATAATGGAAAAGAATATGAAAAGAATATACATATATATTCAATTTTATATATAAGAATATGAGTTTATTTTTGTGTATGGTATTAGAAAGTGTTCTAGTTTCGTTCTTTTACAAGTGGTTGACCAGTTTTCCCATCAACACTTGTTAAAGAGATTGTCTTTAATCCATTGTTTATTCTTGCCTCCTTTGTCAAAGATAAGGTGTCCGTAGGTGCATGGATTTTCTATTTTGTTCCATTGATCTATATTTCTGTCTTTGTGCCAGTACCATACTGTCTTGATGACTGTGGCTTTGTAGTAGAGCCTGAAGTCAGGCAGGTTGATTCCTCCAGTTCCATTCTTCTTTCTCAAGATTGCTTTGGCTATTCGAGGTTTTTTGTATTTCCGTACAAATTGTGAAATTATTTGTTCTAGCTCTGTGAAAAATACCATTGGTAGCTTGATAGGGATTGCATTGAATCTATAGATTGCTTTGGGTAGTATACTCATTTTCACTATATTGATTCTTCCAATCCATGAACATGGTATATTTCTCCATCAGTGTTCTCTTTGATTTCTTTCACCAGTGTTTTATAGTTTTCTATATATAGGTCTTTAGTTTCTTTAAGTAGATATATTCCCAAGTATTTTATTCATTTTGTTGCAATGGTGAATGGAATTGTTTCCTTAATTTCTCTTTCTGTTTTCTCATTATTAGTGTATAGGAATGCAAGGGATTTCTGTGTGTTGATTTTATATCCTGCAACTTTACTATATTCATTGATTAGCTCTAGTAATTTTCTGGTGGAGTCTTTAGGTGAAGTAAGCCAGAAAGAAAAACACCAGTACAGTATACAAACACATATATATGGAATTTAGAAAGATGGTAATGATAACCCTGTATGCAAGAGAGCAAAAGAGACACAGATGTATAGAACAGTCTTTTGGACTCTGTGGGAGAGGGAGAGGGTGGGATGATTTGGGAGAATGGCATTGAAACATGTATAATATCATATATGAAATGGATCACCAGTCCAAGTTTGATGCATGATACAGGATGCTTGGGGCTGGTGCACTGGGACGACCCAGAGGGATGGTATGGGGAGGGAGGAGGGAGGGGGTTTGGGATGGGGAACATGTGTACACCCGTGGTGGATTCATGTTGATGTATGGCAAAACCAATACAATATTGTAAAGTAATTAACCTCCAATTAAAATAAATAAATTTATATTAAAAAAAAAGAATATGGAAAAGAATATATGTGTGTGTGTGTATATATATATATAACTGAATCACTTTGCTTTACCCCAGAAACGAATACAACGTTGTAAAACAACTATGTTGTTGTTGTCGCTGTTTAGTCACTAAGTTGTGTCTGACTCTTTGCGACCCCATGGGCTGTAGCCCACCAGGCTCCTCTGTCCATGGGATTTCCCAGGCAAGAATTCCAGAGTGGGTTGCCATTTCCTTCTCCAAGCAATCTTCCCGACTCAGGGATTGAACCCACATCATTTTGAACCCAAAATCAGCTGAAAACCCAAATTCAGCTATAATTTTTAAAAAATTAATAACTGCATCTAATTACAAGGGAAAGTTGAGCATTAATAATGTTTACAGATTTTTTTAAAATAACAGTAAGTGATTGCAAAGGAGAACTTTGGCAACACTGAAAATGATTGAGTGGACTAGACACAACATTTTTGAAAAGGTGGCTTGTATAATTACTGATTACATTTGATCTCATTTCTATCCAGTTGAAGGAAGAGAGACAGGCAGTCCTGGGACTGGTCAGAGGTAATCTCACTCTTCTAGGCAAAGGGCAACCAGTGCCTAGATTTGAGTGATGGCAGTGGGGATAGGAGGAAAAGAATAGAGATCATAAAAGTTAGGAAGGAAGTGGATAAGACCTACTGATTCATTAGCATAAAGAACAATGGCAGAGAAAAGCCAAAGTGTGATGTAATAGAAAAAAACATTAATTATCTTCTTGGTTTTGCCATGACCCAGATATGGATCCTCAAGACAGTCATTTAAAGTTCTCTTGGCTTCATTTTTCTCATCCCTACAATAAATGTGTAGTTATAACTTCTGAGATCCCTTCCAGATCTAATATCTTGAGGCTGCATGACCAGATTAATAACAGTAGTATGAACAGAGACACCAGGAATTTCATTCCAAAGGCTAGGATTTAGATTCTGAGGTTGCCACTGTTGTGTGACCTTGAACAAATGACTTAACCCCTCCATGCATCACTTTCTGCTATAAAATGCAAATAATAATAAAGAAAAAAACTAAGTCACTTCAGTCGTGTCCGACTCTGTGTGACCCCGTAGACGGCAGCCCACCAGGCTCCCCCGTCCCTGGGATTCTCCAGGCAAGAACACTGGAGTGGGTTGCCATTTCCTTCTCCAATGCAGGAAAGTGAAAAGTGAAAGTGAAGTCTCTCAGTCGTGTCCGACCCTTAGCGACCCCATGGACTGCAGCCTACCAGGCTCCTCCGTCCATGGGATTTTCCAGGCAAGAGTACTGGAGTGGGGTGCCATTGCCTTCTCTGAAATGCAAATAATAATAGTGCCTAAATCACAGAGCTATTCCACATAAACCTAAAGTGCCTGGCGTATAATGTTTCAATAAAGCTGAGAAATTAACAACAGTGCCATCCATACTTATCTACAGAATTGATCACAACTGTGGCTCATGAGCCCAGCACTGGGTCTCTTTGGACACCAAGACTTTTGCCATCAAATTCAACTTTTATTATGTCTATAACCACGTAATATATTATGGCGGGGGGGAATATCGGGTGTTTTTATAGGACTGTGCCACGTAGGTACCTGGGCATTGGGTGGCTGAGTCATCAGGCTTGAAGAGTTATAGCCTTCAGATGCTACTTCCCGAAAGTGAATGCTAGTTGTCACGTCCACTCTTTCTAGCCCTGCACCATCATGTTCTAATATTTGTCATAGGTATTACCCTAAAGCAACAGAACATAAAGATCTGAGTCATTTAGAAAAAAAAATAAGTGTTGATCCAGCAGCTGAAACTGTCAGAAGCAAACCACTCTGAGAACACTGGGTGCCCATGCACCAGATGGAGCAAGTGTGCCTGATCTTCCGGGTCTCAAGGGTGGATAAAGTAAGAACAGGACGAGATGGTGAATGTATACACACCCACTGATTCCCTCCTGCCCAAGCCTGCCTTCACCTGAGTCTTAGTATAAGGATGGCAGTTCAGATAATGTCCGTCAACTGAAAAACAAATAATTAAGATTTGCCTAGGACGGTAGGAGGAAAACCAAGTACAAGAGGGCCAAATTTTGCAGAAGGTCCCAGTGAGGAAACCATATTGGTACCTATGCCTTAATAGTAAAATCATAGAAGACACCTAAATTTTTAAAAAGCAGAGAAAATTTGCATTCTCATTTAAAATTCAATCTCTGAAAAAAAAAAGATTCAATTTTCTGGATTTTGTAAAATGAGTTATTTCAGAGCCAACTTTCAATTTCAGCTTATGTGAGGCTGCACGCATCAGGAACTCTAAGCCACCATCTATAACAGGACTAAGGGTACTTTCCAGTCTCAAGTCCAGGTAATTATCTTGAAGTTCCCTCAAACTTCACTTTAAAGGCCACCCAAAAAAAATAAATAAATAAAGGCCACCCAAATTGCTGTTTTGGAAATTTATAATGTATAGGAGAAATGGTAGTAAAATAATTCTTTCTTTGTTTTTCTCCCTAGTGCCAAAGAATATTTTTGTTTTATCTCTGTTTCTAAAATTGTTTTCATTATTCTTAAAATTATGCACGGGATAGTCAGAATGATTATATCACACTTGATAGTCTCTCATTAAAAAAATTCATAAATGAAGAAAATGACTCTGTCTTCCCAACCACCCAGAACACCGAATCTTACAATCAGGCTCAGGGAGGAAAAACCAACCATCATAAGCATGGCCCCTGTGGCCCCTGAACACTTGCTGTTAGTAACTAACACATTGAAATTTCTTACCGGCTATCTTTTTCTTTACAAATGTTAGTGGACATGGGTCTGTAGTTGTGATTTTTTTTCCTGCTGACAAGCAAAGCTGTCAACAGGAGACGGGTGTTGAAGAGTCTGCTGATGTAGAAGCAGTGTGCTCTTGAGCTCAGCCATTTCAGTGGTCACCTCCAGCCCTTCTAGCAATTTTTGAAGAG
Organism: Bos mutus; assembly: GCF_027580195.1. NCBI lineage: Eukaryota > Metazoa > Chordata > Mammalia > Artiodactyla > Bovidae > Bos > Bos mutus. The sequence goes on from NC_091625.1 coordinate 44,637,880, forward strand.
CCTATTTCTCTGTATTAAACCTTTCTTCTTTATATACCTGGAGGTATTTCTATTTCCAGCTCTGAACTTGGACTGATAATTAATATAACTTGTCTAGGACAGACGACCTCTAGGGATAGTACCAATATAGCATTACAAAATTAATTTTTTCTGATGTATAAAGATACATGTCAGAATTGGTTTTCTGGCTGCTTTACTTTTTCTAAGTGGAGTTATTTTTATTGGTGCTTCCATTATTCCGGTTTTCCTAATTATTAAAATACCAGTGGAATAAACATAAGCAGCACAGTCAGGAATTCTTGACTCAAGAAATGGAATTTTTCTTTCTGTTCATTTTCTTGGCTACTCAGTACTTGAAAGGAGATGACATTTGTGAATCTTGGTAGGATTATGGAAATATTTAGCTGAGAGCTGTAAAGTCAATGGTCAAATGTTTCTTAATAATGAATAACTTACATAGTTGTTACAGACTACATGTTGTCACTTCTGTCTTATAATGTTGGTTTTAAATATGAGAAAACTGGGACTCAGAAAACTTTAGTCAAAGTAAACATCAAGTGGCCAAGTCAGGACTCAAACCTGGGATATTCTAGTTCCAGACACCATGCCCTATCCTAGAGCAGTTTTCTATCCCACACTGCTCTCCTTGCTTTAGAGATCAGGCCTAAAAAATTTAAGTATATATATAGGGGTGTGTGTGTGTGTGTGTGTAGGTGTGTGTGTATAGCAAGTGATACAAATCTCTTATCCTTAATCATGCAAGGTCCTTACTTTTTCAGCTGTATTTTTTGCTATTCAATTTTTTAAAAATCAGGGTATATTTTAATCTTGATCCTTTACAATGCTTTATATATGTTTATGATGTTATTAACTATAACATTATAATTATATAACGTTTAATTTATGTATAAAACATTATTTATCTATGCATCTACAAGTGTGTATGTATGTGTTTCTTGATTAACCCCTGTGGTTTTATTAAATACTGACCTTCACTTTTAGAAGTTTCAAGGAGGAAGGGGCATATTGGAGCTTCATGTGCCAATTCTATTTTCTATCTTTAGATCATCTACATATAAATCGAACCACTTTAAGCCTGATGCTTGTCTGGTGGTTCACAGTTCTCTTTATAGGTCTCTCTCCTCTTTGAGAAATCGGTTTCTTCTTTCTCCGTTCTTGTCTATCCTGCACTTGGGCAGTGTTCTCTGGTATCAGGTGGTATCAAAAGTCTTCCTGAAATAATGCAAGTAAACTTTTTCTTCCTTCAGGGTATCTCAAATCTCTTGATAGTCTTCATTTTCTGTATAGTATTGTCATCCTTAATCATTTGGAAGATCTCCTAACAGCCTTTGGTGAATTTCTTGTACTTTTCTGTTTTACTGTATCTGCAGATTTAGTACAGACGTGAACAACGACTGGAAGCAGAGCCATAGGTGGAGGCTGGGGAGGCAGATTACTAAATTCAGTGTACCTTAAACATGAGAGAAAGTGGATGAACAACTCTTGTTCCTTTATTTCTCTTCTGCTACTTGAGAATCTTTACTCTGTAATGGAAGACCAGCTATGGGGATTGGGTTCTATTGTTTTAACTTGCTACCTGTGTTTAAAAAATGATTAAAGAAGACAACTTAGGTGGTACAGACATGCTTTTACTTAACACTTCCTGAAGCAGATAGTCTGCTTCACCAGAACCACAAAATAGGGCAGAAGGCAGGAAGCTTTAAAAGGATAAAGAATAAAGATTAAGGAAGACAAAAATAGAAAATATCTGATTGGCTGGGGCCACATAGTCACCCTTGTTTGGGGTGAGAAAGCCCAGAGGTGGCTTGGCCTTTGGGGACTGGCCACCCAGATAGACTGTGTCTATAGCCAAGTGGAGGATTTGCAGGGACAGAAAAGCCATCCCACTTTCAGTTTGCTGATGTGGCACCCGAGGCAGGAGTAGCTCCATCTGTGGCCTAGAAAGTTATTTCAACACATGTAATTTTTAGAAAATCATTAAATGACATTTTAGAATAATTTTTAACCACATGGCACTCTGTTACACAGAGCCAACTGTCTCCCACTTGGTTTGAACATGGAAAAAGGTAGGAAAATGCTGTCCAGAAGTCAGTCGGCAAATCAGAAACATACAGACCTGGAAAAAACAACGAAGTTGGCTGGGTGATAGACCCTGCACCAGAAACATCACAGCAGGCTTGATGAGGTGATGAGGTGATGAGGTGAGGATAGTAACAGTTCAGGATAGAGCCGCTGCTGAGGCTGGAAGAGGCTAACATCCACTGAGTATCTTCTTGGTATTGTGTCCTCTCCAGCGTGCTTTTTGCTTGAGTCATCTTGTAAATGACAGTCAAATCACACCCTTGGAGTAGAATTTTACCTAGTGGGGTAGGATAATGCAAGGTTAATGAGGACGGCGCTGGGTGGAGCTGACCATATTCTGTGTTCATTCACATTGAGTGGGTGCATCATCTTTGAGTTTTATTGTGCATGTTTACAGATGCAGGATTTTGGTTTTCAGTAAGCTTGGTGCTGCTGAGGTGCTGTGTATGTAGAACTATAGCATCTAGAACTGATAAGATGAAAACTGCTGCTTCTGCTGAGAACACAGGGGGTGTACTGCTTCAAGTTCTAAAGTGAAAGAAGGGCAAACTGAACCACCTCCAGAACAGAATTAAGTTGCCTTCTCGTTGGGGTGTAAGTTCTAAAGTCACCACACTATAAATCACATGGAGTCAACTTTATCTTTGGAAATTCCTTAAGTAGATTTTTATTTTGCCACTAGAAAGCTCAAAAGCTACAAATGATGTCCTTTTGTTTCTCTGTGTATGCTCCCTATAGGTTCCCCTTCCTGGGTTCACTGTGAATCCTGTGGGAATGGTGAGCGTAAATAAGGAGGATAGCATAAAGGGATTTCTTGCCAATGCTTTTGTCATTGTTGTTTGGTGTAACACAGATATCATTGAATTGCTGTATGTTAAATGAGCTTTTGATGCAGCTCTTCTATTACCAGGAGAGTGAAGGAGGCTCAAATCTATGTCATATATCTCAGAACTTAGAGATACTCAGCCTTAGAGTGACACACTCACTGTGTAGACCTCATAGCCACCATAAAATATTTGGAGGAATGTTCAGTGAAAGAGGAATTGGAACAAAATTGGCCATTTTCAAACAACTGGTAATGGCTGTCTGGAGTACTGTATTAAAAAGAATGTCAGGCAACATCCAAGGTTAGTGGAGAAGAATTCTGCTTAACAATGAGCTCAGAGGCCAGTGTCCAGGTGTTACACATGTTGGAACTGAATGGATCCAGTTGGAATATACTGAGCACTTCAAAATGGAGTTCTTGTGGGACTGGGAATGCTGTTTTCTGTCATGTACGCTGAGGAGTCAAAAAAGTCAGTCTATAACATGGTGTCTTAGGTCAATTACACTTCAACAAAACAAAAAAATGTTAAAGTCAGCCTGGAAAAAGAGGAAAATCAGAGAGAGAGAATAGAGCAATCTTTCAGAAATGAGAGAACTAACCACCCTAAAGAGCATTCTCCTTCATTCCTGATGAGTTTCTGCTTTCAGGCATTCTCTCAAAGAATTCCTCATATCCTCCCAATGAATTCCCTTTTTATTTTTTTTACTTTAGCTGGTCATTTAGGTTTCTGACTTTTGCAACCAAATAATCCCTAAGAAGTCTGTACCTCAGTGGGGGCATTTTTCAATCCATTTAATTCAGTTTAACCAATATTTACTGAATGTTTTTCATGCTTCTTACATATACTCACTTGGGTCCAGTTATGAGCCTGACCTATGACTGGAGTCTATGGATGATTCAAAGGGAACAGCAGGCATAGATGATGAGGAAACATAAATAAATGAAACAAGACAGACCATAATGTGAGTCCTTAGTTCTTCCCAGCCAGGTCATATGTTCTGAGCTGTCTTTGACATTCCTTACAATGGGTGCTAGTGGGTAGGAGGTGTGGGTGGCGGTGGCGAGACCCGGCCCTTCTAATTGTCATAAGCGCAAACCTGAGGGATGAGGGGGAAGTTTGACACAGGAAATAGCAGCCAGAAGCACATCTCTCTGATGATGAAGAACACAATCCAGTGAAGCTCTCTAATTAATCAGATCTTTTTTTAAAAATTTCTTCAGAAACTTCTGCCTTAATCTCTGAAGATAATAAACCTCACTTGAAGTCTTGAATTGACTCACTCTCCGTAATGACTGAGATACAAGTAGAGCTTTTATCCCACAAAAACCATTACCAAGACACAACCAATTAAAAAGCTAACCAAAATCTCTGTCCCAAGTTAGAGCACTTAGCTCTAGGAAAAACCTGAGGAGAATAATAAACACACAGTTTCTTTGTGTATTCTGACTGCAAGGTCAAAAGCAAAGGAAACCCAAACCAAGTCAAAAATTGGAAAGTAAGCTCTTTTATGATATGTGTGTATATGTATGTATGTTGTTGTTTAGTTGCTAAATCATGTCTGACTCTTTTGTGACCCCATGGACCGTAGCTCGCCAGGCTCCTCTGTCAATGGGATTTCCCAGGCAAGAATGTTGGAGTGGGTTGCCATTTCCTTCTCGAGAGGATCTTCCTGACCCAGGGATCAAAACTGCATCTCCTGCATTGGCAGGCATATTCTTTACCACTGAGCCATCTGGGAAACCTGTGTGTATGTATATGTTTGTTCAAATATATAGCCTGTATATTCCCAAAATATGTGACTTGTTTAGGAGGAATGATTACAAAGATGGGATGCTTAGTTTACATGTGAATTCTTTAGAAAAAAAAATCTTCCTGTAATCTTTCAATGGACCCTAGCCAAGAAAACTGATGAGTTTTCCATCCAAAGGGGAAGGAAAAAATGCACCTTGCTTAGATAAAGCTAATAGCAAAAGGAAGTTTCACAGCATCACAGGGAGGACATGATTCTGGGCGAATGGGAGAGTGGGAAGTTTCAGAGTTAAGGAGAGTGAGAATGAGAGGAACTATCAAAGGACAGAAGACACGGCTTCTAGCCCTGACTGTACTGTAATTGTCTGTGAATCTGTCCAGTCCCCTCATTAGGTGGAACATCCATCTTCCATTCATTCATTACTTTAGTGATGTCTACTAAGCACCAATCATGTACCAGATGCAGTAGGAAGCACTAAAAACACATCTATGAAGGAAGCAGCAGAAGGTGTATAAAGAAAATTAAAGCAGGGAAAGGAGATGATGAGTGACAGAAGTGTTCTCAGATAAGACAATGAGGGAGGCTTTCTGAGGAGGGGAAATCTGAACAGAGACCTGAGTGAAGTGAGGAGGGAGCCCTGCAGGTCTGTATCTGGGAGTGCCAGGCAGTCGGAGTATTTGGGACAAAGGCTGTGAGCAAGGCTGACTTGCAAAGTTACAGGAACAGAGACGAGACCAGTGTTGTGGGAGTGCAGCAAAGCAGGAGGAAAGTCAGTGAAGATGTGGCAGAGAGGGAGGTGGAGCCTGGATGACAACAGCCTTGGACGTTACAGTGAAGGACCCGGCTTCCATGCTCTCAGAGTAGTTCCCGGTTCCTGACCCAGGGCTTGGGTCTCACTCACCCCAAGGTCCTGGCAGTGCTTTCACACTGTAGACACTATGCAAAGACACTAGTTAATAACTGTGAATAAACTACTCCAGAATAAACTCAAAACAGGCACATTAGGTGCCCCAGCCATGCCAAATACCTGTGTCAGGTTTACTTAGAGATGTTGGCCAATTCTCTGCACAAATGACCTTGTCTTTGGCAATCAGCTAGTCACATTTGCTACAGTAACATACTAATCATTTTTATTTCCACATAATTGCTGATCTTGGAGCTTGGCAGGCAACTGCTCGAGATAATAAATGCCTGAAATGTCGAGAGACCTGGAGCCACAGTGGCACACGTTTTAGTCATCATTTTGGCAGACTCCTTAGAAGTATTTGTTGAATAATCTACTTTCATATTTTAGAAAAAACTGAGTCTTGAGCCAATGACCCAAGAAATGCAAAGGAACGCTGCTGGCATGACAGATTCTATGAGTTGATAGAAACATTTTTCACTCCAGGATTCTCTTAGGAAATTATGAAATGACATTGCTTCATATAGAAATTTTCTTCAGTATATATTCATTTAGCATTTAGTTTAAAACTACATCCTCTTCTTTTTTAAGGAAGACACAATTAGGGAATTTTCTTTTCTTTTTCTTTTTTTGAAGCAAGAATGGCCTTTGACTCCAGGTTAGATGAAGATACCCTACACAGGACACTGAGGGCTTTGTGATGGCAACAGGAAAAGCCCAGGAAAAAAGAGAACCTTGCTGAAGGACACATGCCCGAAAGGGAAGGGTGGGTGCTGCCGGGGGAAGGGGGAGGAAGGCAAAGAGCTAAGAAGATGAAGGAGACAGGGAAGTGACTGCTATTTCAGGAGATGCCCTGATAAGCTTATTGCAGAGTGTGGAGCACAGTCAGTGACCTTTAACTGGACTCAGATTACATTCGCTGTCAATGTTCAGTCGTCACAGAAATGGTCCCATACTTTTGAAAGAACATACAAAGTAGAGCTAGACTGAAACCCCATCTGTAATGCTGTTAGGTTTTCCCCAGTTCTGGTGTGACATCCACATAGATACTGAAAGCCACTCTACATTCTCGACACTGACCACTTACTAAGCCATGTAGGGTGCTGTGGTCCCAGTCTCAGCATAAGAATGATGGGTGTTCAGATAGTGTGATTGTTGCAGGAGGTGGGGGAGGCCATCCAAGGGGGGAAAGAGAAGGGATCTATGTGGGATGGTTTTAATTTTATTGAGACCATTTCTTGGAGACTTTATTATCTTTAAATAAGTTTTTATGGTAGTCTGCAATATGTATTCTTGAATAGTTCTATTTTTAATAGTTTCTTCATTTTGTTTTCCCTTCTTCCACAGAAGAGATGCCATCTCTTATATTTAAATCTCTTTTAAAGGATTTAATTTTATAGTGCTATTAAGACCAAAAATATGTCAATTTAGTGAGGGAAGAGATTTAATTGCTTCAGAACATCCACATTTTGAAATATAAACATGTTTCTTTTTCTCTTTGGTCAATTTGGCAGCATGAAGTCACTTATTTGTGGCTGTTATTTGTCTCCACAATTTCCCTTAATAGTAGGTTTCACAGTCTCTATATTCATGAAGCATTTCCTTATGTCTGGACCAAATCCCTTTTTGCTCTAATTTGAGGCCAGAGACTCTGTGGAGCGGCTCACAATTGTCTATTGAATAGACAAACACTGGAGTTTGTTTTGAAAACTCACTTCTTTTTACCAGGGTAGAAAATCCTGATCTCACAGGCATCCTCAATGGCAGTATAATGCCTTCATAATAATGTGCTCACATATAAAACTGGTCCATAGTTCTGCAGTCTCAGGACTAATTCAGGAAATGTAACACAAAATTTATTTGACAATATTACTTGATAATACTATTAGCCATACTATTAGCCCTCATATTGGAATGGTCCTTTAATTTACAAAATACTTTTATAAGCAAGAGCTCATTTTATCTCGATCACAAATCTGTGAAATAAATATGACTTTTTTTCTTTTCTTTTAGCTTCTTATTTACAGATGAGGTCGCTGAATCTCCAGCCACACTACTAGTAAGGGGAAAAGCAGATTCAAGTCTGGCTCTTCTGAGACAAAGACCAGGGGCATTTCCACTCTCCAGCTGCTGCCTACTATGTGCAAAGCCCTGAGCTGAATGTTGCAAAGGATACAACGATGGTTACTCATCTCCTGCAGACCTGCTTGTGAGGTAAGGAGAAAGGTCTTAGGGAGGAAACTGAAAGATTTGGGCTCTGACTGTTAAGTAGGGTTTGGGCAGGTGGAGAAGAAAGTTAGAAATACTCCTGGTATGAGGGGACCTGCCTATATGAATGTATGTTGTGCAAAATCATTGCATGTTAAGCCTATCTCATGTAAAGTGCATCCTTCAAGGCATGATAAAGTTCCATGATTAAGAACTAGGGCTATGAATTCCCAGAGATCTGATCCACCAAGTACTAACTGTACCCTTCTTGGCAATTTTCTTCATCATTTTTTGTTTCATTTTTCTCATCTTTAATACAAGAGGATTAAATGTAACTATTTGTGTAAACACACTATAAACATTAGCTATCAAAGCACCAAAAAATGCTAAAGAGACAAAAACTATGCAGCATTTAGTAAGAATAAAGGATGGACGGGGATATTCCTGACTCATATCTCAGTTTCTTACTTCCCAAAGACATAATTCAAAACCATTCATAGCCTCACCGACAGTTCCTAGTGCTAAAGCATAAGATTGTTCTAATGTCACTCTAATTTTATGGAAAGGAAACTGAGTAATAATTTGGTGGATAAACCCCTTATCCCTTCCATAGAGATAACTTTTAGTTCTCACTGTTAACTATTAGTGAGTTCAAGGAACCTAAACTGCTCGCATACAAACTAGTAGGAGAATAAATCATCTTCTTAATTGGCCTCAACTGCCATTTACTTTCTGTCTTAAAATGCAGGTTTGGGGTATTTGTTGTGCATGATTTGTATTTTGTTTAAATTAGAATAGCTGTTTCTGTAAAACTCACTTCTTACTCTGTCCCCAATCCTGAATTAAACATAAGGAATATGACCGGATTTGCCATGCACTTACAGGGACTTGAGCTTAACTCTGAGTATCCCCAGCAAAATATATTGTTTGTGAAAACTTGGGACAAAAAGAAAGATGAAATCATGATTTAAGGGACAGTGAGGAGGGCTTTTGCTGGAGAGATGAGAGAGGGGAGCATATCGTGCTATGAGGTTGATCAGTGTTTCTATTTTGCAAGGGAGAATAGAGCATCACAAATAGGTCTTCATGGCCATGCATGAGTGGTACATGAGTACAAGCCACTAACTAACCGTGGTTCTGGTTTTCTTCCTTCTAAGGACTGCTTCGTAAGATGGGAGGAATGTCATTGGGAATTTCAGCATAGGTGTATTAGTTTGTTATGGCTGCAGTAACAAATTACCACTAGCTTAGTGGCTTGAAACAATGCAAATCTGATTATTTTGCTCTTCTGTAGAGTGGAAGTCCAACATGGGTCTCATTGGGGCTTAATCAAGATGTTGGCAGGGCTGCATCCCTTGGTGAAAGCTCTAGGGCAACACTCAATTCCTTGCCTTTTCAGCATCTAAAGATGCCCACATTGTTGGCTTTGGTCCTCTGCCTCTCTCCACAGTGCCAGCAAAAGTAGGTTCAGTCGGTCTCATACCACATCCCTCTTACCTATTCTACTGCTTGTCTCTTCCGTTTATAAGAACCCAGCTGGATAATCTCTCTAATTTAAGGTCAGCAGATTAGCAGCCTCAATTTACCTTTGTCATGTAAGATAACATATTCATAGGATTTGGTGATTAGGACAAGGACATCTTTGGGGGACCATAATCCTGCCTACCAGAGTAGACAGTGGTGCCAAAAGACATCTTCAAAACTATTTGTTCAACAGATCCATTGAGTAGTTAGGTTATATGCCTCTTTTTAAAATTGTTTTAAATTTATTTTTAATCAGAGGATAATTGTTTTACAATATTGTGTTGGCTTCTGCCATACAACAATGTCAATCAGTCATAAGTACACATGTCCCCTTCCTCTTGAACCTCCCCTCAACCTTCACTTCACCCCTGCCCTCTGAGTGTCCCAGGGTACCAGTTGAAGTGCCTGTGTTATGCAATAGCTTCCCATTAGTTATCTGTTTTGCATGTGGTGTGTATATGTTTCAATGCTGCTCTCTCGATTCGTCCCACCCTCTCCTTCCCCCATTGTGCCCAGAGTCTGTTGTTTGTCTTCATCTCTCTTCCTGCCCTGCAATTATGTTCCTCAGTACCATTTTTCTTGATTCTTTATACAAATATATATACACGTTAATATACGATATTTGTTTTTCTCTTTCGGACTTACTTCACTCTATATAACAGGCTCTAGGTTCATCAACACCACTAGAATTGACTCCAATAAGCCTCCTTTTTGTCCAAAGATATCTACTAAAATTGCTAAGCCTACCCGACATGGGACTGTGGGATTGGTACTTATCGGTACAGCATCTTGCCTGCTAAGTTGGAGAGGGGCAAGGAAGGAAGACAAAGAGAGTCAAGATGTTAGGTCCTAAGCTCAGTTCCTATCACCCAACCTCTGTTCTTTGTCTTTACTACATGCACTGAGGGCTTCCCCTGCTCAGCAGGACCATCATCTCACACTTCAACGATCACACACCAGGAGCTTCTGTACAAAGTTCTATAGAGCTCTACTGTATCCATCTGCCATCTGCCTACTCAGCTAAAGTGGGTAATAATAACCCCAGGTTCATCTCTTGTTGGCCTTCCCTCCTTCCTAGGTATTGAACTTTCATTTCCAAATGCCTCAGGGCAACAGAACTCCAACTCCGATCTGATTAAAAGAAAAGACATATATTCAGTTGTACTTTTAAAGTTCAGGTCGTGACATGACTCAGTCTATCCAGTTGAGTTTGGATCATCAGAAAGGAGTAGTTAAAAGAAGGTATTAGGAATATTTAAGGGAAATTAAATTTAATTTTGAAGTTACACATTATAATATTTTTAAAGTTTCAAGAGATCATGAATGATTTTTCTTCATTCATTTCTCTTTTGTACCAGAGTAAGGATAGAACCACTTACATCAAAGAAAATGATCTTGTGTTGTTTTTAAGATCTTCCTTCCATCAGAGGATACAACTCCACAAATTTTCTCAGCAGTATATTAAAGTTTAACAGTTTTTCTATCCAGTATGTATTCCTGGTCTAGCTTACTTTAAAATGACTTATTTTTATATTCTTAGTGGAAGTGTAAAAAATCTGGTTTTCAACTTTATGTAGAAAATATTTAGATACTTAAAGACCCTTATCAATGTTCATCCTTGCCAGGTTTACCAGGTTTAAAGCTGGAGAATATGGTACATATTTTGACAAGACTTATGCTAACACTGTGCTGTCTAATCTGGACTGAAACATCGTGTATATAATGTATGTGAATAACTTGTATGTGTTGTATGTGTATTGTGTGTGTTCTTTCAAAAACAGAATTACCAGAAAACCCCAGACATATGGGACATCTGGAAACCCTACCAAATTCCCCTTTTTTCCAGATCAACTAATGTCAATCCCATTTAATTTTATTCAAATATTCAAATGTATAAATATTTAAATAAGCCATTAAAGGAAGCAGGAACCACACTGTAGCTAAACATCTAGGATGGCTTAAAGCCAAGCTTTCCTAGAAGCAAGAGAATAGCTAAGTGACTTTTTCACTTATTCCCTTTTAGCATAAGAAATCTTTGAAACAAAACCACATATCTCAACAGATATTTGAGTGTCCGGTAGATGTTCTGCACTGACATAGGCTCTGTGAACCAGATAGGTAATGTGACTCTTGTGACCTGTTTGGATTATGCTCACACAGGACCCATTACAGGGCAGCCAGGGGAGTCCTTGACATGCAACTAACTCAGCCTGTTCATTCACCCAGGGCTTCAAATGTGTACTTTGGGTTCCTCCTCCCTAAGGGAGGTCTTTGATTGACTGAAGATGTTTATCATTCAAATTTAAGCTTCTGTCCCATTACTAGGACACTTCAAATTAAATATTATTTATAAATCCTGTAATTATCTTATGAAAAGCCCAGTTATACTGCACTGTTCTTGTATGAATAGCATTAATTTATTAATCATAAATATTTAGAATATGCCACAATTATTTATAATCCTGTTAAAAAATTGAGAAGTAGCTTCTCTCAACCTCTGGGGGGCCCTGTGCATATAAAATCCTGTCTTTGTGTCTGAGCCTTCCAGTAATAACCCATAGGCTTCCAAGGGTGGCACTATGCCAATATCCTCAAAAAGCAGGATCTACCTTTATTGGCCTGATGCTTTGATGGCCTTTGATCAGGCCATTGTACCAGAGCAGCCAAGATACAGGGCAAGATGTGGCCTTTTGGTAACCTTCCTTCTTTGTGTGAGAGTAAGACAAGTTAATTGGGCTTGACAGTACAGATGACCCTTTCAAGTCAGGTAAAATGAGACTGTTGTGCTTATCACAGGTAGGTAACCATTAATATTGCTTGTTCTGTCTAGGGAAGAGAAAGGGGCTTGTTTGTTTTAAATGTTTTTCAAGGAAGGCAACAAAGATTCCCCGGGGGGCAGAAGGTTCTCTGGCTAACTCCTCCTAAGGAAACAATGGTACCATTTGAAGGGTTCAGGACACAATGAAAGGTAGAGAACACACTCCCATTGATAAATTATTATCGATAACCCTTTCTTTGTCCTTTATTTTGCATAATTGTCAAAGTTCAGACTGTAGGATGCAGTGTTCACTTCAGAACTCTCTTCAGAAAGCTGCATCTGAAAAGGAAGCGTTCTTGTATTTTAGTAGCAAAGGAGTGTCCCAGGCAATCTGAGCCTATATTGTTGATACTTTATTAAGAAATTTGTTTTGTTCACCATATATTCTGGAACTTCATTTTTCCTTTTGTATTAGTTTGATTCTCTCTGTGAGCAACACTGATGATGGTACATGTTCCCTTGAGGGAGAGGGAGATCAAATGGGAGATGTCCCAGGAGAGCATCATTCATTCTGGTCACTAAGCAAGGTTTCCAGGGTTAGAAGATGGCACCACTCTCCTCTTTCTGCAGAAAAACCCCAATCTACAGGCTACTCTCAAGGAGTCAGAGACTGTTTGAGGTCATGTGACTTTGGTGCTCACTATTCTAGTTCATTTGTGTTGGTCCCATTCCCATGTCAGCAGTTCAGAATCTAGTTTAGGAAGAAAGAAAGAATGAGAGGCAGCGGGGGGCGGAGGAGGGGGGGGAGGGAAACAGGCCCAGTCTCAGTGGAGATTCTCAGGTGGCCTAGAGTAGGGCTCTACTCTCTGTGAACAGTCCTGAGTTAGGAGCATGATCAATTGATGTCTGTGTCTCTCTTTACATTAGTAAAGAGAGATTTCCAAAGAACCCCAAGATTTACTGGTAAAGTCAGAAATAAATTTGAGTTTTATTAATTAGTGGTGGCTCAGTGGTAAAGAATCTGTCTGCAGTACAGGAGACCCAGATTTGATCCCTGGGTCAGGAAGATCCCCTGGAGAAGGAAATGGCAACCCACCCCAGTATATTTGCCTGGAGAATTCCATGGACAGAGGAGCCTGGTGGGCTACAATCCATAGGGTTGCAAGAGTTGGACACAACTGAGCACATAGCACAGTGGGATTTTATTTTTATAGTATTGGCAGGGCTGCAGAAAGGAATTGTGTACATTTATTGTTTTAGACTTTGTGAGTAGATAGCATTTGTTTTGGAGAACAACTTGACAAGGCATATCAAATGCCAGACAATATATTATCCTATTTTTGGAAACAAATCTTAAAAAAACAATTTAAGAGGAGAAAAGCATATTAATGGAAAGTATCGCTAACTACAGAAATATGCTTAGAACAGCATTACATATACAATCCCAAACTGGAAAGACTTTAAATTTCTAACTAAAGAGGCTAAATAACAAAATATCAATACTGTGGATATTAGCCAACCATGAAAATAATAAGTGTGATGGACAGGCATGGAACAATACGTATGAAACAAAGAGTAAAAACTAATGTAAAATCCTATGCATACAAAAGACAACAATTATGAAATAAATTTTGTATATGTTAAAAGGGTCTGTAAATGGATGGAAATTAATTCTATGGGATTTTTTTTTTTGGCTTTTAGAATTTCCTGATGTAATACTTCAAAGCTGATTTAATCAACAATTACATTTTATTACAGTACCATACATTTTAATATAATATTTTGATAAAATAAGATTAATTTGTGTTTAGTGAATTTAACTATTGCCAGGAATGCATTTTCTTACATCATTATAGACAAGGGGCTATTAAGAGATTAGTTACTGTTGAAGTTCATAGAAATTCTTTTGTCATCAAAAGTTTTAAGTGTGGTGTATACAATATGCTTGAAAAGAGTAAAATGTTGGATTCATCATCCTCCCTTCATGGCATGATCAGTGGAAAATATAATTTCTCATTGTCTTAAAAAAATAAAAAGCAAACAGAATTACTCCATACAGTTACAGGAAAACAGTGAAAGTGTCTTTAAAGTTGAACAGAATCAATTCTCACCCATTTTTAAAATTAGCTCAAGGGCTTTTAATAATGTTCCATATTCAACAAAACTAAATAAATATATTTTAAGTAGAGCATGACTTTATTAACAAAGCAAAACTTAGTTTCTTAAAGTTCTCTGTGTGACAAATGTGCTTACATGAAGACATTTGTTGACTTTGTTGATTTTGGAAGTCTGCCCCTCTCTCTTGGTTGGAAGTAACTTTAAGGATAGATAATTTCTTTTCACATCATTTATACCCCCACAGACGTGTTAGCACCTTGTATGTGATTGGTGTTCAATAAATACTTGCTTCCCCTTCATGGATCACAGCCTTGTCATGGAGAAGGGGTTGCATAACTCAGTGAAGCTATGAGCCTTGCCACGTAGGGCCACCCAAGACAAATGGGACATAGTGAAGAGTTCTGATAAAGTGTGGTCCACTGGAGTAGGAAAAGGCAACCCACTCCAATATTCTTGCCTGGAGAACCCATATACAGTATGAAAAGGCAAAAAGATATGATACCAGAAGATGAACCCCTGTAGGTCAAAGTGTCCAATATGCTATGGGGGAAGAGCAGAGGGCAATTACAAATAGCTCCAGAAAGAATGAAATAGCTGGGTCAAAACAGAAACAATGTTCAGCAGTGGATGTATTTGGTGGTGAAAGTAAAGTCTGATGCTGTAAAAACAGTGCTGCATAGAAACCTGAAATATTGGGTCTGTGTATGAAGATAAGTTGAATGTGGTCAGACAGGAGATGCTTAGAAATGTCGTGTTGGAGAAGGCTCTTGAGAGTCCCTTGAACAGCAACAAGACCAAACCAGTCAATCCTAAAGGAGATCAGTCCTGAATATTCATTGGAAGGTCTGATGCAGAAGCTGAAGCTCCAATACTTTAGCCACCTGATGTGGAGAACTGACTCATTGGAAAAAACCTGATGCCGGGAAAAATTGAAGGCAGAAGAAGGGGGCAACAGAGGATAGTTGGATGGCATCACTGACTCAATGTACATAAATTTGAGCAAATTTCAGGAGATGGTAAAAGATAAGGAAGCCTGGTGTGCTGCAGTCCATAGAGTTGCAAAGAGTTGGACACCACTTAGCAACTGAACAACAAGCAGGAGATGGCAAGATTGAACATTGACATTTTAGGAATCAGTGAACTAAAATGGACAGAAATGGGTGAATTTAATTCAGATGACCATTATATCTACTATTGTGGGCAAGAATCCCCTTAGAAGAAACGGAGTAGCCCTCATAGTCAACAAAACAGTCCAAATTGTACTACTTGGGTGCGATCTCAAAAATGACTTCTGTTTGTTTCCAGGCAAACCATTCAACATCACAATAATCCAAGTCTATGCCCCAACCACTGATGCTGAAGAGGCTGAAGTTGACAGGTTCTATGAAGACTACAACACCAAAAAAAGATGTTCTTTTCTTCATAGGGGATTAGAATGCAAAAGTAGGAAGTCAAGAGATACCAGAATAACAAGCAAATTTGGCCTTGAAGTATAAAATGAAGCAAGGTAAAGGTTAACAGAGTTTTGTCAAGAGAACACATTGGTCATAGCAAATACCCTTTCCCAGCAACCCAAGAGATAACTCTACACACAGACATCAGCAGGGACTCAATACTGAAATCAGACTGATTATATTCTTTGCAGCCAAAGATGGAGAAGCTCTATACAATCAGCAAAAACAAGACCTGGAGATGACTATGGCTCAGATCATGAACTCCGTGTCACAAAATTCAGGCTTAAATTGAAGAAAGTAGGGAAAACCACTGGGCCACTCAGGTATGACCTAAATCAAATCCCTTATGATTATACAGAGGAGGTGATGAATAGATTCAAGGGATTAGATCTGGTACACAAAGTACCTGAAGAACTATGGATGGAGGTTGGTAACATTGTACAAAGAGGCAGTGACAAAAACTATCCCCAAGAAAAAGAAATGCAAGAAGGCAAAGTGGTTGTCTGAGGAGGCTTTAAAAATAGCTAAGAAAAGAAGAGAAGCAAAAGGTAAAGGACAAGATAAACCCAACTAAATACAAAGTTCCAGAGAATAGCAAGGAGAGATAAGAAGGCTTTCTTAAGTGAACACTTCAAAGAAATAGAGGAAAACAATAGAATGGGAAAGACTAAAGATCTCTTTTAGAAAAGTGAAGATGTCAAGGGAACATTTCATGCAAGGATGGGCATGATAAAGGACAGAAACAGTTTAATCTCTTTCAACAGAAGCAGAGGAGATTAAGAAGAGATGGCAAGAATACACAGAAAAGCTGTACAAAAAAGGTCTTAATGACCTCGATAACCATGATGGTGTGGTCACTCACCTAGACCCAGACATCTTAGTGTGTAAAGTCAAGTGAGCCTTAGGAACCATCACTGTGAACAAAGCTAGTGGAGGTGATGGAATTCCAGTTGAGCTATTTCAAGTCCTAAAAGATGATGCTATCCAAGTCCTGCACTCAGTATGCCAGCAAATTTGAAAAACTCAGCAGTGGCCACAGGTCTAGATAACATCAGTTTTTATTCCAGTCTGCAAGAAGAGCAATGCCAAAGAATATTCAAACTACTGTACAGTTGAGCTCGTTTCACATGCCCGCAAGGTTATGCTCAAAAATCCTTCAAGCTAGGCTTCAGCAGTATGTGAACCAAGAACTTCTAGATGTACAAGCTGTGTTTCAAAGAGGCAGAAGAGAGATCAAATTTCTAATATTCACTGGATCATAGAGAAAGCAAAGGAGTTCCAGAAAAATATCTACCTCTGCTTCATTGACCACACTAAAACCTTTAACTGTGTGTATTAGTCATTCGGTTGTGTCCAACTCTTTGTGATCCCATGGACTGTAGGCCCCCAGGCTCCTCTGACCATGGAATTTTCCAGGCAAGAATACTGGAGCAACTTGCCATTTCCTTCTCCAGGGGATCTTCCCAACCCAGGTATTGAACCCAGGTCTCCTGCATTGCAGGCAGATTCTTTACTGTCTGAGTTACCAGGGAAGCCCAAGAATACTGAAATGAGTAGCCTATGCCTTCTCCAGGGGATCTTCCTGACCCAGGAATTGAACTGGGGTCTCCTGAGTTGCATGCAGATTCTTTGCTATCTGAGCTACCAGGAAGCCCCTTTTAACTGTCTGGATCACAACAAACTGTAGAAAATTCTTAAAGAGGTGGGAGTACTAGACCACCTTACCTGTCTCCTGAAAAACCTGTATGCATATTAAGAAGAAACAGTTAGAACTGGACATGGAAAAATGGACTGGTCCAAACTTGGGAAAGGAGTACATCAAAGCTGTATATTGTCACCCTGCTTATTTAACTTCTATGCCGAGTACATCATGCTAAATGCCAGACTGGCTGAATAACAAGCTGGAATCAAGATTGCCAGGAAAAATATTAACAACCTCAGATATGCAGATGATACCACTCTAATGGCAGAAAGTGAAGAGGATCTGAAGAGCTTCTTGATGAAAGTGAAAGAGGAGAATAAAAAAGCTGACTTGGAACTCAGCATTAAAAAATCTAAGATCATGGCATCCAGTCCCATCACTGCATGGCAAATAGAAGGGGAAAAAGTAGAAGTAATGACAGATTTCAATTTCTTGGTCCCCAAAGTCACTGTGAACAGTGACTGCAGCCTACAAAAGATGCTTGCTCCCTGGAAGAAAAGCTATGACAAAACTAGATAGTGTATTAAAAAGCACAGACGTCACTTTGATGAAAAAAGCCCACATAGTCAAAGCTATGGTTTTTCCAGTAGTCATGTACAGGTGTGAGAGTTGGACCATAAAGAAGGTTGAGCACTGAAGAATTGATGCTTTTGAATTGTGCTGCTGGAGAAGACACCTGAGAGTCCCTTGGACTGCAAAGAGATCAAACCAGGCAATCCTAAAGGAAATCAGTCCTGAATATTCATTGGAAGGTCTGTTGCTGAAGCTCCAACACTTTGGCCACCTGATGTGAGAAGCTGACTCATTGGAAAAGACCCTGTTCCTGGGAAAGATTGAAGGCAAAAGGAGAAGGAAGTGGCAGAGGATGAGATGGTTAGATAGCATCACCGACTCAATGGGCATGAATTAGAGCAAACTCCAGAAGATAGTGAAGGACAGGGAAGCCTGGCACGCTTGGGGTCGTAAGTCCATAGGGTTGCAAAAAGTTGGACGCGGCTTAGCGACTGAACAACAACAACTAATTCTTGCTTAAATAAGTAACAAAAGAACAGGCCAAGCCAAATTTTAAACAAAGCTTTTTCCTCGTTTGTCTATATACTGTTTGATTGTAGGGTTTATATAATAAAAAAGTACCAACATATTTGATTAAAAGCCAAAAAGAATTCAAATTTATTAATAGAATAAATTCTACCATATGCAAATTCCAGGACCTCTACTTTTATATTTTATATATCTTTGAATTGTTTTAATTTTTTATTAAGAAAAACATATATTACTTCTGTAACATAAAAAATGGTAGGCTGAAAATGTTTGGTTTGGGCGTGGACATTCACACTTCAAGAATTTGTTATTCCTGAAGGGGTGGGGACAAAAGGAAGTATCAAAGCCACTGAAGCACAGACACTCTTCATTGTCAGTGTTAAGATTCGTACAGCTAGACCTTGGAAGAATGTTGCTCACCCAGATCTCCCCAATCCTTTGGTAAAGCAATGAAAAAGAAGTATTTTTTCCTCCACCTTTAAAGTGATATTTTTTTTTTTCACTAGACCTTGTTGGGGAAGGAGGCAGGAACCGTGTTTTTTTGCAATTCTTGAGAGTGAGTACAACTTCCTTTAGGAGAAGGGAGAAAAAAATATTAAAGGACAAGTCCTAGCCCTTCTCTCTGCACCACCCCCAATAGTTCTGTTCAGGGTTCGTAAAAACTTACCAAACCGTTGGCTATGAAACATCATCTCAGAACTCTGGCTAAACATTGAGGACATTTTTCTCTAAAATTCAGTTTATGATGACTTGAAACTGAGTTAAATCCTGTTACTTGTGGGCTGAGCAAAGTGATTTTCTTCTAAAGAGTTTGGAATGGATGGCGAAAAAGACTAACTTTATAATCGAGACATCCTGCAAACATTACCTCACCAAGGTGATCAAGGTCAATAGCAACTATAAGTCTGTGGTCCTTCTCCCTATAACCCCAAATTCCAATCTTTTTCTTTTTTTTTTTTGCCATAACTGCACAGCATGCAGGATCTTACTTCTCTGACCAGTAATCGAACCCCTGCCCCCTTGCAGTGGAAGCAAGGATTCTTAACAACTGGGCCACCAGGGCAGGCCTCCTTAATTCCAGACTAATCAGGAGAAAACATCAGACAAGTCTCAGTTTAGGAACATTCTACAAAATATTTCACTAGTACTTCACAAATTTGTCAAGATTATTAGAAGCAAGGAAAGTCTAAGAAACTTACAACCAAGAGTTGCCAAAGGAGACATGACAACTAAATGTAATGTATTTAGTATCCTGGATTGGATCTTTCCTAGAAAAGAGAAAGTAATTAGGTAAAAGCTAAGGAAATCTGAATATGATATGAGCTTTAGCTGAACGGCAATATATTAAAACTGGCTCATTAGTTATGACAAATATAAGATGGTAACAATAGGGGAAAGTACATGGGCTCTCTCTGTAGTATCTTCACAACTTTTCTGTAAATTTAAAACTATTCTAAAATAAAATATTTAATTTTGAAAGTAAATGAAATAGAGATAAGGAAGAAACAATTTAATATACCAATGTTAGAAATTAAAGATGTCTTCAAACATGAAAGTTCTGATTGTCTGAGATATATATATGGCAGTCTTTGTGGGTTAGCATTAATCTAAAAATGTTCTTTGATGACATACTCGTTCAATGTATTTGAATAAAACAAAAAAGAGTTATATCTGAAAGTTGGAAAAGATCTTGGAAATATTCTCACCCATACTCTTTTATGAATTAGCTAGTATAGATCTAAGAGTCAGAAGGTAAACCCAGAAGGCAAGTGCCCTAACTCCAAGCCCCCAAATTTTGAAGACTTACTGCAATAAAATGCCAACTGAATACAAGTATTCTGGTCTGCTCCCAATCGGCTCCTGCCGTTGATCAGTTAGTTCCTATAGAAAGATTAGGAATTTCAGACTCACAGGCTGAAATCTGGTATAACCCCCCAATATTTCCCAATAACTTAAAATTTAAAGTGATCTAGATATTGGTATACCTGAATATAGTACTTTAAAAATCACTGGTATTTCTTGATTCTTTGCTTTAAAGCTGCTTTATAGCCCTGGAGTGTTAGAGCTGGTGTATTCAGACTTCTGCTAGCTCAAAGTCTGAGCAGGTTTTCCACTTACACCCGAAAACATCCCAGGGAGAGAAAGAACTTATCATACCTTTCAGCCACGTATGCCCCACCTCAGTGACCCCAAAGGGATGTGAGACACTAGAGTCAGGAAAAAAAAAATGCTCTTCTGTATTCTCCTATCATCTCTTGGAGTGGCTGAGGATCTCTCATATGTAACTAAAATGCATTCATCGAGGCCACTTGTTATGATTGTATAGATTGTCCACTGTACAATGAGCACAGTCACACATGATTCCCCTGCTTAGGACAGACGTCAAGCCAATCAGAGTTGATATTTCAAATGAGAAGTCAAGGTTTTTATATTTTCTTTAACTCTTACTACAGCTAAAGCTCTTTTTCAATATGTAGTTAACACGCTGTTAGATAGTGATTGTTTTTATAAGTTTATTATTATTTGAAAAAATACAGGCAGGAAGTATGCTTTAATATTCCTTCTTTATTTTGAATGTCCAGCAAGCTTTCTAAACCCCTCCTGCTTTCCCAAACGAAGGAGCTTGGGTATCCTGGTGCATAGGCTAGGTTACTTGATTTAATAGCACCTCAGCCTGAGAGTCCAGTGAATCCATGCTAGAGATAAGTCAGGTTTCTTGATTCCCCATCCAGTATCCTAGATACTAAATTGTAATAATTTAGAATTGATGGAATCTATTTTTATTATTTAATATAATGCTGGAAACGAATTATAAAGCCAGCCATTGTGAGTTGTCATTTAAAAATACATACAGTATCAAGTACTGGATTCAAAGATTCTCTCTGAATATGCTCACCATGAACTATATCTGAAATAGTAGAACTATTCTGCCTTCCAGTAAAAATGTATTCATCCTTACTGAGAGCCTCTCTCTGAGTTATTTTCACCTGGAGAAGGGGGACAATACTGTTCTGAAGTATTCTAAAATATCATGCCAACCCAAAATAACATGGTAGATACTTCTAGGGGAGAGCACTCTTCTTTTTTTTAAATTTATTTTATTGAAGTATAGTTGATTTATAATGTTGTGGTACTTTCTTCTGTACGGCAAAGTGATTCATATATATATATATATATATGAATATTTATTTTTATATATATATATGCATTCTTTTTTGTGTCCTTTTCCATTATGGTTTATCACAGGATATTGAATATAGTTCCCTGTGCTATACAATAGGTCCTTGTTGTTTATGCATCCTGTGTATAATAGCTTGCATCTGCTAGTCCCAGTTCATTCCCTCCCCCCCTCCCCTTGGCAACCACAAGTCTGTTCCCTATAACACAATTATTCTAAAGTAGAATAAGCAGTCACATTGATAAGATTCACTCATAGATCAAGAACTAGATTATCACAGCATCTGCTGTAATTAAATGTCCTGGGCTTGCACTTCTGAAATGCAGACAGCCAAGACAGTCCCAGATGAAGTGGGTCAAAGAGCAATATATTCAACTACTGCCTAACTTTTCTATTTGGTGGCACAACTGTTCAGTAACCGCTAGATAGATAGAGTTTACCAGATCCAAAAGAGAAGACCTTCTAGATAGAAGGAAAAAAATCTCCTATCTTAGATAATGTAAACTTCCTTAGAAGAGGATTTCATTCAGGGACATTTACTTTCAAAAATGTCATGATATTTTATTTCTTGTGACACACTCCAGTCAAGCAATAATTAACATCAACTTTTGAGGAGAGGAATTTCCAAGCAAGTATGTCATTTCCTTTCAAGATATACTTCATATTCTGCCAGTTGTAAATGTTGAGCATTGTATACAGGAAAGATGGCACCTACGAAGGTAGAGGATCACAGTTTCCCATTCTAGATCGGTGCTGTCCAGCAGAGCTTTCTGTACTGATGGGAACATACTCTAGTTGTTCTATATTGTCCAATCTGGTAACCACTAGCCAGATATGGATACTGGGCACTTATAATGTGGCTGGTGTGACTGAGGAACTAAATTTTAATTGTACTTAATTTACATAAAGTATCCACATGTACCTAGAGGGTACCTCATTGGGCAATGCAGCAACAGACACCACATTATATCCTCTCTGGAAGAAGGGAGAATATCATATCACATGGATCAAAGTAAGCACTAGTGTTTGAAGCATATGGGGCTTTGTGCCCATCATTTCTTCATTAAGTCTCTTCAGCTGTAAGACAGAAACTTATGACTCATCAGAGAAGGATGAGTTTCAATAGAAGTTTGAGTATTTTCAGAATTTTATGTGAATCATGTATTCGTAATCCTACAAATTTCTGTATTTATGCCATTTGATTCCATTTCATTTAATGTTAATAAAACAATGATATATGGAACTGGGTAAAATGCTATGGAAAAAAACTCTTGAAAATAGAGGCTAAGAGGTAGGCAGTCTCTTAAAGGAATTTATAATTTTAATAATATGAATGTTTAGATAGTATGTTACTCTTTGAAAATTAAAGAGAAGATATACAAGCTATAGTCTTCAGCACTTTCTGAATTATAGACTTGTTCATTCAGCTGCCCACTTGACACCTCTTCTTAGGCTTAGGATGGACAAAAGAGAATTTTATGTGACCATGTAACTTCAAGTGACTTAGTTTATCAGGTATACCTTGATTTGGAGATTTAATTACATTATATATTAGCAGTATTTGAATCTTTATAAAATTCTCTATATTAAAAGAATATATTAGTTTTAATTAACCATCATCAAGTTGATCATCAAGATTACAGGGCAACCAATAGAGGAAGACTGAAAAAAATATATAGGGTACAATCCTTGTTGGGATTAGGAATTTTTGATTCATATAAAATTCTGAAAAAATTCTAACTTTTGTTGAAATCCATCCTTCTCTGATATATAAATTTATAGCTGAAGAAATTTAATGGTGACATTATGACACAAAGCCCCATGCTCTCCAAACATCACATTTACTTTTTTATTCTTACCCTGGTGCTTACCCTGATCCAATCACTTTGAATGGTTAAGATCAGCAAAATTTTAATAAATAAATAAGGCTTTACATTTTTAATAGTTCTTTGGGATACATTTTAATGAGATCTGAGCTACGATAAAATGTAAAATGTAATGACATTGCATATTGTCATGTATATTAACTTTCTTCCAAAACATTTAATACAAAAATGCCAAACTTGTATAACATGAAAAAAAACCTCCTAAAGATGTTACTCCACGCTTCTGTATCTAAGTTTAAAATAAAGATATAAAAGACCCATCTGAATATTACTTTACATGGCAGTTTAGTATCCTAAGACCTTTAGCCACAGCCAGATTCAAAATGACTGGAAGAAAATGCTAAATTCAATTGTTTATAAAACATACTCATTTTTAAAGCCTTACTTTTCAGTTCCTGTTACATACATATTTTCTTTCTATCCCAGAGTCTTTTAATGTGAAGCTTTAGTTTTCTCATCAGGTTTAAAATGATCAAAACCAACCAAATGTTCTCTGAAATTCTAAGTCAAAGGCGGTTAGCTTTCTCTTCACTTACTAAAGATTGGATTTTTGCTGCCACCTGTTGACAATAATTGTGAATAATAAATCTTGTCACCACAAATCACAAACTTGGATAGTTGAATAGCTCATTGGAAATCCATCCCTATTATTTCTTTTATTTTATGAATGATAAAGGCTTCCCTGATGGCTTAGCAGATACAGAATCTGCCTGCAGTGCAGGAGATGCAAGAGAGGAGGGTTCAATCCCTGGCCAGAAGGAGGAAATGGTAACCCACTCCAGTATTCTTGCTTGAGAAATCCCATGAGCAGAGGAGCCTGGTGGGTTACAGTCCACAGAGTCACAAAGAATCAGACACGACTGAGTGACTGAAAACACAAGTGAACAGTAAAAGGATTCAGAAGGGCTAAGTGACTTTCCCAAGGTTACTCAAAAGGGGCAAACCTAAGAGCAGACTGCAGGTCTGGGCCTGGGAGTCGAGTGTTGATTTTCCTGTATCAGTTCTTCTCACTTGTAGAGATAGCAGAACACCTGAAATGCATGGTGCTCTGCGCGAATCCAGAGATACTGATGTTTCAATCCATTACATTAACTAGCTGTATTTTTGCCATATGGAAGACCAAGTCTATGCCTCTCTAAATATTGCACCAAGTAGGTCTACTTGGTCTGATGTTCAAGCCAAAACAGACGTGTCTGAGTGGGGTGGGAAGGTGTCCACAGGAGTGACTGAAGGGCCTTCTGGGAAAGAGTTCTTCTTTCTGAGAGATGAGAGCTGAGGTTCACAAGTCTGACCAAAGAGGACCTGAGACCCTGGGTGTGACATGAAGTGGCTAAAGGCTTTATGTGAGTCTGAAAGAGAAAGAGCTTAAAATAAAAGAGTCGGTAAAACCTAAGAGTTCTTCACACTGTGGGCCCTGGCTTCCTCAGCAAAAGGAGACAGCTCCTCTGAGGCTTCAGCCCATTTCACAGGCACCATCCCTTCTTGGGGGTGAGGGAGGGAGAGGTCCATATCCTTCAACTCGGGCATCATGTGCTTGCAGGAGCCACACAGCGAGTCAGAGCAAAGGCAGAGGACTGCATGACGTCCCTGCCTGACCAGATTGATTAGCAACTCCTAGAATTAGTTGAGAGAGGAGCCCTGCAGGACTTGGAGTTCTCTTGATTACTGCCAGTAGCATGGCTAGAGAGATGTTGTTTGGCTTCTTGTACTTTGAGCACCCTCATATCCTCAGGGCTTCGCTGATAGCTAGGTTGGTAAAGAATCCGCCTGCAGTGCAGGAGACCCTGGTTCAATTCCTGGGTCTAGAAGATCTGCCAGAGAAGGGATAGGCTACCCACTCCAGTAGTCTTGGGCTTCCCTTGTGGCTCAGCTGGTAAAGAATCCGCTTGGAATGTGGGAGACCTAGGTTCAATCCCTGGGTTGGGAAGATCCTCTGGAGGGGGGAACAGCTACCTGCTCCAGTATTCTGGCCTGGAGAATTCAATGGTTGCAAAGAGGCAGATACAACTAAGCAACGTTCACTTCACTTCACTTCACTCTGAACACCAGGTTGGTACCATAGCACTGGTATTTGTTCATTCACACATTACAAATATAATGTTGAAAAATTGTGGATAATTAATTAAAAAAAGAAAACCTAGCAATCATGATAATCTAAAGAAAAGTTGTTAGATCTTAATTTAATCTCTCTAAGCCTTGGTTTCCCCATATGTAAAATGAAAACGTTTTTAACATACCCTTTCTACCTGCCTGAGATATTTGAGAAAGTGCCTTAAAGTTGTAAGACTTACTCAGAAGTTTTAAAAGCCAGTGTTTGTTTCACTACATTTTTGTCACCCTAACATGATGACTGGAGAAGGCAATGGCACCCCACTCCGGTACTCTTGCCTGGAAAATCCCATGGACAGAGGAGCCTGGTGGGCTGCAGACCACGGGGTCGCGAGGAGTCGGAAACGACTGAGCGACTTCACTTTCACTTTTCACTTTCATGCATTGGAGAAGGAAATGGCAACCCACTCCAGTGTTCTTACCTGGAGAGTCCCAGGGACGGGGGAGCCTGGTGGGCTGCCGTCTATGGGGTCGCACAGAGTCGGACATGACTGATGTGACTTAGCAGCAGCAGCAGCAGCAACATAATGACTAGGGAACACGTTAGGATGGAGCCTCTGTCAATGTGGATGGCGTTCATGAGTATCTACACATGAACAGAGCCCCCTACTGGTCTATACTGGACATGGCGTGAGAGCAAGAAAACATCTGATGATTTAAACCACTGAGATTTAGGGATTATTACCTTAACAGGTGGCACAGTGGTAAAGAGTCTACCTGCCAGTGTAGGAGGCATAAGAGATACGGGTTCAATCCCTGGGTCAGGAAGATTCCCTGAAGGAGGAAATGGCAATACTCCAGTATTCTTGCCTGGAGAATTCCACAGACAGCAGAGCCTGGTGGGCTGCAATCCATGGTGTCACAAAAAGTAGTACACAGCTGAGCACACACACACCTCAACATTACCTGGGCATCCTTACTGATCCACCATCCTAGCCACATCTGGGATACAGATGTAAAATACAGAGAAACAATACCAGTCAAGTGGAAGTGACTGAAGGAGAGCTTCTTGGAAGAGATGGTTTAGGGAAAGGTTTTTTTTAAAAAAGTCTGAAAGAGTAAGAGATGAGCATTACTAATGAAAGAATTATTATGTGCATATGGCTAGCTTAATTTGAAATAAAGATAAGAATCAAAAAAAACTTAAGAATCAGATGATCAATAATAACTATGTGATGTTTTTAGACAATATCCCGTACTAATCTCTGATACAATATCATACCTAAAAAACTGGCTTTTTTGTTATTGTTTAGTCACTCGGTTGTGTCCAACTCTGTGACATTATGGACTATAGCCCACCAGACTCCTCTGTCCATGGTATTTTTCAGGTAAGAATACTGGAGTAGGTTGCCATTTTGTTCTCCAGAAACTGGCTTTAAGGAGAATCAATTCTTTGCCTGCATTTCTATGAGGCTTCTATATTAAATGAAGAGAAAAATTAAAAGCCCAACATGCAGACATCCCTTTGCTTGGTGGTTGTTGTTGGGCAGTCGCTAAGTCACGTCTGACTCTTTGTGACCCCATGGACTGCAGCAAGCCAGGCCTCCCTGTCCCTCACTATCTCCCAGAGTTTGCCCAAGTTCATGACCATTGAGTCAGTGATACTATCCAACCACTTCATCCTCTGTCACCCCCTCCTCCTTTTGCCTTCAATCTTTCCCAGCATTAGGGTCTTCTAGGTAGTACCTTGCTTATTTATCATGCCAGTGGAGGTCTCTATGAATAAAAACACAGATTTTTCAATATCTGAATTTGGACAAAAATGGAGACAGATCCAAGGACCTAAACAGATAAAAAATTCTTCATGAACAAAATTTCCATCCCTGGTTTTCTCTGCTGATGTCAACTTTAAACTCTCAGTGGGGACAGGTATCTCCAAATCTCTGTTTTGCCACTTTGACCCACACCTTCGCAGTGTTATGAAAATGACCCAGAAGACATCTATCGCTGAGTGAAAGGATACTTTACCAGGATGACACAAGTGAAAGAAAGAACCCAACAATGAGACTTTTGATGGAGAGCCCGAGGGTTTCCTAATAGCAAATAGGACTAATCAGTGGTTATGAAAGCAGCAACTCCTACTCCCATTAAATCAACACACACACCTCTTTCTCTGTCTCCCTAAGGAACCACAGGGAGAGCAGTGCACCGCGTTCTCCAAACCAGACAGGTCGAACTTCTCTGCCCTCCCTGAGCACAAGAGGAAGAAAGCCTCCACACAAAAGAAATGTTTTTGTTGGCTGTCAGTTCAGAGCATGTTGACATCCCTGTTTGTATGAATTCACTGGTCAGTCTGGGTGTGGTTGCTCCTTTTGAAAGCTGAGTCTTGAGGAAGAAGGTCAAATGAGCCACTGCTGTTGTGCTCTCCTGAGCGTGATTGCATCCTTACCCTCATTGCGTGTGTGGCCTTGGAATTGGTGTCTTGCTGACCCAGAGCACCACCTACTGATTCACCAACCAGCATTTCTGGTTACCCCCACTGACCAGCAGGGCCAGACTCTTTCCTTAAAACAGATGGAGTTGGGCAAGCAAATGGCCAACCATGCTGAGAGTCAGAGGCGATTGATCAAAGGATGGGATATAGTTGAGGAAAGACTGGTGGTTAGAGATGACATAAATAGTCCAAGGGGACCTATATATAACCGCAGGAGGGAATTAGGGAATGAAAGAAGACAAGGACTGTGAGATAATCAGAGGCAAGCAGACAAAGGGCTTTGAGGGAAAGTGTGAGCAATTTTGGTTCTGATTCACAGTTCACCAGCTTGTCCCCCCAAATCCTCAAATCCTCTTCTTACCTGCATGTCACTGAGCTCCACGGTTTCCCAGTTCCTTGCCTTTGGTGTAGCCATGTGACTGGGCTCTGATTAATGGCAGGTAAGAGGAAGTACCATAAAAGCCACCTGTTCACTCTTCCCATGTCCCCTTCTCACTGGCTCTGGTGGTGACATTGGAAGCCATGTGTCAGTAACAGATTGCTGCCATCAGCCTGGATCTCTGCCAGGAAGAGAGCCCACTGTCTCTTTCTTACCTGTAACTGCTAATCTGAAACCTCTCCATTCTGTAAAGTGAGAAAGAGAGAAATTTCTCGTTCTCTAAGCCACTGACTATTTAGGGTTTCTTTGTACTGCAGCAAAACTTACCCTGGCTCTTATCATTCTTTATCACATCCGTGACATTGCCTGACTCACAAACTATCATTTACTATCAATCTAGTGCATGACTCTCCTAGTTCCCTATTACGGTGAATATAGGTGACCTGTCTGGCTTGACCAGTTTCCTTCTCCAGCTTCATCTGTCCTTGCTACCCTCATAGTCATACGCGCTCCAAGTGTACCGAACATTTGTGCTTCCTCACACGCATCTTGGCCCCTCAGCTCTCGGCATTTCCAGAGGATGCTCCCTGAGACACTCCCCTTCCCCTCCCACTTCACTTCCTCCCTCCTGATCTGTACCTGGTTAAGTCCTACCCAATCTTCCAGTTGCAACTTGGCCATTGCTACCCTGGAGAACTCTTCTCTACCCCTCCTGGACTGACTTAAGTGACCTCTTCACACTCATAGCACCTGATCCTATAGGTCCTACTGCACTCATTTCCCTCCAGAATCTAGGATCCAGGAGCACATGAACTGTATAATATTCATTTCTGAATCTCCAGATTCTTGCATGATGCCCAGAATGTGGCATGCAGTCAACAACTATTTATCAAATGAAAAACTTGTGAAGTGGCCATCAAAATCCTAATATACAATCTGAAATAATGTTTGAGAATAAGACAACATATTTGATAATTTTTATAATTCCATTGCTTAATTCAGTTGCCTGCACATATCTAACTGATTATCTTATTTGAGAAAGGTTTATGTTTTATTATTTGAGGGAGAAATGTCAGCAAAAATTTGATGCCTGACCCAATATTTGCATTTTATCCTAAAAGTGACTTTTATCCATTTTCCTAGATGTACTTCTGTATGCATAAGAAGTAAAATTTTTCCTAAGTGATAACTGGAAAAATTCCAGCAAGATCA
Organism: Bos mutus; assembly: GCF_027580195.1. Classification (NCBI taxonomy): domain Eukaryota; kingdom Metazoa; phylum Chordata; class Mammalia; order Artiodactyla; family Bovidae; genus Bos; species Bos mutus. The sequence goes on from NC_091625.1 coordinate 44,667,467, forward strand.
ATGCAAAAATGGAAACAAATATATGGGAGGAATGGATGTCCCTAATAACTGACACAAACACAAAAGAAATACTTTAATTAAATACAGCAACAAGTTTAGAATTGTGGCTAAGGTGTTAATTTGAAACATGGAAGATTTTAGTGGCTTGTCAAATCCTATAGACCAACAAATAAAAATCTGATCAGGAATTCTTAGACTTGTGAAAATCTGTTAGAAGCTGATTTCAGTGATGGAATGGGTATATATACACACACACACATGCACACACACACACACACTCAAATATTTCAAGAGAATGGATTCTGAAGAGCTAAGGATAGGAAACAAACAAAAAAATCCTGTTAAGGTTTTTTATTATTATGGCAAATCTTGAGTTTCCAGGTAAACTTTCAGAAACACACCATGTGTTTGCACGTATTGTGACATGAGATAGTGTTATAATGCTGTGCTGTGCTTAGTTGCTCGGTCGGTCATGGCTGACTCTTTGTGATCCCATGGACTGTAGCCTGCCAGGCTCCTCTGTCCATGGGAATTCTCTAGGCAAGAATACTGGAGTGGGTTGCCATGCCCTCCTCCAGGGGATCTTCCCAACCCAGGGATTGAACCCGGGTCTCCCGCATTGCACTCACTCCAGCGTTCTTGCCTGGAGAATCCCAGGGACAGGGGAGCCTGGTGGGCTGCCGTCTATGGGGTCGCACAGAGTCAGACACGACTGATGTGACTTAGCAGCAGCAGCAGCAGCTCCCGCATTGCAGATGGATTCTTTACTGTCTGAGCCACAAGGGAAGCCCAAGAATACTAGAATGGGTAGCCTAGCCCTTCTCCAAGGAATCTTCCCAACCTAGGGATCAAACTGGGGTCTCCTGCATTGCAGGCAGATTCTTTACCAGCTGAGCTACCTAGGAAGCCCAGTCTTATACTAGATAATATATTTTTTTAAATAGTTGTACATTCTTTCTAGAGCAAATTGCAGATGGGCAGTCCTGAGCTAGATACACAGGATGAATGATGAGTGCTCTTGGCAGTTGTGGGTGGTATGCACATGCATTTTCATGGAAATCGTCTTAATCAGGATAGACCTGAAGCAATTGGTATCACTGCAAACTTCCAGGGTTTAGTACGTCAGGGAAGGGACATCTAACTTCACTTGAGGATCCGGGTAAAACTATTGGACAATGTACTTGAGAATCAAGAGGGGATCAATAGCTTAAAATATAGTCTCAGAAGTTGGCCTTAGAAGAAAATGTCCCCAGAGGGTTTTAACCCACGAGCAAGTGAGCAGATTTAAGAAGGGAAATATCCCAAGAGCCTCATGCAACATTTTTAGAGACTGTACCATAGTATAAGCATTTCCAAGTTCTCTATGAATTGGAAACGTCCCCAGATAATGCTTACTCTTAAGAGCTTGAAAAGCAGAGCTACCAATTCTGAGTCAGGCCAGCAGAGGGCAGAGCAGTGAACTTTGAAACACCGGTGGCTGAGGCTTAGGAGAGTTTCGTAGATAGTATGAATCAGAGCCTGTTTGTGAATAAGGAGTAGGGGATTGCCGGTGAAATCAGGGCTACCTTGATGAGGTAAAGAAACCATCAGGGTTGAGTCCAGACTACTGATGAGTAGACTGTAGAGTGTGACAATTAGAATTGGTCTCTACTTAAAGAATATGGACAGTTAGCTCGTTTCTAATGCCAGAGACAGGAGAAAAGGACAGCAAATGGTGCCCAGACATCCTTCCAAGAATCTGCAACTGGCACCCCAGGTCCTTCTGGCCCAAGTGAGAATCTGACACTCTGCTCTCTCCTGCACATTCCTTCTAGACATAGGCATGGCAGGAGATTGGTCTTGGACCTGAGAAAACCCTTAGCCATCGCTTACTGCCAGCCACCTGGATGGGAGAATATCCTCCCTTGCCCCAAGCTGGGAAGAGATATTGCTTCCTTCTTTACCCACTGGATTCCATATCATTAGGCTTCTACCCAAAAGAAGTTCATGCGTTACCAGAGATTCATGTGGTTTGAGCCCCCATAGGTGGATTGGAAAGGGAAGACAAGTGAGCTCTATGTACTATGAAAGCTTATTTTTGAGCTCGGTACGCAGTCTAAGATGTGAAAAGAGGTCCTGGGAGCATCCAGACTTGCTGTCATTGGACTCCGTGGATAGAAAGCTTTGAGAGGGGCCACAGGACCTCCAGCATAAACTCAGAAGCTTCCCTGGACTGCTACTAGCTCTTAAAAAGAAATGCAGAAAGACATCCTGAGGCTCTGAGCCACTGCTCCATAGCTTTCCTACTGGCTGCTTACTGAATACTGTTTATAAAAATCTGCAATCAGCGTGCTTACTAGTGCTTCACCCTTGAACTTTTACATCTTGTGGAGACATCCCTGCCCTACTTTCTTGCTGGCCCTTAAATAAACCACACAGCTGGTTGTGAATTCTCCAGGTGCCATGAGCAGTGATCCATCATGCAGGAACTTCTTCAAGGCCCTCCTGCCCCTCTTTATCCTCTTCTAACAGTTCAGACTCAGACAAGCTCTGATTTCCCTGGCCCCAGACTCTGGGTGTCTGTTGCTGTGCACAGCCCTCACTTTGATGTCTGCCTTTAGATCGCTCAGACTTGGCAGGCTTCAAATTCAAAACCTACTGTTGGATCTTGATCCCATAGAGTGGCTTTGCAGTTTGAGCACCACTCAATCCCACCTGAGGGGTACCTACTGGCCCAGAGGAGGGCTCCACTCCTTCTCTGTGCTTACGTGACAGTCAGGTCAGTCTCTGGTCCCCAAAGCTCAACAAAGGAAACTGAGCTAGCAGCAGCTTAGCAGGCTATCTGGTGAAGAGATTCCCTCTGCTGACAAGAAAGTTGACAAAACAACCTCAAAGAGTGGCCTTGGGCCATTTGTGTCTTTGATGCCAGGGTTATGCCAGGAAATTCAAGATCAGTTAACTATGAGTTTAAAACCATCAGTTTCCATCGTGACTTTCAGTTGAATGGATAGAGAATAAAAAAATCAATAAATACTGTCTGAGATTTACTCTTGCAACTAAGAACACACATGTGCGTGTGTGTAAAGTCTCTTTAGTCATGTCCGACTCTTTGTGACCTCATGGACTGTAGCCGACCAGACTCCTCTGTCCACTGGATTCTCCAGGAAAGAATACGAGAGTGGATTGCCATTTCCTCCTCCAGGGGATCTTCCCAACCCAGGGATTGAACCCAGGTCTCTTACGTCTCCTGCATTGACGACAGGCAGATTCTTTACCACTGACTCACCAAGGAAGCCCCCCACCCTTACCCCCCGCCACACACACAGTCTATAAAAGACTATGGCATCTTGATTTTTCAAAGTGCAGTGGGTTATTTATTCAAATACTGCCACTACAAAAGTGATAGGAAAGGAAATGTGCAGGTCCTTCCATTTTTTTTATATTACCCCCTTAATTTCAAAGGGCTCTTTGAGAACTAATACCTCTCATTTTAAAGAAATGTCTACCTGTGTTCCCACAATCCCATCAGTTTTACTTCAACTTTTTCCTTATGTGAAAGTCAAATATTAATTTTTTTAAATTTAATTTTATTTTACTTTTGGCTACGCTGAGTCTTTGTTCCTGAAGGTGGGCTTTTCTCCAGTTGTGGCAAGTGGGGGCTACTCTCTAGTTGTGGTGTTAAATTTATTTTAAAATAATATTATATAAGCCACTGTATGTGTACACCAAAGTTTATTCAATCTATTGGTAATGAAAGGTTGTTGTTGAATCACGCGAATACACCGGGATTCTTGGCCCCCGGAAGAGAAGAATTCAATCCGGGGCCAGAGACGAGGCTTGATCGCTCAGAGCTTTTGTGTAGTAAAGTTTTATTAAAGTATAAAGGAGATAGAGAAAGCTTCTGACATAGGCATCAGAAGGGGGCAGAAAGAGTACCCCCTTGCTAGTGTTAATAATGAGGTTATATAATCCAAAGAATGTCTGGAGGTTGTAAAGACCTCCTCCGACCTACTCCCATAATTTACATTTTAAGATAACACTGTCCTCAGGCAAGATACATCCTTGTAAAGACCAGGTATACTCCCATAATTAACATTTTAAAATAACAGAAGGTTGAATCCAAAGACTGTCCTTAGGCAGGATACATTATTGGTATATAATCCTAAGGAATGTGGAGAAAGAAAAAAGTTTGTCCTTTCTTCCTCCTTGAGAATTTCAGACCCCTCTCTCCTTGGGGACCCCTAGACTCCCTATCAACCTGCCTAGGAACTGACTCTATCAGTAATGGACATATTATGCTCAAATACCACTATAAACATTCTTATACATGTATCCTGGTATATATGTATACATTTCTCTAAAGAATGGAGAACATTATTGGAAATTTAATGAAATCGCCAGTGGTAGTGCATTTGTGTGTTCACCTTTACCAGGAAAAGCAGGACTGTTTTCCAAAATGTTTTTATAAATCTGTGCTCTGCCCCGCCACCACCCCCAACCCCTCCATGTTATCAGTAGTACCTGAGCGGCATTTCCTTTGCTCTTCATTCTCTCTCATAGTTGATAATTTCAGAATTAATTTTTCTAATCTATTGGGCTTTTCATAGTTATTTGCATTTATGTGATTACTAGTAAAGCACCATTCCATGTGTTAATAGGTGATTTGGCTTTCTTCCTTTATGAAGGGCCTATTTAAATCTTTTGCCCATTTTCCACTGAGCTGATAAATGAGCTCTTGTTGATTTGTCAGAATTTTTAAAATATATTCAGCATGCTAGATGTTGATAGTTGCATGTGATATAGATATGATTGTCTTTAATGTAGACTTTTCCTTTCACTCTGTTTATGATGTATTTTGATGAATGAGGTTCTTAATGTAGCTAGAATTATCATTCTTTTCCTTTATGGTTTCTGTTTAAGAAATCCATCTCCATCCTAAAACTCCCAAGAGGATTTTTTTCCCCTGTTCTGTCTTAAAAGTTTACTGCTCTTTCTTTGTGGTAGGTTTTTAATCTACCTGGCTTACCTGGTAGCTCAGCTAGTAAAGAATCTGCCTACATACAGGAGACCTCCGGTTCAGATTTCAGGGTTGGGAAGATCTCCCGGAAAAGGGATAGGCTACCCACTCCAGCATTCTTGTGCTTCTCTGGTTGCTCAGATGGTAAAGAAGCCACCTGCATTGCAGCACACCTGGGTTCGATCCCTGGGTTGGAAAGATCCCCTGGAGAAGGGAATGGCTACCTGCTCCAATACCTTGCCTAGAGAATTCCATGAACAGAGGAGCCTAGCGGGCTACAGTCCACAGCATCGCAGACTCAGATACAACTGAGTGACCTACTTCCTTTAATCTACCTGCAATTTATTTCTATGTTCAATATGAGCTATAAGTCCACATTAAACATTTCTATATTGACATAATTTTTGTTGTTATTCAGTCACTCAGTTGTGTCTGACTCATTGTGACCCCATGGACTGCAGCATGCCAGGCTTCCCTGTCCTTCTCTATCTCCCAGAGTTTGCTCAAACTCATGTCCATTGAGTCAATGGTGCCACCCAATCATTTCATCCTCTGTCACCTCTTCTCTTCCTGTCCTCAATCTTTCCCAGCATCAGGGTCTTTTCCAATGAGTCAGTTCTTTGCATCAGGTGACCAAATTATTGGAGCTTCAGCTTCAGCATTAGTCCTTCCAGTGAATATTTAGGGTTGATTTCCTTTAGGATGGACTGGTTGGATCTCCTTGCAGTCCAAGGGACTCCCAAGAGTCTTCTCCAGCACCACAATTCAAAAGCATCAATTCTTTGGTGCTCTGCCTTCTTTATGGTTCAACTCTCACATCTGCATATGACTACTGCAAAAACCATAGCTTTAACTATATAGACCACTGTTGGCAAAGTGATGTCTCTGCTTTTTAATATGCTATCTAGCTTTGTCATAGCTTTTCTTTCAAGGAGTAAGTGTCTTTGAATTTCATGGCTGCAGTCACCGTCCACAGTAATTTTGAAGCCCAAGAAAATAAAGTCTGTCACTGTTTCCATTTTCTCCCCATCCGTTTGCCATGAAGTGATTGGGACTGGATGCCACGGTCTTAGCTTTTTGAATGTTGAGTTTTAAACCAGTTTTTTCACCCTCCTCTTCACCTTCATCAAGAGGCTCTTTAGTTCCTCTTCTCTTTATGTCATTAGAGTGGTGTCATCTGCATATCTGAGGTTGTTGATATTTCTCCCAGCAATCTTGCTTCCAGTTTGTGATACAACCAGCCCAGCATTTCATATGATGTACTCTGCATATAAATTAAATAAGCAGGATGACAATATTCACTCTTGTCATACTCCTTTCTCAATTTGGAACCAGTCTGTTATTCCATGTCTGGTTCTAACTATTGCTTCTTGACCCGCATACAGGTTTCTCAGGAGGCAGGTTAGGTGGTCTCGTATTCCTATTTCTTTAAAAATTTTCCACAGTTTGTTGTGATCCACACAGTCAAAGGGTTTAGTGTAGTCACTGAAGCAGAAGTAAATGTTTTTTCTGGTATTCTCTTGTTTTTTCTATCATCCAACAGATGTTGGCAATTTGATCCCTGGTTCCTATGGCTTTTCTAAATTGAGCTTGAACGTCTGGAAGTTCTCAGTTCACATACTGTTGAAGCCTAATTTGAAGGATTTTGAGCATTACCTTGCTAGCATGTGAAGTGAGTGCAATTGTGCAGTAGTTTGAACATTCTTTGGCACTGCCCTTCTTTGGGATTGGAATGAAAACTGACCTTTTCCAGTCCTGTGGCCACTGCTAAGTTTTCCAAATTTGCTGGCATATTGAGTGCAGCACTTGAACAGCATCATCTTTTAGGATTTGAAATAGCTCAACTAGAATTCCATCACCTTCACTAGCTTTGTTTGTAGTAATGCTTCCTAAGGCCCTCTTGACTTCATTTATAAAGTCAAGTTTTGAACTTCATTCCTTAAATGCTGTTTTAGCAGCATTTACTATGCTTCATGTTCTAGCACCATTTATTATATAAAAGGGCTTCCCAGGTAACTCAGTAATAAAAAAGTTCATCTGCCATTGCAGTAGACACAGGTTCCATCTTTGGGTCAGAAAGATCCCCTGGAGAAGGAAACAGCAACCCACTCTCATTTTCTTGCCTCGGAAATCCCATGGACAGAGGAACCTGGTGGGCTACAGTCAATGGGATCACAAAGAGTCAGATAGAGCTGAGCAACTAAACAACAACAACAAATATATACAAAAATCTATCTGTTCCTCTGTATCATCTAATTTCCTGTTGATTCCTTCTAGTATATTTTTAATTTCAGTTATTGTATTCTTCAGCTCTTCTTTGTATTTTCTAACTCTGTTAAACTTCTCACTGTATTTATCCTTTCTTATCCCAAGTTCATTGAGCAGCTTTATGATCATTACCTTGAACTCTTTATTGTGTAAATTGCTCATCTCCACTTCACTTAGTTCTTCATCTGGTTTTATCTTGCTTCTTAATTTAGAATATATTCCTCTGTCTCCTCATTTTGCCTAACTCTGTTTTTATTTCTGTGTATTACGTAGGTTGGTTATGTTTCCCAATCTTGGGGTAGTGGCCTTATATAGATGTCCTGCAAGGACCATCAGCACACTCCTTTCTACCCCACCAGAGCTCCATGCTATAGGGCTTTCCCCTACGTGGGCTACATGGGCTCTTCTGTTGTGATGGGGCTGTCTGCTGTGGGTATGCTGGAAGGTGGGATTGGCCACTTGGCTGCCAGGTTCTGCTTCATGCAAAGGCTACCAGCATCCTGGCAGGCAGGGGTGGGTCCTTGGACATTGCTTGGCTGGGGCAGAGGGAGCCCAGTGCTGGTACTGGTCCACTGGTGTGTGGGATGGGTCCCCACACAACTGGCTGCTTGACTTGAGGCATCCCAGAACTGATGCTGATTGGCTAGTTGGGCAAGTAATCCCCCAGGGCTAATAGGCTCTCAAAGGAGTGAAAATCCATCATTACTGATTAATTTCCACTGAGTATAAAATTTACATTCTGGAGAAAAGCAGTATGTCAGGTGTGTTAATCATTGTGTTCAATTCTTTTGTGCTTTACTTACTCTGCTTACTAATTACTAAGAAATTTTTTTTAAATTCCTGTCTTGATTGTGAATTTGTTCCTGTTCATAATGCTATTACTGTTTGCTTTATACTTTATGGTAATATGAGGTTTTTATTATGTGGGCATTCCACCAGCATTGCTTAAGAATCGACATAGACTTCTATATTTAGTAGTCACAATTCTTATATTTTGATAATTGCTGCTAAGTCACTTCAGTCGTGTCCAACTCTGTGTGACCCCAGATACAGCAGCCCACCAGGCTCCCCCGTCCCTGGGATTCTCCAGGCAAGAACACTGGAGTGGGTTGCCATTTCCTTCTCCAACGCATGAAAGTGAAAAGTGAAAGTGAAGTCACTCAGTCATGTCTGACTCGTAACGACCCCGTGGACTGCAGCTTACCAGGCTCCTCCGCCCATGGGATTTTCCAGGCAAGAGTACTGGAGTGGCTTGCCATTGCCTTTGGGTGTAAAATGAGACTTCATTGTGGATTTCTATTTCTCTGATTATTAATGTTATTGTTCAGCTCGGGTGTTTATTGACTGAGTGTGTTTCCATTCAGTCCCTAATCTTCTGACTTTTGTCTTTTATCCTTTCTTCTGTTGGGTTGTTTGTTCATTTTTCAGTCCAAGAGGAAGTTATTTTTATGTATAGCAAATATCTTTTCTCTGTTTGTGTCTTGGTTTTTCACTCTCTTCAGAGAGTCCTTTGATGTCAAGAAGCTTTTTATTTTAACGCAGTCAAATTAATGACTGTGTCCTTTATGATGACCTTTTAGTGTGCCATCTTTAAGAAAACCTTTTCTGGCCCCAGTTAAGAAAGAAATTAACTTGTGTATTTGTTTATAAGTCTTAACATTTTACTTTTGAAATCTAAGTTTTAATCCTTTTGGAGTTTATTTTGGGGTGCTTTTATTGTTTGGTTTATTTTTGGAGTTTATTTTGGTATGATATGGGGTAGGAAGGCAATTTTATTTTTTCCTCACAGATAAACATTTATTCTGACTCTCTTTATTACATACAGTTGACCCTTGAACAACATAAAGGCTATGGACATTGATCCCCAAGAATAAAAAATCCACATATAACTTTTGACCCCCCAAATCTTTACTAACATCCCACTGCTGATGAAGGAGAAGGCAATGGCACCCCACTCCAGTACTCTTGCCTGGAAAATCCCATGGATGGAGGAGCCTGGTGGGCTGAAGTCCATGGGGTCACTAAGAGGTCGGACATGACTGAGTGACTTCACTTTCACTCTTCACTTTCATGCATTGCAGAAGGAAATGGCAACCCACTCCAGTGTTCTTGCCTTGAGAATCCCAGGAATGGGGGAGCCTGATGAGCTGCCGTCTATGGGGTCGCACAGAATCGGACACGACTGAAGCGACTTAGCAGCAGCAGCAGTAGCAGCAGCTAGCTGATGAAACCTTACAATTAATAGATAGTTGATTAACACATATTTTGTGTTATATGTATGATATACTGTATTCTTACAATGAAGTTAGAGCAAAGAAAATGTTATTAAGAAAATCATAAGGAAGAAGAAATACATTTACAGTACTGTAGTGTATTTATACCAATAAATTTGCATCATCTGTTTGCAAGATGAATTACCTGTTCGTCAGTACCTACATCAATATTGTCTTATAGAATACAAAATACTGTAAATAGTATAAGTACTACTAACACTAGACATCACAAATGAAAAGATAAAGTGATAAAGAAATTCATACTTATTTACAGGTATAACAATTTATGCACCAATAATAAAAAAGCTGCAATGTGGCAGCCTAGTATAAGCAGTAAGATTGCTTGAAGGTAGCCTAGCCTATACATTAATGAATGAATACTTATAAAAGTTTTATGGCTTATGGTATTGCAGTCATATTAATAATAGAGTGTTGGAAACATGGTTTCATCTTTTAAAAAACCACTTACTTGTGATAATAGACTGACAGGCAGTTTCTCCAGCTATGACACAACAAGAGGCATACTAAACGGTAATGTAATTCTTTGAAAGCAAAGTTAAAAAACGGTAAGAACACTAACACATTATTAATATTATTTTAAATATTACCTTATGCCTATGTAAAGATAGAATACTACGTGCAATATTTTATGAATTCATGACATACTTTTTAATTTTTTTAAATATTTTTAGGCTATATGGTTCATCTCGAAGTTTTTCCAAAATGTCACAAATATCCCACATTTTTTCCAATATGTTTACTGAAAAACATTCAAATATAAGTGAACCTGTGCAGGGCACAACCATGTCATTCAGGGGTCGATGTAGTTCCTCCATTCTCGGCTAATGTACACTAACAATAGCACCAGGGTCAGTTCAGTTCAGTCGCTCAGTAGTGTCCAACTCTTTGCAACCCCATGAATCGCAGCACGCCAGGCCTCCCTGTCCATCACCAACTCCCGGAGTTCACGGAGACTCATGTCCATCGAGTCAGTGATGCCATCCAGCCATCTCATCCTCTGTCATCCCCTTCTCCTCCTGCCCCCCCAATCCCTCCCAGCATCACAGTATTTTCCAATGATTCAACTCTTCGCATGAGGTGGCCAAAGTATTGGAGTTTTCAGCTTTAGCATCAGTCCTTCCAAAGAAATCCCAGGGCTGATCTCCTCCTTGCAGTCCAAGGGACTCTCAAGAGTCTCCTCCAACACCACAGTTCAAAAGCATCAATTCTTCGGTACTCAGCTTTCTTCACAGTCCAACTCTCACATCCATACATGACCATTGGAAAAACCATAGCCTTGACTAGATGGACCTCTGTTGGCAAAGTAATGTCTCTGCTTTTGAATATGCTATCTAGGTTGGTCATAACTTTCCTTCCAAGGAGTAAGCGTCTTTTAATTTCATGGCTGCAGTCACCATCTGTAGTGATTTTGGAGTTCCAAAAAATAAAGTCTGACACTGTTTCCACTCTTTCCCCACCTATTTCCCATGAAGTGATAGAACCAGATGCCATGATCTTCGTTTTCTTAATGTTGAGCTTTAAGCCAACTTTTTCACTCTCCTCTTTCACTCTCATCAAGAGGCTTTTGAGTTCCTCTTCCCATAAGGGAAGTTCTGCCATAACGGTGGTGTCATCTGCATATCTGAGGTTATTGATATTTCTCCCGGCAATCTTGATTCCAGCTTGTGCTTCTTCCAGCCCCGCGTTTCTCATGATGTATTCTGCATATAACTTAAATAAGGAGGGTGACAATATACAGCCTTGATGAACTCCTTTTCCTATTTGGAACCAGTCTGTTGTTCCATGTCCAGTTCTAACTGTTGCTTCCTGACCTGCATATGGGTTTCTCAAGAGGCAGGTCAGGTGGTCTGGTATTCCCATCTCTTTCAGAATTTTCCACAGTTTATTGTGATCCACACAGTCAAAGGCTTTGGCATAGTCAATAAAGCAGAAATAGATGTTTTTCTGGAACTCTCTTGCTTTTTCCATGATCCAGCAGATGTTGGCAATTTGATCTCTGGTTCCTGTGCCTTTTCTAAATCCAGCTTGAACATCTGGAAGTTCACGGTTCACGTACTGCTGAAGCCTGGCTTGGAGAATTTTGAGCATTACTTTACTAGCGTGTGAGATGAGTGCAATTGTGCGGTAGTTTGAGCATTCTTTGGCATTGCCTTTCTTTGGGATTGGAATGAAAATTGACCTTTTCCAGTCCTGTGGCCACTGCTGAGTTTTCCAAATTTGCTGGCATATTGAGTGCAGCACTTTCACAGCATCATCTTTCAGGATTTGAAAGAGCTCAACTGCAATTCCATCACCTCCACTAGCTTTGTTCGTAGTGATGCTTTCTAAGGCCCACTTGACTTCACATTCCAGGATGTCTGGCTCTAGGTGAGTGATCACACCATTGTGATTATCTGGGTCGTGAAGATCTTTTTTGTACAGTTCTTCTGTGTATTCTTGCGACCTCTTCTTAATATCTACTGCTTCTGTTAGGTCCATACCATTTCTGTCCTTTATCGAGCCCATCTTTGCATGAAATGTTCCCTTGGTATCTCTAATTTTCTTGAAGAGATCTCTAGTCTTTACCATTCTGTTGTTTTCCTCTATTTCTAACATATCACAGTTCCCTGTATTTGTCAACTAACACCCAAAAAAGATGTCCTTTTCATTATAGGGGACTGGAATGCAAAAGTAGGAAGTCAAGAAACACTGGGAGTAACAGGCAAATTTGGCCTTGGAGTACAGAATGAAGCAGGGCAAAGGCTAATAGAGTTTTGCCAAGAGAACGTACTGGTCATAGCAAACACTGTCTTCCAACAACACAAGAGAAGACTCTACACATGGACATCACCAGATGGTCAACACCGAAATCAGATTGATTATATTCTTTGCAGCCAAAGATGGAGAAGCTCTATACAGTCAGGAAAAACAAGACCGGGAGCTGATTGTGGCTCAGATCCTGATCTCCTTTTTGCCAAATTCAGACTTAAATTGAAGAGAGTAGGGAAAACCACTAGACCATTCAGTTATGACCTAAAACGAATCCTTCTGATTATACAGTGGAAGTGAGAAATAGATTTAAGGGACTAGATCTGATAGACAGAGTGCCTGATGAACTATGGACGGAAGTTCATGACATTGTAAAGGAGACAGGGATCAAGACCATCCACATGGAAAAGAAATACAAAAAAGCAAAATGGCTGACTGAGGAGGCCTTACAAATAGCTACGGAAAAAAGAGAAGTGAAAAGAAAAGGAGAAAAGGAAAGATATAAGTATCTGAATGCAGAGTTCCAAAGAATAGCTAAGAGAGATAAGAAAGCCTTCCACAGCAATCAATGCAAAGAAATAGAGGAAAACAACAGAATGGGAAAGTGTTCTTGAGTGTTCATTGGAAGGACTGATGCTAAAGCTGAAACTCCAATACTTTGGCCACCTCATGCGAAGAGTTGACCCATTGGAAAAGACCCTGATGCTGGGAGGCATTGGGGGCAGGAGGAGAAGGGGACGACAGAGGATGAGATGGCTGGATGGCATCACTGACTTGATGGACATGAGTTTGGGCAGACTCCAGGAGTTGGTGATGGACAGGGAGGCCTGGCGTGCTGTGATTCATGGGGTCACAAAGAGTTGGACACGACTGAGCTACTGAACTGAAGTGAACATATCACAGTTCCCAGTATTTGTGCAGTTATTTCTGGCTATTCTACTCTATTCCATTTTTCTATCCCTGTTCATATACCATACCATCTCACTTTGTTGCTGTTCAATTACTCAGTCATGTTCAACTCTTTGCGAGCCCATAGACTGCAGCATGCCAGGCTTTCCTGTCCTTCATCATCTCCCAGAGCTTGCTCAAACTCATGTTCATTGAGTGGTGATGCCATCCAACCATCCCATCCTCTGCTGCCCTCTTTTCCACCTGCCTTCAGTCTTTCCCAGCATCAGGTGTTTTCTAATGAATCGTCTCTTTGCATCAGGTGGTCAAAGTATTGGAGCTTCAGCTTCAGCATCAGTGTTGGCAATGAATATTCAGGATTGATTTCCTTAGGATGGACTGGTTTGATCTCCTTTCAGTCCAAGGGATTCTTAAGACTACAGTTCAAAAGCATCAATTCTTCAGTGCTCAGCCTTCTTTATGGTCCAACTCTTACATCCATATATGACTACTGGAAAAATCATAGCTTTGAGTACGTGGACCTTTGCTGGCAAAGTGATGTCTCTGCTTTTTAACATGCTGTCTAGGTTTGTCATAGCTTTTCTTCCAAAGAGCAAGTGTCTTTTAATTTCATGTCTGCAGTCACCATCTGCAGTGATTTTGGAGCCCAAGAAAAATAAAATCTGTCACTGTTCGCATTTTCTCCCCATCCATTTGCCATGAAGTGATTGGGACCAGATGCCACGGTCTTAGTTTTTTGAATGTTGAGTTTTAACCCAGCCTTTTCACTTTCCTCTTTGACTTTCGAGAGTCTCTTTAGTTCCTCTTCACTTTTTGCCATAAGGGTGGTGTCATCTGCATATCTTAGGTTATTTATATTTCTCCCAGCAATCTTGATTCCAGCTTGTGTTTCATCCAGCCCAGCATTTCACATGATGTACTCTGCATATAAGTTAAATAAGCAGGGTGACAATGTACATCCTTGATGTACTCCTTTCCCAATTTGGAACCAGTCTGTTGTTCCATGTCCAGTTCTAACTGTTGCTTCTTGGCCTGCATACAGATTTCTTAGGAGTCAGGTAAGATGGCCTGGTATTGCCATCTCTAAGAATTTTCCAGTTTGTTGTTATTCACACAAAGACTTTAGCATAGTCAACGAAGCAGAAGTAAATGGTTTTCTGGAATTCTCGTGCTTTTTTGACAATCCATGGATGTTGGCAATTTGATCTCTTTGTCCTCTGCATTTTCTAAATCCAGATTGAACATCTAGAAGTTATTGGTTCATGTACTGTTGAAGCCTAGCTTGGAGAATTTTGATCATTTCTTTGCTAGCCTATAAGATGAAAGCAATTGTGCAGTAGTTTGAACATTCTTTGGCACTGCCCTTCTTTGGGATTGGAATGAAAACTGACCTTTTCCAGTCCTGTGGCCACTGCTGAGTTTTCCAAATTTGCTGGCATACTGAGTGCAGCACTTGAACAGCATCCTCTTTAAAGACTTGAAATAACTCAGCTGAAATGCCATCACCTCCACCAGCTTTGTTCATAGTGATGCTTCCTAAGACCCACTTAACTTCACACTCCAGGATGTCTGGCTCTAGGTGAGTGACCACACCATCATGGTTATCCAGGTCATTAAGACCTTTTTTGTATAGTTCTTCTGTGTATTCTTGCAACCTCTTCTTAATATCTTCTGCTTCTATTAAGCCCATACCATTTCTGTCCTTTATTTTGCCCATCTTTGCATGAAATGTTCCCTTGGAATCTCTAATTTTCTTGAAGAGATCTCTAATTTTTCCCAATTCTATTGCTTTCCTCTATTTCTTTGCATTGTTCACTTAGGAAGGCTTTCTTATCTCTCCTTGCTATTCTTTAGAACTCTGCATTGCAAAGATGGATATATCTGTCTTCTCTTCTTTTCTTAGCTATTTGAAGCCCTCCTCAGACAACCATTTTGCCTTTTTGCCTTTCTTTTTCTTGGGGATGGTTTTGATCACTGCCTTCTGTACAGTGTTACAAACCTCTGTCCACAGATCTTCAAGCACTCTGTCTATCTGATCTAATCCCTTAAATCTATTTCTCACCTCCACTGTATAATTGTAAGGGATTTGATTTAGGTCATACCTGAATGGCCTAGTGGTTTTCACTACTTTCTTCAATTTAAGTCTGAATTTGCCAATGAGAAAGTCATGATCTGAGCCACAGTCAGCTCCTGGTCCTGTTTTTGGTGACTGTATAGAGTTTCTCCATCTTTAGTTGCAAAGAATATAATCAATCTGATTTTGGTATTGACCATCTCACTTACTATAGCTTTATATTAGTTTTCATAGGAAAAGCTCTCCTTACTTCCTCAGAAGTGTTTTGACATTTCTTACCTTTTTCACTCTTCTCTTTAAACTATAAAACCAGCTTGTCAGGTTCCACCAAGATATAAATAAGTATTGAGATTTTAACTACAGTTGCATTGTATCTACAAATCAACATGAAGAAAGTTGACATCTTTTCAGTATTAAATGTAGCAAGCCACGAACATGAGCTATTTCTCCATTTATTTAGGTTTTCTCTCCTGTCTTTCCTAAAGAAAGTATTCTAATTTTCTATGGTCCAAACTTACACATCTCTTTTCAGATTTATTCCCAGCTACTTTATACTTTCTGTTGCTAGTGTGAGTCTTGCTTTTTTTAAAAAAAAAAAGAAAAAGAAAATTATTTATTTGGCTGTGTTGTGTCTTAATTGCAGTGCAACGGCCCAGTAGCTCTGCAGCATGTGGATGTCAATTCCTTCACCAGGGATCAAACCCGTATCCCCCGCATTGCAAGGCGGATTCCCAACCACTGGACCACCAGGGAAATGCCCTAGTGTGAGTCTTTTTAAAACTAATTTTTCCATTTGTTTGTTCATGTATGTAGAAACACAGTTGACTCTGGCACAGGGGTCATATATCCAGCCACAGTGAGCAACTCTCTTATTATTTTAAATAATTTATTGGCAGAATTTTTGTTGTCTAAGAAGCAATTATATCATGTAAAAAGGAAGTAAACAATTATATCATGTAAAAAGGACAGTTTTGTTTTCTCTTCTCTAATTCCCTAGTGCAATGCAGGATAGAAGTGGTGATTGTAACATGTTTACCCTTGTTTTTAGATTATACAGGGAATGATTCTAATGCTTCCATATTTTAAATGATTGTAGCTTAGGGGGTTAGAGAAGGCGATGGCACCCCACTCCAGCACTCTTGCCTGGAAAATCCCAGGGACGGAGAAGCCTGGTAGGCTGTAGTCCATGGGGTCGCAAAGAGTTGGACACGACTGAAGTGACTTAGCAGCAGCAGCAGCAGCAGCTTGGGGGGTTGGGGTTTTGGGTTTTTTTTTTCTTTTTTATAGTTACTGAAATCTGCTTATGGCCATTCTCTTCTATGCCTACTTTTCCTTGATCTTTTTTCATGAATGAGTATGGAATTTTGTTCTCTTAACACATAAAGATCAAATGGCTTTTCTTTTTTCTCTGTATTTAATATTTGTCCTTTTCTTTCATATTTTCTACCTCTTTGTCTCTCTGTGTTGCATTCAGTGTCATTTCTTCAGAACTACCTTTCAGTTCATTAACTTTCTAATTCGATATTTAGTATATGTCTTTTTAATTTCACCAAATCATTTTTCATTTCTGTAAGTTATATTTTATTTTTTCCAAATCCAGTTGGTCATTTTAATATTTGCTTACAACTTACTATTCCAGGGATGGCATTTTTTTTTTTCTGGAAGCACTTCATATCTTGGCATTCTATATTATGTATTTGATCTTTCCAACACCTAAAACCCTCAGAGTCTAAACATCGCTTGTTAATTATTCTTACACTTCATTTAAAAAATGTCTAGGTAGAAAAAATAAATCATGCTAGATACTTCAAATGGGGAGTTTAATACAAGCAATTTGTTATACAAGTAGGTTGGGCCTGGAAGATTGAAAAGGAAAGGTGGTGTTACCTAGAGATTAATCACTGTCCTGAGCCACTCTTTCTCCTAAGGTTGGCGGAACAAAGGGTGAAGTGGTGGCAGACCCTATGATGCTACCTATACCAGCCATACCAGCACCCACCCTTCCACTCCTCCATAGGAAGCCCACAGCCTGCACTCCTACAGATGACACAGAGCCTGGAGTCCACAGTGTGTTTGAAATGAACAAATTTGCTGCCGACCCTTTAGGTGAAGGTTCCCTTCCTCAGATCCAACTGTGCTGTGGCTGTGACCTGCAGGTGCCTGCTGTTGCCAGCATCTAGGTAAAAAGAGAAAAGTAGTCCCTCCCCTTCTACCTCTTTAGAACCTAGCCAGAACCAGTTGACAAGGACATTTTGGAAATATAGTTTTTAGACTCACAGCCTCTCGCAATGCAGAGGATTTCGGAGGAGTGTGAAAATGTTCCAGAATGCTAACAGATTAAACCCAATATTGTTTCCTTGCATGATCTGTGATTGTGCATTAAGCTGTGGTTAGATTAATCAGTAGAAAACCTCTGGGCCTACATTAGGATGTTGTTGTTAGTTGCCAACTAACTTGGCACCAAGTCATGTCTGACTCTTTTGAGACCCCATGGACTGTAGCCTGCCAGGCTCCTCTGTCCGCAGGATTTCTCAGGCAAGAACACTGGAGTAGGTTGCCATTTGCTGTTTCCTCTTCCAGGGGATCTTTCCAACCCATGGATCAAACCTGAGTCTCCGGCATTGGCAGGTAGACTCTTTACCACTGAGCCACCTTGGAAGCCCCTACATTAGGATGCTTTCCTTCAAAGATGACCCGTTGTAACAGACAACTCAGATATAGTTATCGGTTTTGAGGGCAGTCTTCCTGGAGTGTGTACATGGAAACTAAGTTGCACAAATCCAGAGGGTAACATATACACAGAATGCAATGTACATGATGCCCCTTGGAGGTCTTTATCCTGGTGACTCTATTGCTTCTCACTCTCCTGATTTCACTTGTATTTTTTTTTTTAACATCCAGTCTGTTTGGAGGGAGTGAGCAAAGTTTCCCTAGGAGCCTGGCAATGCATTCACAATTTTTTGTTTAGCAGAAACTATTTAGTCTGCCTTATGGTTCAAGCTGGAAGTTTCCATGTAGTACTTCTATAAAAACAATGAAGTGTTTCCTTTCCCCCTCCTCCCCACAAGAAAGGAGGAAAATGGTAAGGCTAGCACAGAGTCAGAAATTCTGTTAGCTACCTTTCAATGGAATGTGAGCTATCAGGAAGACAGGGCTTCAAGACCTTAGACTGTTTTAGGGGATGAGGCAACACCTGAACCAGCTGGGTACCAAACTCTTTAGGTTATAGGACCCTGAATCTCCAAAGGTGCAGAGAGTTATGAGCTGAAGACTATGTTTTCCAGCACTAATTATTTAAAAAAATATATATATATATATTTTTTTAATTTTACAATGTTGTGTTGGTTTCTGCCATACAACAACACAAGTATCTATCATATGACCTAATAACCCCACTTATGGGCATATACCCTGAAAAAACCATAATAGAAAAAGACATATGTACCCCAATGTTCATCGCAGCACTGATTACAATAGCCAGGACATGGAAGCAACCTAGATGTCCGTCGGCAGATGAATGGATAAAGAAGATATGGTATATATATACAATGAAATATTATTCAGCCATAAAAGAGAATGAATTTGAAACAATTCTAGTGAAGTGGATGAACCTACTGCCTGTTATACAGAGTGAAGTAACTCAGCATTAATTATTAGAGGCCATAACACTATGCTACAGCCTACAATGAAATTGTTAAACTATAAATGTCAAGTAAGACTAGCGCAGTGAACTTGAATGTAGATTTAATTCTTCAGAATTAACTAATTTAAGGTCACACCTGTAAGGAGTACCTGAGAGAAGAAGTAGTAAACGGAAAAATAGTCTGGTTGCCACTCAGTAAGCCCAGAGAGGCTCAAAGATGCTGAACAGGGCGGACAACCTCTTGTGGGCAGGTCAGATACACTGCTTATTGTCAATTAATGATAAAAACACTAGCGGGTCCATCATTACTACTCGAGATTTGTGAAAGTTCCAAGAAAACTTAAGATTTTGAACATTAATGTTCTAAATGCCATGTAATGAGGTTTCTTCTGTGCAAGATTGTGTCCAGTGCTAGTTTTCCACAGGTGTTGCCATGTGTTTATTGTGTCTCCATATTATCTTTTTGTGCCTTTTTTTTTTTTTAACCTTTCTTGATCACATCAAATGCGGGATGCTGTCTCTCCATCCTGCTTTGTCTATCTCATTTTCTTTTCCTCTCTGTTCTTCCCTAATCTATCTCTAATTTTACAGTCAAGAATCTGGAACAGTCACATTTTTTTGTAATGCATATTATGTATTTGCTAAAAGATATTAAGTTCTAAATTTAAAACAGATGAATAGATCATTTCATATTTTCTTACTTAAATGAAACAAGTTCATTTTACACGTAGGGGCCATACCTGTTTTTTCTCCTAATAACAGAAGAGGAAAAAATATTTCTCTCTCCTGACTTGGAAACTCACCTAACTTGGGAACCTCATTAGAAATGGTATAAATAAGTTCCATAAGCTGAAGTGGAAAAATGAATCAAAAATTCATTCTTGATCCACTCTCTCTGCCCCAATTTTTAATCTGGATTTAATTCAGCCCTGTCCTCCCATTCTGGTATTTAATTCGGTTAGGCATTAGGCTGAGAAGGGGAGGAGGGAGCAGACTTCACAGCTGTAATTCCAGACACCTCACATAACCTATTAAACACACAGCTATATCGAGAGAAGGGTATTGGGAGGGAACAGCTACAGTTCCTAAAAAAGATCAGATCTATGAATGTAGTAAGAACCTCAGGCCCAGCAATGGACTCTCAGCCAAATCTGTGCCGGCGGATGGTTTGAAAACAGAAGAAAGCTACAGAGAAAGCCCTTTCAATAGACCGACAATTACTGTCTCGCCTCCTACTCTCACCTCCATCTGTCCACAAGGTATGGACAGCACTCTCCAGTGAATGGCAATTTCATTCTTAATTCTAGGGTTAGTTTTGAGGCTCCTACAACTTCACTTGAGTTCCTGATTAGAATTAAAGAATCTCAGAATTCTTTGAAACCACATGATCCAATTCTCTCCTGTTGTAACTTAAAAATAGTGGTGATGTAAGGTCTCATTCAAAGCCAGTGAAACAGTTAGTGGCAGGGCCAAGAAGAGAACCTCACTCTTATTCTAGGTGCTATTAATATTGTACACTTTATGATGCTTTGTGGAGATTAGATACACACAGGAATATAAGACTTTCATTAAAAGTCACACTGGAAAACATAACATAAATCTTTGGGGGAAAGTAGTTGGAAATCACTGACTGCACTTCCATCAGTCAGTAAGTTAGTTACCTGGAAACCAGAGTCAAATTAAAGGATGGGTTATCTGGGCAAACGCCAGAGGCATCAGTCTTAACAGATTCTGGACAGAGGAGCCTGGCAGGCTACTTATTCCCACAGCACAAGGCCTCTGAGGGATGGGGACCTCCAGTGAAGCCATCAGCCTCTGATAACTAGAGCTGTAAAGCTTCTTCCTGATAGTTCAGAAAGCAAGGCCAGAACACATATCACTAGCCTAAGGATGAATAAATATAACTGTTAAACTATCATTGGTTTGAGGTCAAGCATCTAATACCTCCTGCCCTGCCCCCACCCCCAAAATAAAAGATGCTTAATAAACAAACACATTGGCAGAAAAGACATGACGATAAAAGAACCAGAAGGATGAACAAAAAAACCCTAGATGATTTTCAATCCTCCCACCTTGGTCCCTTCTCAACTGGTAAATTTGAGACGTGTGCTGCTCAGTCGCATTGGATTCTTTGCGACCCCCATGGGCTGTAGCCTGCCAGGTTCCTCTGTCCATGGGATTTTCCAGGCAAGAATACTGGAGTGGGTTGCCATTTCCTTGCCCAAGGGATCTTTCCAACCCAGGGATTGAACCTGCCTCTTCTGCATTGACAGGCGGGTTCTTTACCACTGAGACACCTGGGGAGCCCAAGGACTCATCAGTTGTCCTACTCACACCTCATAGCACCTAAATAATCCAGCTGCTCAATCACACAGCGCCCACCAGGGGAGTTGAGGATACGGGTGGTGTTTCCTTCTTAGTCCTCACGATCCATTATTACTGCCCTTCCAAGTCCAGGGTCACAGGCGGTGGAAATTAGGTCACCTCAAGAACCTCCGCTCTCAAGGCTGGGGAGGCCAGGTCTCTCTTCGCCGCCCCTACCCAGTCCTAGAACAGGAATTTTCAATTCGATGAGAGAACCGAATAAGCAAACCCCGCGATTCGTTCGGCTTGAGGGAGGTACGGCGAGCGCTGCAATGGCGAAGCGGCCAGCAGGGGGACTTCGGGGAGGGCGGGAGGGGCCAGGAGGCGTGGTGGCCCCGCAGGCGTGATCGCACGTGTCCCCGGCGCGCGGGCCAGGGCCGGCGTGTTGGGCGTGTCCCCGGCCCGCGCGGGCCCCTTTCCGGCGCGTGCCGGGCGCCCTGGCCCCGCTGGCGTGGCGGGGGCCCTCGGCTCGGTGGTCCAGGCGTGGGCCCGGGCGGCGGCGCGGGCGCGGCCGGTGCTCCTGCAGAGGGAGCTGTGCGCCCGGCCTGGCGCACGCACGGCGCCGCCCGCTCCCTCTTGCTGCCGCCGCCGCCGCTGGGCCCGCCCGCCGGGGAGGGGCTCCGGGCCTCGCCGACAGCTGCTTCCTGCTTCCCGCACGTCCTCGCCGCCGCGCAGCGGGTCCGGTCCTGAGTCCCGGCCGAGAGTCCCGGTCGAGAGCAGCCCGTCGCCGCCGTCGCCTTCCCGGCACCCGCCTCACCCCGCGGCCCGCTCGCGCCCGCCCCAGAACCCACGCCGCCCCTGCGCGTCCCCGGCCATGCTGTCCTTCCAGTACCCCGACGTGTACCGCGACGAAACCGCTGTGAGTACCCAGCTGCGCCTGGCCCACGAGCCGCCGCCCGCGGCCCTTCAACCCCTGCGGCCCCTCACCCCCTGCTCTCCCCTCCCCCACGGCCTTTGTTTGCTAGACCCGGCGGGGGGCGCCCGGCCCCTCCCGAGGCGCGGGGGCCCTGGTGGCCGTCACCCTCCGCCCGCTGGCGGCGGAGCCGGTGGTCAGCCGCCGCTAGACCACTTCCCAAGATATGGGGGTCAAGGGCGAACACTCAGGTGGGCATGGGCGTCTTAAGAGAGTGGGAAGACAGAACGTGTCACTGCATTTTTGCTTGGAAGAGGCTCTTGCTTAAATATGGTGGTAGGAGAAAGTGTGGATGTGTGTAGATGATGTCCAATTATAAGACAAAAGCAAACTTTTTCAACTCACAAATTGAAAATACTTAGAGTTGAAGTTCATTCATTCGATTTTTAAAACGTGTGTGGAGCGCTTCCCTCTGCCGGGTGCTGGCGGCGGGCGCTATCGGGCGGAGATAGAGTCCGTGGAAGGTGGGGCAGGGCCCCGCGGTGTGACAGTGCTGATCCGCGTGTTCCCAAACCAGAGCAGAGTCGGCGGGGGCCAGAGGAGGCCTCAGAAGAGGACAGGGTGGCCTTTTGCAGAATCAAGTTTTGACTAGTGTTTTGCCTAGTGCAGGGCTTAGCCACCATTTCCCTCAGTTTGTAGATAACCTCAGAGTCACTGTGGAGATCCCGTGGGTGGAATTCTGGGCAGACACCTTTTTTTTTGCGTGTAAAAATTAGTTTGGCATCTTAAGAACTGGAGTAAATCCAAATGTTGTGGGCATAATTCTGGTAGGAATAGCCAAATTCCTCGGATGACTTAAAATAGAGTTGGAATAAAAAGATTTTTGTATAATACACTTCTAGTTTTTTTCTGCTTGCTTTGACTCGATTTGTGCCTGAAGTCTGTACTTTAGAGTACTTCTCATTTTGGGGGTAAAGGGTTCTGGGGCTTTAGAGCGAAGGATGTAAGGGTTGTTTTAAATTAAGACTTCCAAGTGGTACTAAGGCATTCATGGTTTCTTTGACCTGTGGCCATCTGGTAACCATGTTTTCTCCGTCTGTTCAGCTGCTTGCTTATTAAATTTACTCGCCCAAGAAGCCCTTGGTTCAAGAGTTGTTTCCTTTGTGCAACAGGAGTAACGTGATCCAGCAGGAATGGAAAGGGGACAGACCAAGTAAGAAGACCTGAGCGCTAGTTGTGGCGTTGTCCCTCCCTCCCTGGATGCCCTTTGGCCGATCCCTTGCCTGTTACAGGCCTTCTCTTCCCTGAATGAACTATTAGGGCTGGCTTGGCTAACAACAGAGCTTACTTGCTTCTGTAGTAAGAGTATCAATCGTTTGTTCATTCAGGTGATGCCCTGGCCCTGCAGTGTGCCAGACATGAGCAATGGGAAGGCATAAATATCTTGGTTTGGTTTTTGAGGATCTTTGAGTTTTCAGGAGAGATAAAATTATAGCATTTGATAAGTACTGTTTTAGATTTGTTTTATTTAAATGGGGGAGGGGTGTTTCTTCCTTAACTTTTCACTTTTCGGGTTACCAAAACGCTGCAGTTCACCTAATCTGTGTTTAACAGTTCTTGAAAGGGTTAAGTGAGGATTTTATGAAGATGTCAGAAAGATTATGAACAATTAACTTAAAAGAGTATACCATGGATTTTAATAATCTCCAGTTCTTTTGCATCAGAGGAGTCGTGATCAGCCTCAAGGCCGAGGAAATGTAGCGCTTGGTCCAGCTTGGACCCTGCTCTGTAGATCACACAGGTTACTCATCCCAGCCCTGACAGCCTGTGGGCAGTGTCTTTTTCCTGTGACAGAGTCCTGATTACTAACGCAGGCTTGACTTATGCATTTACTCAAATTGTAGCCTTGATCTAGGATGGGTTTATTTCTCTCCAGCAGGTGCTACCCATTGCTGTCTCTCTCTGTCTCTCTCCCTTGAGCGTCTTCCAGCCATGCACTGAGCAGTCTCCTGCTGAACTGTGGGGTTGGAGCTTGCAATCCCATTGGATGGATTTCTGCATTAGCTATCAGATTTTTGGAAACCATGCTGTTCCAGTGTGATACTGTGGCCCATCCCCCAAGAGTGTTGCCCTCAGGGAACTCAGGCCTGCAGCGGCAGGGTGTGCAGGGTGAGTAGAAAACACAGAGGAGAATGGCATTAATTTGCTTCAGGAGGTGGAGACAGTATGAGAATTGAGGCTGGAAGTTGGTCGGTTGGTTAAGGTTGAAAGGACATTCCTGGTCATGTGACTTAAAGTCATAGTTATGTAGGGCTGGACAGTCATGGAATTGCGTTTGTTTTGGATGGCAGGAAGGCCATTGTGACCAGAACATCTGGGGTGTAAGCTTGGACGGCAGCTGGAAAGGGAAGATAAAATGGGGCCAGGTTTGGTGGGCTCTGCCTGCCGTGTGTACAAATATGCACTTAGTCCCAGAGGCAGCAGGCAAACTACTGACCAAACAAGTGAAATATTAATAGTGATAGCGTCTTATCAGAACTCTCTTTTTAAAGCCTCTTTGGAAAATATGGAATGGTTTACGAACTTAAATCAGATGGGAGAATCAGGTACTATATAGCTTGAGTTCAGGGGATGTGGTCTATGAGATCACCCTATTTGTAGGAAAATGTCTTATGAAAGAAAAATGTAGGGGCCAGGTGGATGAGGGGAGGGCGCATGGCTCCTGGGATTGTCCTGGAGAGAATCTGTTTCTTGTCCTGGTTAGAAATGTCTACTCAGTAACTGACTTCAGTCTGC
This sequence comes from Bos mutus, assembly GCF_027580195.1. NCBI lineage: Eukaryota > Metazoa > Chordata > Mammalia > Artiodactyla > Bovidae > Bos > Bos mutus. The sequence continues at coordinate 44,692,412 of NC_091625.1, forward strand.
TTTAGATTATAAGGCAGGTACTGGGGAGTTGAGGCTGTTTGCTCAGAGGTGAACATCATCAGTAGGCAGTCCAGTAGGGTACACTGGGTTCTGAGTAAAGGTCCAGCTGTGCACCTGCCAATTCACAACTGGTCTGCTTCATTAGCAAAAGGTCAAGTCCTCAGGCTTTGGGGTCTGCTCAAGGTGGGATCACTGTTCTACCTCCTGCTTGTTAACCATCTGACCCTTGTCAGTTGCTTTAACTATGTCCAGCTTCAGTTTCCTCATCTGGAAAAATGAGTTGGTAGTAGCCTTACAGTGAGGACCAGATCAGATAAATGTGACTATGGCACAATGTTTAGCTCACAGCAGATCTACAGTCTTAACCCTTCCAATCTCTGTGAATTGCATTCTGCAGCTGTAAAATGGGAATATAATCAGCTCTCTTACAAAGGTGCTTTAAAACATCAGGCACAACAGTATGGATATTCAGCAGACATTCATTGCTTTGGGTCTAGCATGTGGCAGCACTTTCACTTAGCCATAAAACTAAGATTTGATGTTAATCTTTCCCCCTCTGTGAAAAGTTAAGTTTCTGGATATGTCTGAGTTTTAGTAGCATCAACAAATTTGGAAAACTCAGCAGTGGCCACAGGACTGGAAAAGGTCAGTTTTCATTCCAATCCCAAAGAAAGGCAATGCCAAAGAATGCTCAAACTACCGCACAATTGTACTCATCTCACATGCTAGTAAAGTAATGCTCAAAATTCTTCAAGCCAGGCTTCAATAGTACGTGAACCATGAACTTCCAGATGTTCAAGCTGAATTTAGAAAAGGAAGAGAAACCAGAGATCAAATTGCCAACATCCAGTGGATCATCAAAAAACCAAGAGAGTTCCAGAAAAATATCTACTTCTGCTTTATTGACTATGCCAAAGCCTTTGACTGTGTGGACCACAACAAACTCTGGAAAATTCTTCAAGAGATGGGAATACCAGACCACCTGACCTGCCTCTTCAGAAACCTGTATGCAGGTCAGGAAGCAACAGTTAGAACTGGACTTGGAACAACAGGCTGGTTCCAAATAGGGAAGGGAAAGGTGCTGCTGCTCCTGCTGCTAAGTCGCTTCAGTTGTGTCTGACTCTGTGCGACCCCATAGACGGCAGCCCACCAGGCTCCGCCGTCCCTGGAATTCTCCAGGCAAGAACACTGGAGTGGGTTGCCATTGCCTTCCTTCATGATGCAGAATACATCGTGAGAAACGCTAGGCTGGATGAAGCACAAGCTGGAATCAAGATTGCCAGGAGAAATATCAATAACCTCAGATATGTAGATAACACCACCCTTATGGCAGAACGTGAAGAAGAACTAAAGAGCCTCTTGATGAAAGTGAAAGAGGAGAGTGAAAAAGTTGGCTTAAAACTCAGCATTCAGAAAACTAAGATCATGGCATCTGGTTCCATCGCTTCATGGCAAATAGCTGGGAAAACAGTAAAGACAGTGACAGACTATTCTTTGGGGCTCCAAAATCACTGCAGATGGTGACTGCAGCCATGAAATTAAAAGACGTTGTTCCTTGAAAGGAAAGTTATGACCAACCTAGACAGCATATTAAAAAGCAGAGATATCACACTGCCAACAACAGTTCGTCTAGTCAAAGCTATGGTTTTTCCAGTAGTCATGTATGGATGTGAGAGTTGGACTATAAAGAAAGCTGAGCGCCGAAGAATTGATGAGTCTTCTTGAGAGTCCCTTGGACTGCAAAGAGATCCAGCCATTCCAACCTGAAGGAAATCAGTCCTGAATATTCATTGGAAGGTCTGATGCTGAAACTCCAATACTTTGGCCACCTGATGGGAAGAACTGGCTCATCTGAAAAGACCCTGATGCTGCTGGGAAAGATTGAAGGCAAGAGGAGAAGGGGACAACAGAGGATGAGATGGTTGGATGGCATCAGCAACTCAATGGACATGAGTTTGAGTAAACTCCGGAAGCCTCGCATGCTGCAGTCCACAGGGTCACAAAGAGTCTGACGTGACTGAGTGACTGAACTGAACTGAATTGAGGAACATTTTTAAAGTGTCCGGTCTGTCCCTTCCGAGGAGTGTTTGGGGGAAAGCTGTTTGCAGATTGTTTTGAGTCTCAGCTCTGATTCTGAACTCTGTGTCGCCCTGGGCATGTTGCCATCTTGTGCATGACATTGCTCCTAAAAATACTGGGTTGGAAGATCTTGCACAACTTTACATTTTTTTTATTCCTATTGTCAGAGAAAAGATGGTTGTTACTGTAAGCGTGTTTTGCAACCATTTCAAGGTGTGTAAAATATAAGAGACTTGCAGATGAGAAAACAGGGCAGAAAACCTTTTCTTCAGTGGTGATAATCATCTAAAATTTAGAGAGGTTTTTGGTAAGGATTGAAAATTGATAATTTTAGGGAGACTCATCGGGAAGGCTTTCACTGGTTTTATGTGCCTTGCGCTTGTTGGTCATTATATGCTGAGCAGTATGTTCCACCTCAGTTGCCTGTTCTTCCAGGTGTGCATGTCTCCAGGTACTCTCTCCCCAGCACCAGATGAGGACCGATGCTGACCCCTTGCAGAAAGCCAGGGGTCTGAGGCTTGGGAGAGAGTCTCAGTTGACCAACAGCCATAGTAGAATTTTGATAAACAGTAGAAACAGCAGGTTTTCCTTTTCCAGGAGAGTGTTTGCCTTCCTTAGGGAATAGCCCTTACCTTCTGGTATTACAGAACAAAACCAAGGAGACAGGTACGAAATATCTGAGACACTGGTTGTCTTCCAGACAACTGCACACAGGAAGCCTCAAATGGAATGCTGTTCAGTTGTTGAGAGAGACTTGATTGGAAAGATGTTGTCCATGTGGTTTCATTTGATTAGATTAATCACAGTACTGTGTTATTGGGGTATTTATCTGTCAGTAGTTTCTTTAGGCATAATCACCTGGGGAGTGGTGACTTCCAGTTGGTCTTCCAAACTCAGTCAGTCTCTGAGACCAGGCCCACCCAGAAATTTGGTTTTCCAAAAGTTCCCACGAGGGGGCTTCCGAAGGCGTCCCCTCAGCCAGGCTCTCTTGGCACTCGGCAGTTTTATCTCATCAAGTATCAGGGTAGTCTGAATGCGTGATACCTTTGTGCCTCCTTTCTTACACAATGAAAGAAAGCATTTCGTAACAATACATTGAACAGAATAGAAGCTTCAGTTGTAGAAATGTTCTTTCATTGCATGAAAGTCAGCTTTCTCTGACGTCAGTGAGCATCATTGCACATTAGTTAACTTGCTTTTTGGTAGTTTAGACTTAAAGGCAAAGCTGATCATATTGTACCCCGTCGGGAGATCTCCTAAGCATCTGTAAGCTTAGCAAGAACAGGGCAGTGCACCCGTGTGTGATGGCTCCCTCCCAAGCGGGCCCTTCCGGTGTCCCCACTGCATTGTGTCATTCAGCGCTTGGCCACCAACAACATGTTTTCAAGTTTCTTTAACGCAGTGGCAGGCCTTTGTTTTGTGTTGTACAGACAGAGCTGTTCCTATTCTGACCTTTCATCTCTCTTCCCGCTCCAGCTAAAATGTTCTTTTCATTAAGGGTGGTTTGACACCTTTGAGAACCTGCCAACTTCGGTTCATGTGGTAATTTGGGCAGACACGTTGCCAGTGAGCCAACTGGGCTATTTCAGACTGCCCCTTTCCTAGCTCCGTCACATTCAAAAAGTAGTGATGTCGTTGGGGTTAGACACTAGTTATCTAATACCACACTTTGTCTTTTGCAGGTACAGGATTATCATGGGCATAAAATCTGTGACCCTTATGCTTGGCTTGAAGACCCAGACAGCGAGCAGACGAAGGTAAATGAGGGCTTATGATGAAAGAGAAGGTGGTCTTCATAGCTCAGACCAAACCGTAAACATCAGTAACCATGGCTTTTCCCTCCTGGTATTATCCTGTGTTGTCTGCAGTGGGATGATGAATAGACGTTTTATACTACCACTCTCTGTGAAATGATTCATGAGAAAAGGTGAAAGTGTTTCTAGTCCCATAGAAGATCACATAGCTGTTTTGAATAGTGTTTATGGACTCTAGGGTCACTGATGAACCAACTATTTGAAATGGAAGTATTTGAAAAAAGAAAAACAAATTTCTACCAAAGAAAAATAAAAACCTAGAGAATAATTATGTGAAGAAAAAAATTGCCTAATACATTTTTTCCAAAAAGGAAAGAAAATGATATTGAAGAAGTAGTACCAAGTCTTGAAAACTGAATGCTGGTCTTAGATTACTTATTGATTTTAATGCAACAACCATACAACAACTAAATTATAAGTAAACTGAATTTTCAGTATCTTTTTATATTTTATAAGGGGATGAAGGGGAGAATTTTCTACTCTGTCTAAAAATATGAAATTTTCCTATTCTTTTGGAGAAACGTGTAGTATTTTGAGGTGAAGTCTCATTTTGTTAATGAAGCTTACCCCTAAGTGCGATGTCCGATGGATACTATTTTCCTTCTTGGAGTGCCCAGGACTTGTCATTTGAGATTCATTATTTACATATGCTGAATGTGGTTGAATTTGCTTGGATGAGGGAATAGTGTTTCTCCAATCCACTCTAGGTTCTTTGACTTTTTTATTTATAGCCATATTAACTTAGTATATAAAAATATCTATACAATTTCTAATATCCTCAGCACTCCAGAAGTTTATTTGAGCTTCTTTAGAATCCCAGAGTACATTTCCCATTAAAAAAAAAAAAAGAAAAAAGTTAATGCCTGCTGAGTGGTTTTCTAGGCCAGCTTCTAAAAGCCTATGTCTTAGCTGTTCTTGTATCTTGTGGTCCCTTGCCACTGTATATGTCAGTGTTCTCTGGAGAACTGAACTCAGATTTCCAAGACAATTCAGATTTTCCAAGAAGGCACTCCCTCCTGATGTGGACCTGGCTCGTGGGATTGGGGTGCTTTCCTTGCCCACGCCCACCCCCCACTCCCAGTCCCGTACTCCTCCTGCAGCTCTTTCATGCTCCCTGGTCAGTGGGTTGCAGACTCCACTGCCTTCATGTCCTTAGGGAAAAGCTTCACCAGGGATGGAGTGGAGTGAAGGGCTTAGCCAGGCACGATGTTACATGGAAGAGGAGACAACAGAAGCAGAAAGAGGTTGCTCCTGCTGGAGTAAATCCCATGTCAACTTGTTTTTCTTCCTTCATTCCCAAGGCACCAGCTTGCCTGCTTCTCTTTCTGCTGTTCTTCATGGCAAGCGTTTCTCTTCTCTGCCCACTGCAGAAACTCTTAAAACTTCTTCCCTGTCCTTTGTCCTTGAAGTAAGCACACCAGCATTTTGAGGTTTTCTCATGGTTTTTACTTGTATCTGTACTCTCTTATTCTCACCCTTTCCCCATTCCCTTCAAGAAAGACAGAGATCTCATGGGTGAGAATGACTGATGTTTGGATTTTTATTTTTCCTTGGTGAAGCAGTGAGTTTTAGAGGTTGGTGGGTAGCAAATGAGAAACAAATGGGTAACTGGAGAAGCGGGCAGAGGCTCCAGCTCTGCAAGTGAGGCTAGGAGGAGCAGGGAGCAGAGGCAGGGCTGCGACCTCTCCTCAACCCTGCCACAGACAGCCTTGGTCCTCCAACTTTGGACTGGCCTGAGACGGATTGAGCCTGGAAACAGAGGGTCACAGGCAGCCACATAGCCTGAAGTGGATGGAGAGCAGGAGGGAAGGAGATGAACTTCCTGTGCGTCTCTGGAAAACTGCCCCCAAGGACTGTCTCTATGCTGACTCCTTTGTCTAAGGAATTGGGTACAACCTGGACTTCTGCAGCCTTTGACGGGGATTGAGTGACGCAGCTATGTTAGAGACCCAGTTTCTGTTTACGTGGTAATGCGTGCACATTTTGCCATGCCTTCCTTATGTGATGATGTCTGGCCCTGTGGTTGACAAGCCACTTAACTAGTAGGTGAAACTTTGCTAATTAGTGATCATCTAGTCAGCATTGGATAGACGCTAATGACATTGGTATATGCATTGTTATTTTCATGGTATGTATTTCATAACAGATGTTTACTGTGTGCTGGGCACTTCAGTGGTAGCTTTGCATACCCTGTCTCATTCAGTTCGTAAATCCTGAAATAGATCTTTTTCTTTTCCCCATTTCACAGATGAAGAAATTGAGTTTGAATGATTAAATAACGTGTCCAAGGTCACTCAGCTTATTAGTGGTATCAGGTGGTCCAGGTGGTTATCAACTTCACATTAAAGAAATGATAAAAAAAATCAAAGACTCTGGGTGTAGTAGCTTTGGGAATGCACGCTGTAGGAGTAGAGTCATGTCTTTGCTCGCTGTGGGACTTTATGGGTCCTCCTACAAGCACGCTGGGTGACCCCTCTGTGCCTGCTCTCACGCTAACCTGTCCAGGCAGTGCTCCTCAGGTGTCAGGGCTGTGCAGCCAATGCCTCCCCTGCATCCTCCTCTCGAAGCAACCTCGTTATTGACAGGAGCTGGTTGTCATCTGAGATCTGATGAGTGAAATTTTTGTCTCAGACTGAAAAGATAAGGTGTGTTTTTCTAATAAGCAGAAGAGCAGCAGGAACATTTTCTACTCAGTGTTAGAGGCATGTACACAGAGGTGGGTGTATTAGCCATACCTCAGTGTAAAGAGGAAAATCTTCATGTAGCCTTTAAAACAAAGAAAAGCCACTTGTTATATTTTCAATAAAAACCAGCCCGGAAGTGAGGAACACTGATAGCTCAAGATCTGAAATGCTATCAGTAAGTCTTTGATTTAATCTCATGTTTAATAGAGCTTATCCAATTCTGACAGTTCCTAGCATTTGAGGCTTTATCCTTTATTAAAGAAATATCAGCAGACTTGTAACTTGAAAATTCTCAAAGATGGTGGTGGGGGGCACTTGAATCTGGATGAATCCTTTCAAGCTGTCAAAGCCCACATAACCCTATTTTATAGCAAATGTACCAGTTTGTAGAATATCCTGTGCGGCTTAGTTGTTTCTTTGAGATCTGTTCAGCCTTAATTTAAAAACTCAGGAGAACTACTTTGCAAAGAGGAAACAGTAGACCAGCACTTCCTAGTAGATATGTAATGTAAGCCACATATATAATTCAGATTTTTCTAGTAGCCACATTAAAAAAGTAAAAAGAAACAGGAAATTAATTAAAGTACTTTATTATATTCAAAGTACTAACATCTCAACATGTAATCAATGTAAAATATTATTAAGGTGTCTGCATTCCTTTAGACTAAATTTTCAAAATCCAATGTGTATTTTACACTTATTGTTGCTGCTGCTAAGTCGCTTCAGTCGTGTCCGATTCTGTGCGACCCCATAGGAAGCAGCCCACCAGGTTCCCCATCCCTGGGATTCTCCAGGCAAGAACACTGGGGTGGGTTGCCATTTCCTTCTCCAGTGCATGAAAGTGAAAAGTGAAAGTGAAGACGCTCAGTCGTGTCCAACTCTTCACGACCCCATGGACTGCAGCCTAGCTGACTCCTCCGTCCATGGGCATTTCCAGGCAAGAGTACTGGAGTGGGGTGCCATCATGTTCTCCGATTTTACACTTACAGCACATATCAATTCAGAGCAGCCACATATTGGGTGCTCAGTTACCACATGTGGCTAATGGCTGCCAGTATTGGACAGTGAAGATACAGACCAACCTTTCTTGTGAACATCGATGTGAAGACTATAAACAATGATAGCAGGTTAAAAATAAAAAAGCAGAATTTGTCACAGAAATTTAGTTTAATATTATTATATCCGTAGATTAAGTAAACCTATATAACTAATCTAGGTAATGTTTTAAGAATTTTTTAAAAATGCAAAACTAAACATAGCAATAACTTTAATAGTGAGTATTCAAAGCATCCTGAACACTAGACTGGAATAACTGTCACTGGTGTTTTCATATGTTTGCAAAACTTTGACCAGTGCAATAAAACATGAACTAAAATTTGTAGAGGATAAAATAAAATTATCATTAATTATCGATTCATTGATTATGCATCTAGAAAACCTAAGGGAAACAACTGAAAACAGAATGAATTCAATAAAGCATGTATGTATGGAATAAATATAAAATCAATACCACTCATACGTAACATCAATAACGAGAAATCAACCCACCTGATAGCAGCAACAAAAAGTAAATATTTAAGGAAAAAGAAGAGTTTTCAGGCCTACTGGGAGAGTAGTAGTGTCACTTCAGATAGAAAAGGGCCAGTTTCGAGTGTTATTTTTAATAGTGGAAAATTGAAAATCTCCACTTCCGACAATAGTTTAGCATTTAAGCTGAACCTGGTAGATGTGCTTGACGCTGTAGTCCGTGCATCTGTTACAGTGTTGGGCTGTAGAGTTTGCTTTCCTAAGTGAAAAGTGCTCCTGGTAGAGCAGGAAGTGGGAGAAGGGTGCACGCGTGCAGCGCTCTTGGGGGTGACAACTTTATAAAGTGCCTTTGTAGGTCTCAGAGACAGTGGTTTGTTGCTCTTTGCTCTCTGTTCCAGAAGAATCTGTATGGAAATACAAACTTAACAGAAGATAAAGGGAAGACTCTGGGTTAAAAGCTCTTTAGACATCTGCTAACTGCGGCGTACTCTGGAGGTAGACGTCTAAACCGTAGTGAAGTCTCACCGGAGTAAGTGGGACACCAGGGAAACCTTGGAAGGGAGACGGTAGAGGAAGAGGTTTTACTCATTGAAAAGGATTTGAAGACAGTGAGGCAGGTCCCGGCAGTGGTGAGCCCATACTTCCCAGTCAGCAGGCTCTCCCAGCTTGTCCTCCGCAGGTCATGGAAGGAAGTGTGTGCAGCAGCCTTGATGTGTGTGTGCAGCCTGATGCTTTGACTCTGAGGGGACTTGCGGCTCCAGACTACTAAGAGTAAGACGCCCGCCCCCCCACCCACTGACTGTAACGTTCATGTGATTCACTTCCTAATCTAACTTCCTAAATTTCCCGGGACAGACAGACAAGTGAACCCCAAACCCCACGCTCCGCCTTAGCTCTCTGTAGCATGTTTCTTCGTCTTAGTTGGTGCCTCGGCCCCTTCAGGTGAGCCCTATTCACGTCTCATTTCAGCTCTAATCACAACCATCTCCTCTCTTCCTGTCCGTAAGCCAGTCTGTGCGCCCTTTCAGGTGGCTCACACCCCTTCTTCCTTGTCCCATCTGTCATCCACCTTTGTGATCAGCAGTGGCTCCGTTGCCAAACCCAGTGACTTCACCGTCATCCTGTGTTCTTTGTGCAGATGGACCACTCTTCCTGGGGAATTGTAGAAGCTTTGCTGTACACTGGCAGGGGGGCTGCTCTGCCCCCTCTGCCTTGCGCTGCCCCTCAAGCCCTTGAAGTTTGCTTACACTGCTCTTGTCACTGCAGCAGCCATCCTGCTCGCGGGTCCCTGGGAGGATACCAAATACGTATTTCTTTCTCCTGGCCTCCCCGCCCGTCATGGTACAGTCAGTCCACAGGGTACCATCTGCTCCCTTTTCTGATAGTAAGAAATCCTCTGCATCTCTGGGCTTGGTTTTGCAGCCCTGAAGTCCAGATAGAGGCAGCATTCTTCTCACCTTTTGAAGAGTCTCCCCATTTCACTCCATCTTGTTGCAGCTTTGACCTCTTGATTGAATTCCAGAACTTGTTACTTAGTGAAGGGGAGATACTTACAAAGAGGAAGAATTTACATCTGTTATTGTAACTAATTGTCAAGTCTAGCTTCCACAGAAGCCCTGTCCTGGGGCTTTGGTCCAGGAGGTAAGCAAATGTAGAATACCAGCTGCAGATATCAAAAGACCAATTTGTTTTTTCCCTTCCCTGAGAACTGCCTTGGGCTAAATGACCGTACCAATAGCTCTATTTGCCTTGTGGATTGTGAGAGAAGATCTCTTAATAGGAACTGCTCCCCGCCCCAAAAATGTATGTATATTCCTTCTAAAAAATTATCATCTGTTTCATAGAAGTTCAAAGAAATAGAGATCTTCTTTTCTAAGACATTATTTGCTCCCCACTCCCTATTTGGAGGAATAGTTAGGTATTGCCCGTTATATCTTTTGAGAAGCGGCTATGAAGGTAGTGAGAACAGTCCCTCATTCTTACAGGTAAGGAAGCTGGAAACATCCCCTTTCTCCTCCCCTGCGTATACTCCTCCCTTCCTCTGCAGGAAAGATTTAAATCTCAAAAGACTTCTGATCAGCTCTAGGGTGTTAAATAGCCTAGGATTTCTCTGTAGGTATTTTAATGTCACAGAGGTTCAGTGGAGAACAACATTTAGGGCAGTCAGCTCCTTTCCCTGGAATCCTAACTATTCTGACTATTCTGATACGTGGTTTTCTGCTCACTTTTGTTGTTGTTTTTTAAGATTGACCCTAAAAGGATGTAGCATGAAGAGCTGCCCTCTCTGTACTGATATCAGCCTGGCCTAGATTTCCCTGTGTGGTGTGGTCTCCCTAGCGTGGGACGTAGCCAGCATGGGCAAGAACTGATGAGGGGCTGGGCGAGCTGAGATCCTCTTGTCCACTTGCATCTCCCCCTCAGGCTGTCAGGCAGCAGAGCCTAGATAGCAGAAGCTTGCTCCCAGGATGTACACTCACGTGAAGGGCTAGTTCAGTGTCTCTAAGCCAGCAGACAGCAGATGAAGCTGACTGCGAGCGGAGGAATACTGGATATAATTCATAGCATAGAAGACTTCTTTTGGTTTGCAGTGTTCTTTTGTAGGCTTTAGGGCAAACTGTGAACATCCTTTTTGTACTGTGAGTTTCCAGACATGGCTGGTGTCACTTCTGTTGGGACACAGGGCGGAGGAACAGAGTGTTTGCCAGATGGGACTGGAAGTCATAGCCTTTAGTCTTCCATTTTTTGACCTGTGAGTACAGCCAGGTGTCTTACCTGGGATTTCTTTTCTTCATCTATAAAATGAATATAGTCACACTCAGTTCATCTAGGTCCAAGCTTTTAGCAACACCCAGCTGAGAAAATGCATGTAACAGTTCATTTTCCATGCTCAGCAGAGCTCTGTACAAAGGTGGTACGGCTTAGGTGCTGCTGCTTCAATGTATTGAAATGTAGACCTTCAGACTCCAGTCTTCTTATTTGCTTACTCAGAATGTTGAACATTAGAGACATCTGTGTCTTTTTATTTTCATCTACAAAAGTAGGCAGCATTTTCCTTTTGGAATTTTAGTGTCTTAGAAAAAGATACCTATATTTTGAGCATTGAATCTCCACCTCTGCCAGTGGTTGGAATTATGACTTGTAAGTGTGGTTTTGTTGTTCTAAAGCTCAATGATTAAACTAGGCCAAGATTACCTTGAAGCTGTTAGGTAAACACCTCTTTTAATTGGTGTTTATGAACCTACCATGAAATGCCCTGCCCTCCATTATTAATGTTTCATGTAAGGACCTGGATTGAGAATTTCTACTATGTCGTTCCTTCTCTACTAGAAACAGGAAGTGCTTTAGGTAAATATATTACCAGTTATTATCTCAATCTCCAAGACTTCTAAGGTCTTAAAATGTTTCATCACCTCCTACAGAAATGTTTAGCCTTAGTATGGTTCATAAAAATACTTCTTGTAAATCCACAGTTGAAATGTGTATTTAGGGAACCATGTCCTTTTGATCTGTGCTTGGGGTAATTGTCAAAAGTATGATAGAGTTTGCTGGTACTGGGCCATCCTCTTTTCTAAGCAGTCCTTTTGTCTTTTTCTTGCTTTCTGCAATGGGGTTTTTGAGGCAAGCAGCCGAAATGAATTCTGGCCACGTTTGGCAAGTAAGGAATTCATAGCAAGGACAATGAGGCCAGCTTCTGGGTGGACTGGAGAGCTAGGCTTGGAGCAGGCAGGAACCAGGTAGTTCTAGAGCTCCATGGTGGGAATTTCCACGTTTCAGGCAGCACTGCTAATGGCATCCGTGATTACAGTCCTTGAGCCCTCTGTCCCTTGTTCAGTGACTGCATCCCAGGAGAGGGAGTTTTATTTGGCCAGCCTCCAGACATGTTTGTGCTCGTCCCTTGGCTGGTACTGTGGCAATGAAAAAAGATTTGATAGAAACCTTGGGGACCTTCTTTTGCTTCCGGAGTGACAAGACAGCTATGTGGAGTTCTCTCACTAAGCAGGGAGAACCCTGGGGAGGAAAATGGATCCTGGCAGCCCAAATGCCACAGGTCCACTGGTTTCGTTCCCATTCCTCCTCCAAGGGAGGGTGCTCATACCCTCCCTTTCCTCCCCTGTCCTGTGTTTACTTGTGTGTCCACTAATCGGAACATTAGATTACATGGGGGTGAGGAGGATGAGCTGTCATGAGCAAGAGAAACGTGGGCCATGCCAGCTTGGAATCACATGCCATCCTAGGCAGACCAGAGATTGGAGATGGTGAGCCCCTTAACCTTTGAGCTGCTGGAGGTGAGTGCCAAAAGGAGGCTGAGCCACACCTTGAGTAGAGGCTGGGAGTCTTGCCCCATTTGTTCACCACCAGGGAAAGCAGCCCCCAAACCATTGATGAAATTCTTAAGCTGCTTGAGTACATTTAACATTAATATTTTCCCCATAAGCACTACTCAGCTTTGGTTCCAACAATCTACATTTCCTCTGTGACAAATGTTGACATCAGACATGATATCTTTGGGAAAACAGTTATTAAAGAACCAACAACTAAAGAACGAAGATAACTGACTTTTCTGAGCCGTTTTCTTTTCTCTTAGATGTCTGCCATGTCCAGGGGGAAAGCACTCAGTCATAAAAATCACCTGTGCATGTGTGCTTGGTCGCTTCAGTCGTGTCCAACTCTTTGCGACCATGTGGACTGCAGCTCACCAGGCCCCTCAGTCCATGGGATTCTCCAGGCAAGAACAGTGGAGTGGGTTGCCATGCCCTCCTTCAGGGGATCTTCCCAACCCAAGGGTTGAACCCTCCTGCTTTGCAGGTGGATTCTTTACCCACTGAGCCACCTGAAAAGCCCAGAAATCACCTGGGTACTTGTTAAAAATAGACATGCCCACGATCTACTTTTAGAGTATCTGATAGGAGTAGAAATCTGTTTCCCAAGCACCTCATCTGGTAATTCTTAAGATCCAGAAAGCTTGGAAAAACTGCCTTAGAGAATGCTTAGACATGTTTAGAGAACAGTAATACTTGTGCTTTTAGAGATGATTAGAGAATAATAATAGTTTTGCTTTATAGAGGGCACTTTCAAGGAGCTAAAATTCTCATAGATGCCTCACTTGCTCAGAGTATCTTTGTAAACTGGAGGGACTTTATTTGTGATTCTGATTTTTCTCACTGGGGGAAATCAAGGCGTATGTCATAATAAAGACTTCAAGAACTCTCCTGTATAGCACTGGATGGCACTCTGACCATTTGGACCAGCTCTGTATATAATCATGCACACGATTCTCTGAACCTCCAGTTGCCTCTGTAAAATCTCATACCCTTCTTGTTTTTATCCCTGCTGGCACTGCCTAGTTCAGGCATGCATTGCCACTGAGCTAGACATTCAGTAGCATCCTAATGACTCCCTTCTTCCAGAACTTCTTTTCTACCCTGTTCTTCCCAGCAGCAGATGAGAACTCTTTCAAGATCTTGGAACCTGTTTATTCATGGGAAAGCAACAATGTATAGTTGTTTAATGAATAGCTTTAGAGGTAGGCAGGTTTGAATTTTAACTCCACAATTTTATCAGAGGTATGACATTGGTCATGCTTATCAACCTCTCTAAACTTCAATTCTCTAATTTATAATTTGGAGAAAACTACTAGATCAGATCAGATCAGATCAGTCGCTCAGTCGTGTCCGACTCTTTGCGACCCCATGAATCACAGCACGCCAAGCCTCCCTGTCCATCACCAACTCCCGGAGTTCACTGAGACTCACGTCCAACGAGTCAGTGATGCCATCCAGCCATCTCATCCTCTGTCGTCCCCTTCTCCTCTTGCCCCCAATCCCTCCCAGCATCAGAGTCTTTTCCAATGAGTCAACTCTTCGCATGAGGTGGCCCAAGTACTGGAGTTTCAGCTTTAGCATCATTCCTTCCAAGAAATCCCAGGGTTGATCTCCTTTAGAATGGACTGGTTGGATCTCCTTGCAGTCCAAGGGACTGAATACCACAGTTCAAAAGCATCAATTCTTCGGCGCTCAGCCTTCTTCACACCACAGGAAAAACCATAGCCTTGACTAAACTACTATATATGGTAGTGGTAAAAACTGAGTCATAATGTTTGAGAAGCATGTAGCAGAGCGGTAGGCACAAGTGCTTAATAAATGGTTGCTATTGCATTTATTATTAAGTGGCTTAAATAGCACAGGGATTATCTGCTTGATCATTTAAAGCTTTAGAGCTGTCTAGGACAAATTCTTTTATTGCAGTCAATTCTTGTGCTCTGTTCATATCTCCTTTCATTTGGGTCCATTTTAGTGGTTTGTATTTCCTAGAAAATTGTCCACGTCATTGAGATTTTAAAACTTACTAGCATGGGGTTATGTGAAATATTTCTTACAATGATTTTATTCTCCATGTTTGTGTGTCTTTCTTTATCGTTTCAAATTTCCAGTATCTGTAACTTCTTTCCTCTTTATAATTAATTTAGCCAGAACTTTGGTTGAATGTGATGGTGGGGGGATTGTTTGTTTTTAGAAAGGAATGGTTCTAGAACTTTTAAGTTGTATCCTTTAATTTTCTAACTCATTGATTTATTTTTATTTTATTTTTTTGTTACCTTAAAGATTTTTGATTAGAATGTTTAATTAATATTTCACTCTTTCTCCTTTACTGATGATCACTTTTTCCAGGCTTCTGCATCAAGCTTCTGGTGGATTCATCCTCTTCCAGCCTGGGGTGCTTGAGCTGAGGGGCTCTTGAAAGAGCTGTATCAATCAGGACTCGTGATGAACAGCACCTTTATATATATATTTTTTAAGAAGAGCTGAGAAGTTCACGTAATTGAAGATCAGTACATGCCGTAAGGCACAGTTTGATCTAGGACTGCTTGTGATATTTCTGTAAACCTGTCTGCCTCTGTCTCTTAGGTGATCTACTTTTCTCTGGTTGTTTTGTTTTCCAGTAGCCTCTCCCACGTGATAGACAAAGATGGTCCTTGCCCCTTCAGGTTTTACACAGCCCTGACAATCCCAGATCTCATGAGATAGCCTCTCCTTGTATTGTTCACCTCGGTTCCTAAAAAAGGATTCTGGTTGCTTGTCCTGGGTTCATAACTACTTTATTGACTGTTACATGTCAAGGAGAATTGATGGAAGATTCTGCCTATGAAAATGAATAGGATTTACTTATGTGAAGAATGTAGAAAGGAGTTAACATAATTAGAATATAGACAGGGATATCACTGACATTTTATGACATTTAGTGTAAGCTGCTGGCACCCAGAAATGGTAAAATCTGATCAAGAGAGGGTGAACCCCAGACTTCCTGAGGGTGTGACTCATTTTCCAGACCTAGTCTTGTATCTCGGAGAAGGCAATGGCACCCCACTCCAGTACTCTTGCCTGGAAAATCCCATGGATGGAGGAGCCTGCTAGGCTGCAGTCCATGGGGTCGCTAAAAGTCGGACACGACTGAGCAACTTCACTTTCACTTTTCACTTTCCTGCATTGGAGAAGGAAATGGCAACCCACTCCAGTGTTCTTGCCTGGAGAATCCCAGGGACGGGGAGCCTGATGGATTGCCGTCTCTGGGGTCACACAGAGTCGGACTCGACTGAAGCGACTTAGCAGCAGCAGCAGCCTTGTATCTGGGTGTAGAGCATCTTCCCTGGGCCACATGTACTTCATCCATCACAGTGTGGGCACTGCCCTTCAGCACATGGCACACCCAGTCCCCAACTGTCCCCCGAGCCTGTTCCAGGTACACTCCTGAATCTGTGCTGTGGACTCAATCAGGTCAGCTGCCTTGATGTGTGTGAGTCATTAAACAAACCCCTGGACCAGCCCTGAGCCTCCTTCTGAATGGGTGTCCTGCCCAGCCCTGGATGAATCCCTGGATCTCAGGGAGGGGAGTTCTGATGGCTAGCAGAGGTCACACCTCACCCCCAACCCCAACTCCAGTCTATCAGTGGGGCATCCTAAGATACTGAAAAGAAACAGATGTCAGCTTCAGGTGTTTTTGTCACATTCTAAGAACTTTAATGGCAAAAGGAGAGGAGGACGACAGAGGATGAGATGGTTGGATGGCATCACGGACTCAGTGGACTTGAACTTGAGCAAACTCAGGGAGATAGTGAAGGACAGGGAGGCCTGGCGTGCTGCAGTCCATGGTGTAGCAGAGTCAGACACGACTGAGCAACTAAACAACAACAAGAACTTTAATTCCTGATAGTTTTGGTTTTCTTATTTTTGAAATAGTCTTGTTATCGTTTGGATTTCCTCAGTGATACAAGAGTTATTCAAGAAAGGATATGCATGTGTTTAACTTCCTCCTGGGTGGGTTTTTAGTTAGATTTGGACTTGATGTGCAGATCGCCTCTGTCCTTGCCAGGCTCCTGGTCAGTAGTAGTATGTACACTGAAGAACAGAGCCAGGTCAGGTTAGTGTTCCAGCTTCAAATGTGCTCCCTGGTAATGGCGAGATTTGAGACCAAGGCTTGAGTCTAAGGTCATAGCGAGACTTTCTGCTTCCTTCCCCTTTGATTGGCAGTAACTCGCCCAGTGGGGGAACAAGTTTATTTGCCCTCCTGGGGACAGGCAGAGAAGGTGGAAAGAGACCTGGAAGGGCTTTTGGAAGGCTCCACCTGGTCTGTCACCCACATGCAGCAGGAAGCTCAATGGGGCCCTTCCTACCCTGAGAGCAGAGAGGGACCCACTTTTAATTTTTATTCTTTATTTATTGGCAGAATTAAATTTGGGGCAGTTTATTTTCAAAAAAAATTTTAAAAACCTATTCAGTTGCTTATTCAGTTAATTTGTTATGTTTTAGATTCCAGTATTTTCATATTTCAGACATTTTTGGTGTGTTTAAAACTACCTTGAAACATTTTGGTCCTGTGTAACATTTTCAAATTATGAAAGCAAAAAATTTCAATAGCTCAGAGAGTGAAAGAATCTACTAGCTAAAAAGTATCTGATGAACTCACCAAACAAGAAGGAAAAGTGAATCCATCTCTTGATGCCCTTTACTTCCTCTGTAGTCACACTGGGCTTTTAATGTTAAAAGATAAGCCTTATGGATTTTGGGATCTCACCAGTTGGATTTGACATTTCTCGTCCTTGGGGTTTGTAGGGGTTTGTGGGACCAGGAAGAGAAAGGCACCTCCCTGGGTCAGTATAACGGCATTGTAGTTACCAACATGACCCAAACAAGCTCTCTTGGAATTTAACGTTTCCTTTTTGGTCTGATCTGATGTACTGGTAATGTTTGTAAATGTTCAGAGAACACTGCAAAATATGGGGCACTTTTTTCTTTCATTTGTGGGGTGTCAGTTCCTAAGTGTGTCCTGTAAAGTACGTGCCTCCATTCTTCTATAGTCTCAATTTCTAGACCTGTTTCCTGGAGCAGCTGCCTCTCACTGTATTTGGCACGACCTGCCTCTAGTTTTTCATGTGATCACCCAGCCCTCTTAGCCCTGGGTCCTGCAGCCTCCCAGATGAACTTTGCCACCTCTTGTCGTCTTTTTTAGGGGTGTGTCCTTGCACCTGGGGAGTCATTTCTGAATTCTGCTACACTTCCAGCAAAGAGAGGGGTCCGGTTGCTTCCCCTTCTGACCTCCAGGATGCTCTCAGCTCCTTACACAGGACTGTACAGAAAACACTGCCAGTCCGTGCTGTGACACCAACCACTTGCCTTGATCATAGTTGCTTTAACCAACACACTCATATATATATATGAGTGTTAGTGTTATCCGCACATGTTTGTGTGCATATGTATCTGTACACATATGTATGTATACACATACATGTACACACACACACCTACATATATACATCCTCGTGTATGTATAATTTGCAGCTAAAATTCCTCCAGGTTTGTGGGATGTAGGTAGCACTATCCCTGGTTTCACTCGAATGGTACCCGTGCCACAGTCTCCCAGCTGGAAGTCCCTCTGTCATTGGACTGCCTGCCTGCCCCATTCTCTGAGGCCCACTCCACCCTATCCTGGGAGTGGCTTTCCCTCTATTTGTTCTCCTAGAGCTTTTATCTTTATGCATGTGATTCATCTTTTTAATCCTGTATTGCCCATCGTGATGTTCTGTGTTGTTTTTCAGTCGCTCAGTCGTGTCTGACTCTTTTGTGACCCTCCCATGGACTGTAGCCTACCAGGTTCCACTGTCCATGGGATTTTCCAGGCAAGAATACTGGAGTGATTGCCATTTCCTTCTCCAGGGGATCTTCCACGTCTCCTGCTTTGGCAGGTGTATTCTTTACCACTGAGCCACCACAGAAGCCCTATGTTCATTATATACTTTATCTATTTAATAAGTAACTTATGCATCCTCTTTATTCATATACGTAAGACTTGTGCTTGTGAAAGGACTTGAGATAGTTAGTGGATTGATGTGAGGACAACTTGAAAAAAATTCTGGAAACAGTCAAGGTAAAGGCATCTCCAGCTCCCAAACTGAGCAACACTTTGCCAGGTAGCTGTGTTTTCTTTTTATTAAATTATGGTAAGAACATTTAACACGAATTCTGATCTCTTAATGGCATTTAATGTGTATAATATAGTATTGTTAACACAGTGTTGTACAGCAGGATTTAGTTGTCTTGCATAACTGAAGCTTCCCTTTCAAGGTTTCTAATAGTTAAGGCAAAATGAAATGTGAATTGGATTTCTTAGCTTTGAGCAACTATTCTTAGAAAAATGTGTTCAGACTCATCCATAGCTATAAAATCTAAACTCGTGATCCTCTTTAAAAAGCTCAGCTGCTGGTGTCATTTCATGGGCTTTTGAGTTTCAGTGATTTTAATAATACCCTGGAGTATGAGTTTGGATACTGAGACTCCTGCCGGACAAGAGTAATTTAATTCTCCTCACCCTGCTTCTTTATCATCATACAATTGCTCAAGTTTTTCTTTTCATTATCCTTATACCTCTTCTTCCTTTCCCCCAAATGTGTTCTAATTTTCAGACCAAGAAGTCAGACTGTTAAATCCATAAATGACCAAGAAGTCATTATTGGTATTCTTTGGGACCCTAAATTTCACAAACCCCTTAACAGAAGTTTTACCTGCACCTTCATGAAGAGGACCTGCTCATATTATAAAGATGCACATTATGATAGAACTTAGACTGTTAAGAACTTGAACATTGTTTGCATCTGGATATTGGAAGGGTGTCGTCTTTAAATATTGCTCTAGTTAAAGTAATTGACTAACATTTGTGGGTGACATATTGGATATAATGAGCCTGGTTATTTGGTAGCGTTGTTATGACTATTCTGATGGTTTCCGAACATTTCATATGAGAAAAGCCAGTGTGCCTGCTTTGGTGTGAGATGGATTCTGTGGCAGCAGTTGTGATTGTACCGAGAGACGCCAAGCAGCATAGAATCCACGGGTGAGCACAGTTCACCTTTGCAGGGAAAATTGACTAAGGATCTATGACTCCTGGATCCACTGTGGTCCTCCTAGAGCCAGGGTCAGGCCTAGGTGCAGCCTCATCCAAACACAAATCAGAAGGACTAGGGGAATGAAGGCTGCAGGGCTTCTTCCTCAGAGGACCCCCAGTAGAAAGGGCCCTTCTAGGACTCTCAGTCTGCTGGGTCTCAGGGTGGGAGCCCTCAGTAGCTTGAACGTTCTGCTGAGACCCTTCTAGTAACCAACCATCTGACCAAGATGTGAGCGTGGGCTTACCCATCTTCTCTCTCCCCACTCCCATTCCTCCCCTCTGTCCCAGCCCTGCTCCTTTTTGAGACAGACCATTCTACATGGACTTGTCTCTCACCAGACTACTGCCTGAGCCTCCTAACCAGCTTCCCTGTTTCCACTTTAGCTCCCCCATTGTCTGTTCTCCACCCAGAGCAAGAGGAGCCCTTTTAAAAGGTAAACGAGTAGCAGGCCAGGAGTCAGCCTCGGGCACTGTTACAGTGACTGAAAGAACATAACTCTGGCTTCAGTGCTGTTGCTAACTCACTGAGTGACCTTGGCCAGGTGACCTTATTACCACCTGCCTCCACTTCCGTGTCTGTAAGACTGCACACCCAGGGTGACATGGAGCCAGCAGTAAATGGGGCTTGAGATGCTCAGGCTCCCACCTCCCACAGAGATGGTGGGGACAGACATTGCCGACAGGTGACCCAGCAGAGACAAAGACTGGGAAAGGAGCTCAGTGGACTGAGGCCAGGGACAGGAGGGAAGGTCATGTCAAAGGTCCAGTTTACTTCACCCATGAAATCAGGTAATGCTTTTGCCTCCCTGGTGGCTCAGACGATAAAGAATCCGTCTGCGATGCAGGAGACCTGGGTTTGATCCCTGGGTCTGTAAGATCCCTGGAGAAGGAAATGGCAACCCACTCCAGTATTCTTGCTTGGAAAATCCCATGGACAGGGGAGCCTGGTGGGCTACAGTCCATGGGGTTGCAAAGAGTCAGACATGACTGAGTGACTAACACACCCACCCACCCCTCAACTCCCCCCCACCCTCAGAATGCTACACACACACTACACCCCCCCCAAAGTACCAACACACACACACACACCACCGCACCACACCACACCCCCACTCCCACCCCACCCCGGAGTGCTGCCCCTCCTGGCTTTGCAGCTGTCCATCGATTTTGTAACTAAAAAACAAAAAGTATCTTTGTGGACACTTCCTAATGAGATAGAGTGGGGTCAGCAAACTTCCTGTAAAGGGCCACATAGGAAATATTTTAGATGATGTGAGTCACCCAGGTCACTGTTTGGTTTTCCACCCTTGCCTGCACCCAGCTGTTAAAAATATAAAACCTATTCTAGGCTCGAGTACCATAGGAAAGCAGGCCATGGTGAGGTTTGCCAATCCCTCATGATAGGTGGTTGGAGTTGTATTTCTGTGGGACTCAGTTTTATTTTCTGTTTGAATGAAATGAGAAATGTGACGTGTAACCGTTTTATTTCTCCTGAATTGATCCTCTTGCAAAACTCCTGTTAATCACTGTAGTCATACCTCATACTCTTTCCCGCTTGTTTTCAAGCACATTATAAACCTTGAGTTTTAGAGCAGCTTTCTCGCAGCACAGAATCATGGTTCTCCAGCATGGCGTCATTGCTTTGTGTAGGAGAGCCCATTTAAAGACCATTTTGAGCTGGGTGGGCCCTTAAGTCTGCATGGACTCTGGCAATAATGCATTTTTTGTGTGCCATTCCGAATATAGTAAGGTGTTCATTTCCTGAAGTTTTCTCCTATCAAAACGGTTTGCCTTTGCATAGACATTTGATTCAACCTTCAGTTGGGCTGATACATTTATTCATGCTTCATTTCTAATAGCCAGATGTGAATTATTATGAAGCCCGGATTTTATAGTATTATAAACTTTCTGACTGCTTAGTTATAAACAGGCTAAGCTTGGATACAACTGATCTGTTGTAGAAACTGTCACTTCCTCTGCCAGCATCTCCTGACCTCCTCTTGCTTTTCTTCCAAACCATTATTGTCAATAAACTTACTCAGTGCCACCCACTTTCCAATTTTTTTTTTTTTTTAATACTCTATAGTTTCAACATTTAGCAAAGTTCTCAAGTTGACAAGAGTAGTAGGTCTTGGAAAAATTGTCAAAAACAAAATTGATAAGCTGGTGCCTGGGTATCTCTGGCTTGGTTAGATAGTACCTGGGTATCTCTAGCTTCTATCTCTAGCTTGGTTTCTTTATATCTGATATTTGGGGATCACTGGCTGCTGAGAAGCCAGGAGCCTTGGCCTGGGGTGAGTGCCCTTTCTTGACAGGATGTGATCTGAGCAGTGGAATAGTGTGTTCATTGAGAACAGATTCAAGAACTGGCTCTGCCACTTTCCAGCTGCGCAATGTTCATCACCTTTTGAACTACTCTAAGACTTGGCCACCTGATGTGAAGAGCTGACTCATTTGAAGAGACCTGACACTGGGAAAGATTGAGGGCAGGAGGAGAAGGGGACGACAGAGGATGAGGTGGTTGGGTGGCATCACCGACTCAATGGACTTGGCTTTGGGTGGACTCCGGGAGTTGGTGATGGACAGGGAGGCCTGGCCTGCTGCGGTTCATGGGGTCGCAAAGAGTCGGACACGACTGAGCGGCTGAACTGAACTGAAGACTCAGTCTCCCCATCCAGAAAGTTGGGCTGAAAAAGAACCTTCTCCATTGGAATATGAGTTCTAAATGAGTTAATACTTGGTTGGTACAGAGTGACATGTGAGTATTACTGTTATTTATTGAGAGAAAGTATGCTTTTGCTGATACATTTTTTCCAAAATCTTTTTTCCTGCTTTTATTGAGATACAGTTGATGTACAGCACTGTGTAAGTTTAAGGTGTACAGCATAATGATTTGATCTGCTTGTATCTTAGTTGACATCCATCAACTCATTCAGATAGGAAAAGAAAGAAGAAAAAAGTTTTTTTTCCTTGGGATGAGAATTCAGGATTTTATTCTAACAACATTTATATCTTTTAAAGCAATGTCAGTTATAGTCATCGTATTGTACATTACATACCTAGTACTTAGTTATCTTATAACTGGAAGTTTGTGCATTTTGACCACCTTCATTCAGTTCCCACTTGCCTTATCTCCTTCCTGCCTCTAGTAACCACAAATCTGATTTTTCTATGAGTTTGTGGATTTTGGTTTTGTTTTACATTAGTCCACATATGAGTGAGATCATGCAGTATTTGTCTTTCTCCGTTAGACTTAATGTCCTCAAGTTCCATCCGTGTTATCACAAATGGCAGGATTTCCCACTTTTCTTATGACTGGATTATACTTGTCTGTATGTCGTCCACATTTTCTTTATTCATTCGTCTGTCAGGGGACACTTTGGCCATTTCCATGTTGTGACTGTTGTAAATAATGCTGCTGTCAACTTGAGGGTGCAGATGTCTCCTCAACATAATGTTTTTGTCTCCTCAGGATATAGTCCCAGGAGTGAAATTGCTGAACCTTGCTGGTAATATTAATGGATAACACTGCATGTGGAAAATCTTATATCTGACATGCTTTGTTCATTTAAATTTTCTCTCCAGGCTTTCGTGGAGGCCCAGAACAAGATTACTGTGCCGTTTCTTGAGCAGTGTCCTATTAGAGGTTTATACAAAGAGAGAATGACTGAATTGTATGACTATCCCAAGTATAGCTGCCACTTCAAGAAAGGGAAAAGGTATGTGAACTTGCTTTCATTTCATTTTCTTTTTGCTTTCCTTAAATTTTACAGTACAAATTCCAAACAACTTACCAGTTTATAAACATTATAAAATCAATTCATTTCTATGCTTGACTATGAAAATAGTATTTTTTTTTTTGGTCTGTTGTCCACATTCTTAAAAGAAGGACTAAGAAATTTGGCAGAGATGTGTCCTAGGATGAAACTAGACTGTAGGAAGTAGTTGTTATCTTGTGGCTAGTAATTGGTGAGATAGCATGATTCATAGACAGCAGTGGGGATTTATTTGCCTCTAAAATTAATCCTCTTTGGCTTATGCTACATGAAAAGACTTTATTAGATGCCTTTCTTCCATCCAAGAATGGCAGTAGGCCAAGAGGGAGCACCCATTAATTCACCTCTCTTGTTCCTCTCCTTCTGACACTCACTTAAAACATAGCCTCTTGTTCGCCTTTTAAGTCTTTTTGGAACCACTACCACAGATTCACTTTAGAAATTATTAGACTCCCCCGACACAGAAATCAGCAAAGTATGCTCTGCATGCCAAGCCTCGCCCACCTCCTATTTTGCAAATGAAGTTTAAATGGCACACAGCCATGGTCATTTGCTTGTGTGTTATTCATGGCTGCTTTATACCATAACTGCAGGATTGAGTCTGTATGGTGCCCAAAGCCTAAATAATTTGCTGTCTTGCTCATTACAGAAAAAGTTTGCCCGCCCCTTGCCCTAGGAGCATGACTAAGGAAGGGAACTGGTACATTTTAGCAAATCTGCTGTCTTCTCCATTGAAAAGAAAAAGTTACTGCTTTACTGAATATCAGTTTTCATTTTAGCATATAAAGCAGCCTTTATTTAGCTGATGTGCAGAATCACAGTGAATTGTTTTAATACCTAAAGCAATTCAAGTAACAAATTCTAGGTACAGGGAGCTGGTGGGACCTTCCACTGTAGTCCCCTGGCACAGCCTATGTGCAATTGTAGCTTTGTATGTTGTTTTTCCTTTTGTTTTTATGTGTTTGGTTTTACTCCACAACTAAATAAAGACCGTCTCTGTCCCCCAGGTATTTCTATTTTTACAATACAGGTTTGCAGAACCAACGAGTATTATATGTACAGGATTCTTTAGAGGGTGAAGCCAGAGTGTTCCTCGACCCCAACACACTCTCCGATGATGGCACAGTGGCACTCCGAGGTGAGGGCTCCGTAGCCAGGCCTGCGGGAGTCCTGGGGCCCGCGCTGACAGCTCTGATGTGGGTGCAGTCGTCCCACCCTTGAGAGACCAGACAGTGTGAACCATATTGTGAAACAGAAGCACATGCAATGTCGGGAAAGCTGATTTCGGCACAGTATATTTAGAACACACGAGTGGTCACACCTTCTGACAGCATGAAGCAGAACTAGAGAATAATTCACACCGGACCTAAATTAGCTTCTAGGGCTTCTGGGATCTTGAAGTATCACCACCACTTTCTGTAGCATCTCTGCGACCTACCTGTATTTGGAAAAAAAATTAATTCTCTTCCTAAAGAAATTTAAGTTGTACAAAGAATGTTTTAACTGTACATGTAAAACAGGAAAGAATATGAAGTCTACTTCCTTGATAAGAAAAACTGATGAGTTTTAAAATTTAGTTGATTGTTATGATGTTAGGATTAAAAGTATAAAACACAATCTTGTAGAAATTAGACAACTTGATCCTTTGTCCCCTGAGGATGAATAAGTTTTGCTATATGCAAAAATATGTATTCAGCTGCTGTATGTCTCCTAAGTAACTTCCCCCAAAATAAACTCCAGAGTCAATAAGATTACTCCAGTTTTGTGCCATAAACACCCAACTTTAGGGTAAGAATATTGTCTATACACTGTATCTATCTATGATTTACAAATTGCACACTCTGAGAATCATCACTGACTAGTATTCTAGATGTTTAGTTGAGTTGGCTCAGCATATTCTATTTTTGAAAAAGCACAAGTGTAGATTCAGCCCTACAAAATTGAGCAGTTGGAACTCTGAAGTCCTGTAATCGATTAGATGGAAATTAAAGAGCCCTGTTTCAGCAGATGTGTGCAAAGACCCCTTTATAAAGTCAGTTAGTCATTTAGTGCTTCCTCTTCCTCTCCCCGACTAGGCTTATATGTAAATGATGATCCTTAGTCTAATTAGTACTGAGAGTAATCATAATCAGTATTGGAAATAAGACGCCAGCAAGTTTATTGTGAGTATTCTTTGTTAAATTTGATCTTAGAGTTGTGAAAGAATTTAATACACTGATACTGTGCAGTAATATACTCTAAATAGAAACTCACTTCATTTTAACCAAAGTCTATCTTGCAACTCACCCAGAAGGACTTCATTATAACAGGCTCTTGTTTCTCACTTCAATAATACATTCCAAAAACTTTTTTCTGTAATGTTTGTCACATACAGGCCCCGATGGATAACATGGTAAATTAGACATGGAACTTGGTCTCAGTCTTTGAGTTTTCTGAAGACCATATTATTGGAGAAGGAAATGGCAACCCACTCCAGTATTCTTGCCTGGAGAATTCCATGGACAGAGGGGCCTGGCAAGTACAGTCCATGGGGTTGCAAAGAGTTGGACACGACTGAGCTGAAACTCCAGTACTTTGGCCACCTCATGCAAAGAGTTGACTTATTGGAAAAGACTCTGATGCTGGGAGGGATTGGGGGCAGGAGGAGAAGGGAACGACAGAGGATGAGATGGCTGGATGGCATCACTGACTTGAAGGATGTGTGTTTGAGTGAACTCCGGGAGTTGGTGATGGACGGGGAGGCCTGGCATGCTGCAATTCATGGGGTCGCAAAGAGTTGGACACGACTGAGCAACTGAACTGAACTGAGCAACTAACACAACAACAGACATTCAGATTCTTTTCATAGTGTATGATTTTTTAAAAATATACATTTTAAAGTCAAAATATTTTATTTGCATTTTCCCTGAAATTTTTAAAATTATATATAACTTATGCAGACAAAAAGAAATGAATATTTACTCCATTACTTTCTTGACCCTTTTCTGTATTTATATACATATGAGCCTGGATGCTTTATAGGAATTATAAATGATTAATAAATAGGTTTTATGAAATTTTAACTTTATTTTTCACTCATAGAAGTTCCTTTCAAAATAGTAGGAAACCTCTGAAAGTAGTTTGGTTTCTTAGGATGATTTTCAGTCTCCAGTGAAGGTTAGCAGACATCATAAGAGGATATCTCTGGTGCCTGGTGCCAAATATTACACATTCTTTATGATCATAAAAGCCAATGGAAACATAAATATTGGTCAGGAAGCATCCCACAGTGGTTAGGACGTTCAGTCTGTGACAGCCCCAGAGAGTGGGGCGTGGTGCGCTCGTCCATCTGCGGTGTTGCTTGCCTTATTTTTCACTGTCACTTTTGAAATATGCACTGCGTGAGTCTTCACTGCAAACCCTCGGGCTTCATTTACCTGGGCTTTTGGTTGTCAGATGGTGTGAATGTTAATCCTTGCGTGCTAGCAATTCTCAGAAAATGAGGTCGGAAGGAGTGATTTCAAGTAGTTTGGAATCCATTCCAAAAATTAGATAATGGTTCTAGTTTAGTTCTGTTACATTCAGTCATTACTCTAGAAGCAGTTTCCTTCCTCCCTTTCCCCTCCCTCTGAATATAAATAAAATATGCTGAAATCCCAGATGAGCTCTGCTTTTAAATGAACTACTTATTGAATTATAGAAAATTTTAAATGGAAGCATCTTAGTGGTCATATTTGGAAAGGTTAGAGAATTTGTCCAAGGTCATAAGACAAATTCCTGCAAGTCCTGGGTGAGCCCCAGGATTCTCATTACCAGTTTCCTGCTCCTCCTGTTGCCGCTTTCTGCCTCCATATGTGATGGGAAAACCCTTGTCAGCATGGCGGACAGTGGGCAAGGCTGGGAGTTGAGTTCCCATGTTCACTGACAATTTCTCATGTGTCCCTTAGGCTATGCATTCAGTGAGGATGGTGAATATTTTGCCTATGGTCTGAGTGCCAGCGGCTCCGACTGGGTGACCATCAAGTTCATGAAAGTCGATGGTGCCAAAGAGCTTCCAGATGTGCTTGAAAGAGTCAAGTTCAGTTGTATGGCCTGGACCCATGACGGGAAGGGGATGTTCTACAACGCATACCCGCAGCAGGATGGGAAAAGTGATGGTAGGTTGCGACTTGAGATGAAGCACCTTTTTCATGAAATGAAGTGTGTCTCCACATAACTTAGAGAAGAAGCTAGACCCTGCATAGAGGTTGCTTGGTCTAGAACCATGTTTCCTTGAAGGATGTTGTATCTGTTACCATTGTTGTGTAACCGATCTGCCAAAACTTTGTGGTTCACAATAATGACCATTTATTTTTGCTCGTGAGTCTGCAAATTGGCCAGGCAGTTCTGGGTGTAGCTGAATTCTGTCATGTACCTGTGATTAGCTGCCAGTCAGTTGAACATGTCTGGGGCCTCCATGATGCTCCATGTGGTCTCATCCTCTAGCAGGCCAGCCCGGGCTTGTGTGCACAACAGCTCTTCAAGAGAGAGCCGAAAGGCACGACCTCCTTAATGCCTGGGCTTGCTCCTGGAACATCACTTCACTGCTTTCTTTTGGCCAAAGCAAGCCACAGGGCCATTCAAGGGTAGGGAGACAAATACAGGGAATTGTGAAAAATTGGAGCCATTTTTATTGCAGTGTCTATTCTTCACAGATGTAGTCTCTCTCCCAAGAGGGTCATGGAGAAAATGGATTTTTTAAAAAAATAAAACCGACTTATTTAATGAGGTTTAATGAGTGATGATAAAGTTTTACAGTAATCACATCTCTTCCTCTCAGAAGTTGCAGGTCATCTGTTGGTCACATTTGTCTTGACACTTTTGTCCTTGTTAACTTCCGGGGCATGTGTTCTCCTTTTGAGTTGCACAGAGATCCTGTTATGTGCAACTGGTCCCCTTTTTTCCCTTCACCTCTCACCTTCCTAGGTAGGAAGGACACTATAGCTTGTACCTTACTGGTACAAGCTGTCAGCATCATCTTCTTTATGCTACTCCTTATTTCCATGTGGTGTAAAGCATTTTCATGTTGTCTTGGTTGGTCTTTACAGGTGGGTTTTACCATCTCTTTGCTGAAGATTTGGAGCTGGGGTGCAGGGTCTCAGTTACTTTTTGCAGTGTGTGGGCTAGCAGGAAGCAAGGCTAGTCCAGTGCTTTCTCCTGCACGTGCTGTCCCCTTGCCATGAATTGCTATATCGTTGGGGATACATGTTCTTTTCTCTTTTCCCCCAAGATGAGTTGGGAGTGAGTCTATTATGCTTTTCATTTTTTTCAGCTACAGTTAGCTTTTGCTGCCTTTGATTAGATTACTGTAGTACCTTTTTCTTAGTTCAACCAATGAACTACAGGAGGAATTAAGAGTAGGCTTTTTATTCAAGGATGCTGGCTAAAGAAAGCTCTCTGTGCTCTGTGTACTGAATTAGCTGCCTGTGTTAAGAGTGCTACTGAGTTAGAAAAGGGTTGTTTCCAAGTCCCAGGAGACCAAAAAAGTTTATCACTAGCTGTTTCTTGTTAGAGGACAGTGTTACTAAGTTAACTTCTGGAAAAGCATGAAAATTATTATTTAACCTCAACTTCCATTGGCAGAAATAGTTATAATTAGTAACCGTGGTTGATTTAAGAAAACCAACATCTCCCAGCTGTAATTTTGCTGTCCTCTTGTCTGGAAGACCTCAACAGCCTCTCAGCTTGTGTGGTAGAGGACTTATTGAGTGAGGCTAAGCAATTCTGGTCCTGTGTTTCTTACCAGTGTTCCTAGAAAGCCCATGGAGAATCACCAAGTACTGTAAAACTTTTTTTTTTTTCATGTGATGGTATCCTTTTTCTTTTTTCCTTCAACATTTTATCAACCTTCAACATTTTATCAAACATCCAAAATCAGCAAATATGTGTGATTATTTCTAGGGTGATAATCAACTGATACTTAACCCTCTGTTTTTTTTTAAATAGACTTAATCTTTTGTTGTTGTTGTTATTCAGTATTTTTATGCATTATAAAAATAATCATCATCATAAGTCATTACCATCTGTCACCATACAAAGTTATTACAAATAGTTGACTAAATTCCCTGTGCTGTACATTGTATTCTTGTGACATTTATTTGGGAATGGGAAGTTTGCACCTCTAATCCTGTTTACCTATATTGCCCATCCTCCCACCCCTCTCCCCTCTGGCAACCACCAGTTTGTTCTCTGTAGCTATGAGTAGGCTTCATCTTTTAGAGCAGATTTAGATTACACCAGAATTGAGTAGAAGGTACCAAGATTTCCCATATACCCTCTGTTCCTTATCCATGCATAGCCTCCCCCATTATCAACATCCCCACCAGAGGCTACAATAGATGAGCCTACATGGACACATCATAATCACCCCAAATCCATAGTTGACATCAGAGTTCACTCTCGGTTTGGGCAAATGTATAATGATATGCATCCAGCATTGTAGCATTTTCACTGCCTTCATAATCCTCTGTGTTCCACCTGTGCATCCTTCCTTCCTCTGCCAGTCCCTGGCAACCACTGATATTTTTACTGTCCCTATAACTTTGCCTTTTCCAGAGTGTCATATACTTGGAATCATATAATATGTAGCCTTTCAGGTTGACTTCTTTCACTTACTAATGTGTATTTAAGTTTTCGCCATATGTTTTTGTGGCTTGGTAGCTCAGTTCTTTTTAGCACTGAATAACATTCCATTGTCTAGATGTACTGTAGTTTGTTTATCCATTCACCTCTGAAGTACGTCTTGGTTGCTTCCAAGTTTTGGCATTTATGAATAAAGTTGCTGTTAACCCCTGTGTACAGATTTTTGTGTTGATTTAAGTTTGCAGCTCATTTGGATAAATACCAGTGAACATAGTTTCTGCATCTTTTATGTTTAGTTTTGTAAGAAACCGCCAGACTATGTCCTGAAGTGGCTGTACAATTACATTTCCACCAGCAATGAATGAGAATTCCTGTTATTCCACATCTTGGCCAGCATTTGGTGGTGTGATGTTTTCTGGGTTTTGGCCATTCTAATAGGTATGTAGTAGCATCTCCTTGTTTTAATTTGCAATTCCTTGACACATGCTGCAGAGCATCTTTTCATGTGCTTATTTTCCTGTATCTTCTTTGGGAGGCTAAGGTCTGTTAAGGTCTTTGGCCCTTTTTAAAATTTGTTTTCTTATTTTGGTCTTTGTTTTCCTATTGTTGAGTTTTTAAAATTCTTCGTATATTTTGGATAACAGTCCTTTATCAGATGTGTCTTTTGCAAATATTTTCTCCCAATCTGTGGCTTGTCTTTTCATTCTCTTAACAGTGTCTTTCATGGAGCAGAAGGTTTTAATTTTAATGAAGTCTGACTTAACAGTATTTCTTTCATGCCTTTGGTGTTGTATCTAAAAAGTCATCACCAGACCCAAGGTCATCTAGGTTTTCTTCTGCGTTATCTTTTAGAAGTTTGGGGGGAGTTTTTTTTATTTTTTGGACCACACAGCATGTGGGATCTCAGTCCACCAACCAGGGATCAAACCCCATGCCCACTGCAGTGGAAGCATGAAGTCTTAACCACTAGGCCACCAGGGAGGTCTCTCTTATAGGAGTTTCTTGATTGCATTTGCATTATAAAGCCTGCAATCCATTTTGGGTTAATTTTTGCAAAGTGTGTAAGGCCTCTGTCTTGATTCATTTTTTGCACGGGGATGCCCAGTTGTTACAGCACCATTTGTTGAAGGGACTGTCTTTTCTTCACTGTATTGCCTTTTTTCTTTATCAAAGATCCATTGACTTTGTTTATGTGGGGCTCTCTACTCTGTTCTCTTGATCTGTTTGTTCTTTTGCTAATACCACCCTGTCTTGATTCCATGTAATAAATCTTGAAGTTGGGTAGTGAAGGTGCTCCAACTTTGTTCTCTTCTTTGAATATTGTGTTGGCTCTTCCAGGTCTTTTGCCTCTCCACGTAAACTTTAGGATCAGTTTGTCCATGTCCACGAAATAACTTGCTGAGATTCTGACTGGGATTGCACTGAATCTGTAGATCAAGTTGAAAAGAATTGACATCTTGACAATATTGAGTGTCTTCCATAAGATATTGAGTATATCTTTCTGTTGATTTATTCTTTGATTTCTTGCATCAGTTGTGTAATTGTTGTCCTATATCTTACACATATTTTCTTAGATTTATACCTAAGCATTCCATTTGGGGAACTGCTAGTGTAAATGGTATTGTGTTTTTAATTTCAAATTCCACTTTTTCATTGCTAGTATATAGAAAAGTGATTAACTATGGTATATTGACTTTGTATTGGATAATCCTATAACCAGATACTTAGCTTTTTAGATGCTTCTAGCATTGTCTACTGTGGGAAGAATAGATTTTCTTAAAATTGTCAGCTGCGTTTCAGTGTACATTTTTAACCCCTTCAGGCACAGAAACATCCACCAATCTCCACCAAAAGCTCTGCTACCATGTGTTGGGGACTGATCAGTCAGAAGATATTTTGTGTGCTGAGTTTCCTGATGAGCCTAAGTGGATGGGTGGAGCTGAGGTATTGTACTACCATGAAATTTTATCCACAAATAGCATCTGTCATGGATTGTGTATATAAATATTCTCTTTACATGGTGATCCTTATGGATAGTGGAAAAGAAGTTGAATATTCTTTTGTTAAAAATATTAGACCTCAAGTGTACTCTTAATAGCGAAGGTGATAAATCTTTTAAAGGTAATCTCAACATAAAAATCTCAGTACTAAAAGTAATACATGCTTATGGTAAAAATGTAAAAGTACAAAGTAATGCAAAGTAGAACATGAATATTTCAAAACTTGATCCTAATCTCAGAGATGAAAAGAGTTTTCGTCCAGAAGTCTCTTTTTACACAAGTGAGAGTGAGGGCGAAGAGTGTTTGCTTTTCTTTTTTATACAGCGGTGCTCTTCATGCTTCTTGTTTACTTGTTTTTACATTCAAAAGTGTGTCTTTTGGATGTTTACGCATCTCACAGATGGTTCATACCTTCCCGGTCTTGATAAGAAAGAGCCTCTGGTGAAGTGATACATCTTTGTAGTTACTCTCCCAGATTTTATTCTGCATCTTGAGAATCAGCTGTTAAAAAAACTTAAAAATGCTTAGAATAAGAATTAGGCTTTTGTCAGCTCATTTATATATATATATATATATATGAAATATATATTTTTTAAGATATAAAAGCATTCTCAATGTTTTCATATAGGAGGGCTATCACCCCATTCTTACTGGGAGTGAGCGATTCACTAGAAACTTTTTAGTCCATTGAGCCTCTTATGTCTTCTCTGGGATATAGTTAGAACTTTGGTATGAAAGGGCATTTTAGATGTGAACTTCTGAACATGGGTCTGATTCACTGGGGGATAGAATAGGAATCCACGGTATTTCAGTCCTCATTCATTAATCCACTTTATTCCACATTGTCCTTTTATTTATTTTGTTTCTCTAGAACCATAGTTGGCAAACTGTTGCCCACAACTGAAATCTGGCCTGCTGCCAGCTTTTGTAAATAAAGTTTTCTTGGAACACAGCCACACCCCTTTGTTTACTTACTCTCTGTGGCTGCGTTCAGGCT
Source organism: Bos mutus (assembly GCF_027580195.1). Lineage (NCBI taxonomy): Eukaryota > Metazoa > Chordata > Mammalia > Artiodactyla > Bovidae > Bos > Bos mutus. Next base: position 44,725,322 of record NC_091625.1, read on the forward strand.
ATAATAGCAGAGTTGACTTGTTGCCACAGAAGGCCACGTGGCCCAAAAAGCTGAAAATACTTTCTTGCCCTTACTAGAAAAAGTTTGCCAGACTTTAACACAGTGTGTTTACAGTGAATTTATAGGACTTATATATTATCACCTGAAGTTATGCCCTTCTTTCATGCTTTGTCTTCCCCACCTAACTTCCCATCCTACAAGCTTTTCTTGTATAGTTACTGTTGTCATTTTTCTCACATATTTGTTTCTGTGGTTTTTCTGACTCTGTAGATTATTATACTAAGTTTTCGTCTTGGTCCAGCTTCTCCTCATACCTAAGGCTTCTGCATTCTGCAGATAGTAGGTATTTATTTATAAAATGATATAAATTTGTGTCTTCATTTGAGTAAAACAATTAGGAAGGTAAATATACTACCCCAGAAAATGTCATGTTAGTTCATGTGTTTCTTTTCACCTTTTGTGGGGAGAGATGTTGATGAGAAACATTATAGCAGATGTATTTTAATAAAGGTAAAATTATTTTATTGATACAATGAAATACAACTAAAAGTAAGTTCCAGAATATTGATCTTAACAAATTAGTCTGAAAGAAAACAATCTTCACTGCAGAATACACATGTAACTCCTTGCTCACATCTCTTTACTAGCATTTAATTGAAGCAGCTAGTTTTTTTTATTTGTTTTTGTTTTTAAAAATCATGGTAAAGTATAGTTAACATAAAATTTATCAGTTTAATCATCAACTAAATTTATCAGCTTAATCATTTATAGAGTACAATTACACTAAGTGTGTTCACATTATTGCACAACCGTTACCCCTGTCTGTCTCTAGAACTTCTTCATCTTGTGAAACTGAAGCTCTGTATGCATTAAATGATAACTCTTCATCCCCTCTTCTGCCCAGGCCCTGGTAACCACCATTCTACTTTCTGTCTCTTTATATATTTGACTGCTCGAGGTACCTTATGTAAATGTCATTATATAGAATTTATCCATTTGTGATGGAGACCTGGGTTTGATCCCTGGGTTGGGAAGATCTCCTGGAGGAGGGCATGGCAACCCACTCCAGTATTCTTGCCTGTAGAATCCCCATGGACAGAGGAGCCTGGCAGGCTGTCGTCCATGGGGTCGCAAAGAGTCGGAAACGACTGAAGCAACCGAGCACAGACTTGGCATAAGAGCTTCAAGGTTTATTTAGATGTTATAGCATGTGTCAGAGTTTCCATCATTTTAAAAAGTGAATAATATTCGATTGTGTACATGTACTACACTTTGCTTATCCAGTCATCTGTAAGTATGCTTGGGGTGTTTCCACAGCACGATTGTGAATAATGCTGCTATTAGTAGCCAGTTTTTAAAAATAACAGTCGAAACATATCGTATTTGCATTTAAATATATATATATATATATATATATATATATATATACATATTCAATTCTGTGGCTAGGCAACTGAAAGGAAAAGCAAATTTAAATAGTTTGAGTGATCCTTCTATCATTCACTCAGTAGGTATTCACTCTGTGTAGTTCATCTAGTATAATCTTTACCATAACCTTTAGAGGACAGTGATCATTTCATTGCATAGACAAAATAAAATACCTGCGAGTATGATTAGCTTGCAAATCTACGGTTGGAATTGCCTGCTGGGTATGTTAGACCCACAGCCTGTATCTTCTTAATCAGCATGCCCTCTACCTCCCTTGACAAAAGGTAAGAGGTCATGTGAAAACAGCAGGAATGACCATTTAAAGAATGGTAGTAAACGGAGAAGGCAATGACACCCCACTCCAGCACTCTTGCCAGGAAAATCCCATGGATGGAGGAGCCTCGTGGGCTGCAGTCCACGGGGTCGCTAAGAGTCGGACATGACTGAGCGACTTCACTTTCACTTTTCACTTTCATGCATTGGAGAAGGAATGGCAAGCCACTCCAGTGTTCTTGCCTGGAGAATCCCAGGGACAGGGGAGCCTGGTGGGCTGCCATCTCTGGGATCGCACAGAGTCGGACCCGACTGAAGCGACTTAGCAGCAGCAGCAGTAATTGGAGAGCTGCATCTGTATTGCACAGAAGCAATAAATGAAGTTGTTAAATAGAAAAACAGAAATTCATGAGATGTGTCCAGTGAGTCCTGAGGAACTTTATACTGGATGAGCGCCCTGATGAGCGGATTGTGCAGAGGAAGTCGTAAGCAAACCGGTAGGCTTAGTAGACACAAACTGCGTGTAGATTTCATTAAGCTGTATTCCAGCTGCTTGAGGGATTTTGTTAGATGTCACCCTTTCAGTGGCCGGAGTGAGTTGGGCAGGTCCTGCTGAGAGGAACTTCTGGCTACATGAAAGAATACCTTCGTCCCTTAAACACGGATGCTATAGTTCTGAGCCTACAGAAGCCTGGGTCTACCCTGAATTGATGATTCAGTTCCAGGTCAGAAAAATTTAGGTTGTGCAAAAAGTCTCAATGTGGGAGTTTCTTGTACCTGTCAATGAAGTGTGATAAATCCCAAGACAGTCCAAGAAACAGGTGTGCTATAGGCTGGCTGGACCAGAAGTACCATGCCTGGTGCAGAGCTTGCTCAGGGTGTTCACTGCACGTGAAGCAGATGGTTTCCTAACAACCCCACCCCCAACTCCTTTTTTTTTTTTTTAATTTTTATTTTTTTGCTGCACTTTGTGACATATGGGATCTTTTAGTATCCTGACCAAGGATTGAACCTGTACCCTTGCAGTGGAGGCATGGAGTCTTAACCACAGGGCCACCAGGAAGTCTTCTAACAGTGTTTGTTTAGTGACCTGCACCTTAGAGGAAAGCAGTAGTCCCAATCATAACCACACTCCAAATGCACGTGCTGTGGTTGTTACTTTTATTTTTCAATAGTTGCCTTTTGTGTTAGTTACTCAGTCATGTCCAACTCTTTATGACACCATGGACTGTAGCCCGCCAGACTCCTCTGTCCATGGAATTCTTCAGCCAAGAATGCTGGAGTGAGTTGCCATTCCCTTCTCCAGGGGATCTTCTGGAACCAGGGATCGAACCTCAGTCTCCTGCATTACAGGCAGATTCTTTACCATCTGAGCCACTGGGGATTGTCATTTTGAATCTAGTATTTTGTGAATACACCTAACAGCATCACTCATTGGAGGATCCGTCACTCTAGTGACAGGGGTGGACTGGAGCACAAATCAGGAGATTTTAATTTTAGTCCTGTCTGTGTGGCCTTGGGCAGGTCACATCAGCTCTCCAAGTATGTTTTCATGGTGCTTTAGATTCTCCAGTGGCCAACGGGGGAGGAGTTGGAGAAGGGGAAGGGAACTTTTACTCCTCTGGAGCTGTTTGTCCCTGTCTCCTCGTGGCTCTCAGTCATGACTGGTGCCTGGCACCAGCTCTTTGTGGCCTTCTTTTGCAGTGAGATCCCCTCAATTCTGGGAACCTCTGGACTTTGGAACCATGCATTCCCTCGTGTGAACCTTAAATTCTGGCTGACCTTGGCCATCATCCTCCCTTCCCCCAAACCTTCTCCTCTCAGCAAAATTCCCTTGAGGTTCCTGCCTCTCTGCCGCCCCTGCTTTCCATCCTTTTTCAGCAGGGACCTTTCCAGGTGCCTGGAGCTACCTACCAGCTGCCCTCCTGGTGCCTCTTGTTCCAGGGGAACCCATGTCCACCGGTCCCTCCATCCTGGATGTGCAGGCAGTGTTCAGCACTGCCCTCCTCACCTGCCAGCCCAGGCCTTGGTCCCTGCACACCTCCAGCTGCTGGGATCACAGAACTGCAGCTGCCTTATGCCTCCTGGGTGTAACATGAAACATACCTGGCATCTGGCTTGGAGGGACAGTGATGTCAGTTATTATGTAAGGTAGACTGTGAGGTTTCTGTTGGAGGGCAGGGTTGTGGGAGGGTAAGAAAAACCATGTTTTAGAAGATTCTTTTGGACACCCTCCACTCCACCGCCCCACGCCACCCCAAATCTATTTTAAAGTGATTTGTAGAGCATTAAAAACACACATGCACACAAAGCAAGCATTTTGAGACACTTCTCCCAGCAGAGGGTGCTCTGGAGTATAGATTCTGAAAACACATCACATCCCTTTAGCAGGGACTAAAGAGAAAATGCCCAGCCTCTTTGTGATATACAGCTGAATCCTACACTGAGGACCTAATTCTGTTGTACCTAATTCTTGGGGGAAGTTAGGAACGGGGGAGGTTTGTTTTTTAACAAAGGTAATCCCTTGGGCTTCTCTGGTGGCTCAGTGGTAAAAAATCCTACCAAGCAGGAGATACGAGTTTGATCCCTGGGTTGGGAAGATCTTCTGGAGAAGGAAATGTCTACCCAGTCCAATATTCTTGCCTGGAGAATTCTATGGACAGAGGGGCCTGGTGGGCTACAGTTCATGGGGTCACAAAGAGTCGAACATGACTGAGCCACTAAACAACAAATACTGATCTTAATGTTTATCACATGTCTGCATAAACCATCTTCATATGTTCACTGTGATCCCTAGTAATTAAGATATGCATATACAGCTGACTCTTGAACAGTGTGGGGGTTAAGGGTCCTAATAACTTAATCAGATTATTAAGTTAGTATCCTAATAACTTAAGAACTTTGTATCCTAATAACTTAAGAACTTTGTATATGTTGTTCCTCCATGTCCACTATTTACATCCACAGATTCAACAAATCCTGGTCTTTGTCGCACTGTAGTATTTACTGTTGAAAAAAATCCGTGTGTAAGTAGAGTCATCTTACTAAAGGGTCAACTGTGTTTGTGTACATGTTTGTATATGTTACACATATGTCAACATGTAAAATCGTTACCTAATGCTTAACTCTTTGTGGGCACTCAGGATGTACATTTCTGTACTCCCCCTTCTGCTGCTGAGGTTCATGCACATAAAGATCCTGCAGACGCTGGTGTGCCCGGCGTAGCCCTATAGGGCAAGCGCAGTCGAGTCCAGTGTTCCTCAGGAAACTCTGCCTCACCTGCCCCTTTCTTGTTGGATAGTTTTGGGCCTGAGCATTAACTCTTCGGCAGCTCTCTTCGTGGTCAACACAGTTCACGTATTTACTCCCCAAATACCTGGAAGCCCTTACCCTAGGTCCACCACTGTGCCAGGGTCAGGTGGTACATAGGAGCAGAGATGGGCAGGCTCTGGCCCTGATGGAGGATGTTTGTCTGTAGTAAACTAATTTTTAAGTTGACAGAGAGGCTTCGGGCGGGGGGTGATCCATGACGGACTTCCCATCATGTTCAGTTTGTGTGCCATTTTAAAGATACCCTTGTCCTCTTGACCTTAACTTTGGTGCTTGAACCTGAGGCTGCCGGCATATGTGCTGGTGGGTGGCCCTTCACCCCCTTGTGCTGTCCCAGGGGTGTACTTTCCCTGGCTCCTGAAGACGGATTCCGTCTGTTCATCTCAGGAGAAGCGGTCCTTGTTTCAGTCCTAGGGGTACTCCTGATCGGACCGTGTGTGTCCAAGGCTCACCACTCTCGTCCTCTCTTTCACTGGCACTGCATGAAGCAATAAGCTCCGTCATGCTGCTAGACACGCAGGGCAGAGCGTGGTGGGGAAGGCAGAAAGCCAGGAAGCCAAACTAAAGACCTGGATGTGAGAAAGGCTGCAGGGGGCACTGCTCTGAATTCATGAAACAGCTTCTGATGGGGGAGAATTGTTTTTGCCTTAGAAAATTGGATTTGTTGATCATCACTTTTCTCAGCTTCTCAGCTGCCCCCAACCACCACCCTACAGCTCAGTAGGGGAGAAAAGAGAACAGTCAATTCTTATATAACCAAGCTCATGTGCCAGAGAAACAATCAGGTAGATGAGAAAGAGTGACTATAACACGTTGAGACCTCTGTTGCTCATTTTACTTTGAATGTGTTTTCTTTTCTTAGAATGTTCTGATATATCTGTTTCTGGCATATGCAACAACATATTCTAGAGTGCTGGGGTTTCTTTCTTTTCTCCCTCCTTGCTGTGGTAGCACCCAGTATTGGGAAAGCTGATTTCAGGACTACCCATTAGAAATGTTTATGTCAGTGCTTATCACACTGCTTATAAATGACCACCCGGTGTGTCTGCTGCTGATACTGTCTCCTGTTTTTATAACAAATCCATAATGAGTCCCATAAATGAAAAGCTGTCCCTTTAGGTGATTAGTTTGACATTTGAAAGTTTTCCTAGATTATGTTTTGGAAACATACATAATATTAAAGAGAAGTTGCTATGATTCACAACTACTATGAAAAGAATCCAAAAGAGTCTATGAAATAAAATTGATAGTTTTTTGCTCTGAGAGGAACATGGTTAGCTCTCAAATGCTATTAAAATCCATTGTCACTCCTTTTGTTAATTTCCCAGGCAATTTTAAGTCTCGCTGCTTTTCAGTGTACTTTTCTTATACATGCAATTAATTCTTTGTGGTAATATATAAAAGACTTTTCTCACTTTGAAAAAGTGCATGTACTTTCAAGTTATGAAAAAACTTCCTCCACCCTCTTCTTGTTGGTTTCTAAGTAGAAAAAATGATGTATATTAAAGAGATGTCATGTCCGTGAAGATTTGGTTATTAACACAAGACTATGTAACCATGGAGTCCAGAAGCTCTAGCATAAAACAGTTAAGAGCTTTTTTTTTTGAAAAGGATAATAAGTTTGATGAAAGTCCACATATTCTGTATATATGTAAATATTAGTTATGTGTCTTGATGTTTTGGAAGACAGTTTTGGAGATAATTTAAAACATTAAGGTTGAGAGTTTAAAACATTAAGAAGTGATCGTCTGTCAATTTTCTCTTAATAAGAGGTGCATGAAGAAAAGCTGGCTTATTCAGGTCATCTGGAAAGCCCAGCTGTTTTTTTTTTACTATATTGAGACTAAAAATAACCAGATTCATCTACTTCAGGATTTTTATGCTAGTAATAAGTTTATTGTTTAAAATACAAAGATCCTGTTCTCTAGAGAAATTGCTATTGTCAGTGTATTAGTTTAATTTAACACTTATTTTGGTTGATTTCCTATTTTTTTAAAAAAGCCTCAAATGAGCGAGTGGTAGAAATGCTGACTGCTTGTGAACACAGAGCAGCCTGACCCAGACTCTGGTCTGAATGGATCGCGGTGACACCTCCGTGAGGTGTCCACTCAAGAAATTCCGTAAAAACCTATTATTTGGGGCTAGATTCCCTGAGGTTTGTCCTGGTTCCTGCTTATCTCTAAATTTCATGTTTGCTGGCAGCTGACTGTAGGGATTGTATTCCCAAATGTGCTGAGTCATGTGTGTGTTGGAACAGCACATGTGAATCTAACAGAATAAAGTATAAAATACATACGCCATTGAATAGTTTGTGTGATGTTTGTGTGATGTCTGTCAAAGGTTTCCTTGGTAAATATACTGTCTCAGTGAGGCTCCGTACCACAGTACACACAGTTAAATTTTCTCAGTGAATTAATGTGGCTTCTTTAATGAAAGTATAAAGTCTGATAACCCCATATTTTATGCCCTTCCTTTTGATAACTGGAAATGCACATGGCAGCTATTATTGACTGGGTGTCCCTCTTCAAAACCAGAAGCCTCACTTTAGAAGGTTTCCTTTGAATAGTGTTAAATATGTCAGGATGAGAAACCAGGTGAGATAATGCCTTGCATGGTGTCACAGGTCAGGTTTAGTGGGAGTGCTTTTAAAACATCTGCCTATGCTGGGGACAGAGAAGCCTGGCCTGCCGCAGTCCGTGAGGTTGCCAAGAGTGGGACACGACTGAGTGACTGAACTGACTGATGGTGGGGAGTGAAGGTAGAAGGGGAGAAGTTGAGTAAGTCATGACAGGGGTTTCGGCCAACCCTACAGGGAGCTCCTATGAGCTACGTTATTAGCACTTCAGCATTTGCCTAACTAGGAGTGAGGGATTGGGGCTTTTGTACCTCTGCATGTGGGATGAGCCCAAAAGAATATGTCCTTGGGAGGACAAGGCCCTGAGGTTCTCAGCTGAGTGCTGTCTGTTCCCAGCGCCCCGCAGCTAGGGGAACGAGTGCTTCAGCAGACTGCCGCGTCCACTACAAATGCTGCTGTCTGTGAGGTGTGTACTTAAGAATGAGTATGTTAGGTATAGCTCTCTGAACCAGTACTGTGTCATCATAGCAGTTGTGAGAATGGGAAAAGTCAAGCAACCATTTTTAGAGGAATTCTGCTTTTCTTTAAAGAACTAGTTAGAGACCATTCCTTCCCCCAGACCTTTTCCGATCTCACTCTTCTTTCCAGCGCCCCTCCCTGTGAGATTTCTCAGTATTAATGTTTAGAGTATTACTTTATATCTGTGCGTGAATGTGTGTGTCTGACTTTCCCACCTGAGCCCTCGATTTCAAAGCCCTGTCCTGCTCTGATCTGTGTGTTCTAGAGCCTGGCTCAGCTGCAGGAGACTGTCAGTAAATGTTGCTTGAATAAACAGCCTCAGCTCTGACTCCCCTAAATAGTAGATGCCTGTGGTTGGTGGCACATGTTAAATTGTGTCTTCGGTAAAGGAGATGGAAAGTTACCTGGCAGCGGATTCTCCTGTTAAAACCAGCTACAATTTATGACAGTTTTATCTTCAACCTCATCTACCCCAGAGCAAGGGAGGATGGCTTTTGGCTTTGTTTTTTTATCTTTCAAGGTCATCTGGTTATGGATAATGAATAGCTAAGTACCAGCAGATTGCCAAATATTTTGTACCTTCCCTAGTGGCTTAGATGGTAAAGAATGTGCCTGCAGTGTGGGAGACCTAGGCTCAACCCTAGGTCGGGAAGATCCCCTGGAGAAGGAAATGGCAACACACTCCAGTTATTCTTGCCTGGAGAATTCCATGGACGGAGGAGCCTGGTGGGCTGCAGTTCAGGGGATCACAAAGAGTTGGACATAATTGAATGACCAACACACTTTCTGTGAATACCACATTCTTTATACATTTGAATTTTCTTTTTCCAGATACTTTTATCAACAAATATTATTAGATATTAATAATATCAAAGATATTATTCCTGTCTTTCTTAATTAGCATTTTCTAAAGAGGCCTGGTGTGCTGGGATTCATGGGGTCGCAAAGAGTCGGACGCGACTAAGCGACTGATCTGATCGGATCTGAAAGATATTTAACCAAATTCAGCATATGACCTCATACAGTTAGGTTGTCAAGGTAACTTGTGTCTAAAGGGAAATACACTTTTTTTAAAAAGAATTGTCAGTAGTAAGAATGGTAAAGAGTTTTAGCTTTCATCCTGTTAGTGTTGTTTGAAATATAATCAGTGGACTTAGTATCAACAAATGTAAATATTTTATTTACATTTCTTAGATTTTTGTTTTTGTTAAAATTTATTTATATAAGAGGCAGATTTTCATGAAATAAAATCATTTTGACTTAAGGAAAATTTGCTTAACATTATATGGACATAAAGTGAAAGGAAGCTGTGACTTAAGAATTACGTATTTCATAATCGGTCAGGCTAGCATTGTTGCACCCCTGTTGCAAAAAGTCAGTGGTTTTGAATGAGATTAAGTGATTCCAGAGAACACGGTTTTTCTTCTGATGTCATATTGTTTAAAGGAAAACAGTGTTCTGTGAACTGGAGTTTGTACTGTTCATGAAGGCCTGATGGGACCCTTGGCTCTCCTGCTTTTCTGTTTTCCTTTTATCTGGATTTCAGCAAATTCGCTTTCTGCTCTCGAGATTCAAGGTCTCCTCCGCAATCAACAGTATTTTTGTCTTCCCCTTCCAGTGATTCCCAAAATTCAGTTTTTTAAACTGTCTTGAAATAGTCTGAATGTGAGGCGGTGGTTGAATATGCATTGTTACTGATTACATTTTGGTGTAAGAAGGTATTTCCTAATGTATATATTTTGGGGGCAACAGTGACTTACAAATGCATGAGCATTTGAAAATTCAGAGTTGTTTGCAGTTGAGCATATTTGTTTAGTGGCTATGAAATATCTGAGTTGTAAGGAAGAGAGACTGACTTAATTGGCATCCCAACAGCAATTCCCTTGGAACTTCCTGCCTTAGATTAAATATAAACTGCTGCAGCCATTTAGTGCAGCCAGAAATACCGAGAAAAACTCATTAGATGTGCTTGAGACAGCTGTCATCGAAGGTTTGGTGTGGATCTTGCAGTGAGTTTTACTGCCCTGTCATTCTGTTGGCTGAATCACTGCCACTGAATTAGCCATCATTTATGATTGATGTAGCATGACTCTAAGCACTAAGCTATAAGAGTCTGTCTTTGTTTAAAGGACAAGAGAACAAAAGTATGAAGTATTATTAATGAGACTGCTTTCTGTTACGTTTAATAAAGTGACAATTGTGATGTTGCTAATGATATTCTTAATAATATAGGACAGTTTAAAAATAAGGTGAAACTGAATTTCTGGACACTGGTTTATTGGCTATGTATATGAAAAACTTAAGGAAAATGTATAAAAGACTAGAAACAAGAGTATTTAACTCACAGAGCAGTCAATGAAGAGGAAGTTTATGAAGAAGTTTATCTTAATTAAAAGTTTATATTAGTACAGTATAAAAAGGAAATAAGAAGGGAAAAGCAAGTTAACTAGAATGTTAAAAGTAAGATGTAGAAGCAATAACAATTAGAAAGACAAAATACAGGTTCTTAGATTGAGTTTTCAACTCAGTCAACTCAGATATTCATTTTCAAGAAACCCACTTAAAACATAATGACAAGTAATTTGGATGGAGGATGGAGAAAAGAATTCATGGAAATCATAAATGTATACGTAGTTTTTCCAAAACCATTTGACGATCGTTGAAAATACTATAAGAAGCCTAGACAGAGATGGAGAGAGTGTACCTGAATCATTTGGCCTCTTGTGTAGCTTGTGACCAAAACTCATACAAGAAAATGTGATTCAGTTTCTTGGAAAGGAGACTACTTCAGAACTTAGACAGAATGTCACAAAGAAAGAACAGCCACATTAAACAGTTTTCTAGAATCTTTGATCAAACTATACTTACTTGGAATCCCACTTCTGTTTTACAAGTACTGATTACCTCTGTGCTTTAAAACAGTTTTTTTTTTTTTTCCTGAGAAAAAGATATTTAACATACAGTGTGCTTAAAAATGCTGGATGTTTTAGACACACATAGCTATTTTGATTAATTTATAAATGCAGAAGAGACCTAATTGACATACACTTGGTTTACAAACCTGCTGATAGAAAGTGGATGGACATTTCCAGAGAGCAGGAATCTAATTCCTCCAAGTCTAAAAGCTTGATGCTCCTAATAAGTAAAACCCTAAATTATCCTACTGTGTAATAAGATAAAAACTATGTCATTATTAGGTTTTTTTATGAATCATAAATATTTTCTTTTTAATTAGTCCTCAATTACGCATTCTTAATTTTTATATCTGTGTATTTTAAACATATGATAATATACCCTAAAAATGTATCCAATAAAGAATTAAAAATGAGTTAAATAAAAACATAATGACAAGTTTGCTTCTGGCCATAAGTGTAACTGGTATTGGGCTAGCCCTGCTACCATAAACAGGTAGAAAATTATACAAAATGGAAAAAACATCTGTTGGAGCTATTGATCTACAGGTATCATAGGACTGTAATCTGTGAGAGAGATGTTCTCCTACAATAGCCCCAGGTTTCTGCCTGGAGGAATTTTCTGATTGTGGCACAAGGAAGAAGAACCCCCAGGATACTGCAGCCTCACTGGACTAGGGGTCCAAAGATCCGAATTCAGGAAGAGTGAGGCCACTGGAACTTGCAGGCACAAAACCAAAGGAGGGGAACCACCCATTAAGAGTCCTGGGAATCTTCTTGGTGTCCCCTTGAATCTTAGACTGACTATTAAGCCATACATGCATAGACTGAGGCTCCATGATTCAAGCTGTGAACAACCACCAGAAACTTGTAAGCTAACAACTAACTACTAGAGATTTAACAAGTGGGAGATTTTCACATTCTAACCAGTTAAAGTGGAAAGGACTCATGAACAACCAGAGTATTCAGCAAAAACCCCAGAATGGCCATTCATGCTTTTGCAGTATGACTGGAGACCTGCCCCAACAAAGCTTGAAAATAAGCCTTGAATGGATTAAGCTAATCTATAAAAATGAACAGCCTCAAAACTTTTAAAGAAGGACCCCCCCCCCAAAAAAAAAATCCAGGTGGCATTCAGAATGTTCAAAATCCAACTTTAAAAAATTACTAGATGTGTAAAGAAGCAAGAAAATGTGACTTATAACCAGGAGAGAAGTTAGTTAATAAAACAGATCTAGAAATGACAGTAGTAGAATTAACAGATATGGACTTTTCAAAAGCAATTATGAAAATGAGTTTAAAAGGATTTTAGCAAATGTTAATGTAAATAACAAAGAAACAGAAAATATGAAAATAACCAAGTATTTTTCTAAAAGTGAAAATAATCTGAATCAAAAAATTCTCTACATGGGCTTAATAATAGATTAGATACTATGAAAGAAAATATCAGTGAATTTGAAGACAGCATGTTGAAGCTAAGCCATGGAGAGGGGAAAAAAAAATTGAAACAAAAACAAACACAGTCTCATTCAACTGTAGAACTACACTAAGTGACCTAACATGATGTATTTGAAGTCTTAGGGTAGGGGTGAGGGGATACAAAAATTATATGAGGAAAAAGCAGCCAAAAATGTTATGAATTTGATAAAATAGACAAATCCAAATATTCAAGAAGCTCCACAAATATGAAGTAGATGACTCCAGTGAAAGTAAATTATTACCAATTTGCAGAAAACCAAAGACAGTAAGGAAACCTTAAAAGCAGCCAGATATGAAAACATATTATACATAGGGAGAAAAACATAAGGAGTGACTTCATCTGAAACAGTGACAATCAGAAGACAGTGGAAAGACATCTTCTTATGAAGTCTACCTTGACTGCCATATTTAAAACCACAGTCCCTCCCCACACACCTGCCTCCCTTACCCAGGCCTGTTACATGTTCTGTATGACATTTACCATTTTATAATACACTGCATTGTTGTTGTTGTGTAGTGGCTAAGCATGTCCAACTCTTTTGCGACCCCGTGAACTATAGCCCTCTAGGCTCCTTCTGTCCTTGGGATTTCCCAAGAAAGAGTTCTGGAGTGGGTAGTCATGCTCTTCTCCAGGGGCTCTTCCCAACCCAGAGATCGAACCCGCATCTCCTATGTCTTCTGCATTGGCAAGCAGCTTCTTTACTAGTTGCGCCACCTGGGAAGCCGCAATTTATCTTTAGCACTTAGGAAAATGTCTTGTGCATAATAGTTGCTTGGCAAATATTTATTTTATGAATAAATGAAAGGATAGCTGTTGTTGGTAAGTGCATTAGTTAGAGTTCTCCAGAGAAACAGAACCAAGATATTTGATATATCTTTTATATATAATATATATAATTATATATATATATCTAACATATAACATATATTAACATACAATATAATTATATATATTATAATATATTTTATATATATATAAGATATACAAATATCCTGTTGGTTTGTATATTATATATATATATAGGGCTTCACCAGTGGCTTAGTGGTAAAGAATCTGCCTGCAACTCAGGAGATACGGGTTCAGTCCCTGGGTCCGGAAGATCCCCTGGAGAAGAGCATGGCAGCTCTCTGCAGTATTCTTGCTGGGAAAAGCCCATGGACAGAGGAGCCTGGCGGGCTGAAGCCCATAGGCTTGCAAAGAGTTGGACACAAGTGAGCACACAATATATATGCAGAGACAGAGAAATTTTTTTAAGGAATTGGCTAACATGATAATGGAGGCTTGACACTTCCAAAATCTACAGGGTAGGCTGGCAGGTTGGAAACCCAGGAAAGTTTCAGTTCAGAATCCAGAGGCCACCTGCTGGCAGAATTCCTGCTGGCTGGGGGAGGTCGGGCTTTTCTGCGAAGGCCTTTGACTGATTGGTTGAGGCGCATCATATTATGGAGGGTAATCAGCTGTACTCAGAGTTCACCAGTTTAAATGTCAATCTCATTCAGAAAAGCACTTTCACAGAAACATCTAGAATAATGTTTGATCAAATATCTAGGTACCATGGCCTAGCGAAGATGGCACATATAATTCACCTTCAGAATAGGATGTGGAAAATAGCTGAAATGTGAGTGTAAGTCAGTAAAATCACTTAGGAAGATAATTTGGCAACATCTGGTGAAGTAGAGTATGTGCATATTGTATCGCTGAGCAGTTTTACTTGCAGTTATGTACCCCAGGAAACATGTAATGAAGGCACAAGTGTTGCTTGTAAGAAGGACGAAAACCACAAATGAAGAAAATGCAAATAATCCAAATGCTCATGTGGTAGGAAGATCAATCAATTATAGTGTTTTCCTAGAGTGGAATATTTTACCTCAGTTATAACCGGTGAAGCAAATATACATGTATCAACATACATTAATTTTTTAAATATTGAATGAAAAAATTAGTTGCAAAAGGATATATATAGTCTGATACTACTTATATCAATTTTGACAACTCAAAACAGTGTTATTTGTTGCATTAGTATTTATCAAGATTCTTTTTGCTACTAAGATTCTTCTGTTTAGTATTCTAAAAGATAGCTGCTGAAGCACAGCCTTTTATTTCTTCTGCCTTGTGTAGAGGGGACTAAAGATCCGTGTAAAAAGTTGTTCATTTGTTCAATAGAAACTTGTTAACGTGAACATTATGAACCACAAATGAACTTTTGTGTATTCACACCCATTTTGCTAATTCTTACGTATTTAGTACAGTTTTAAAACGTATAACCCATGACAAAAATTCAAATTTAGGATATTAATATTGAGAATGACAGATTGCATGTATTTTTCAGTTAAAGGATAGACTTTATTTTTTTAAACTTTTAAAAAAGCACAGTTGTCATAGAATATTACATTAGTTTTAGGTGTACAACATAGTGATCCAACAATCAAATATATTACAATAAATGATCACCACGGCAAGTCCCATAACCATCTGTCACCATACAAAATTATTACAGTATTATTGACTATAAAGAATAGGTGCTAAGTAAAAGTCATTTTGAATCATGACATTCAGTTATATATACTGATATTTTCAACTTAAATATTTCACTATGTTTTGTTAAAATAAAGTGATTAACTGCAAGATAAGTTAAAATTGATGTTATCTGTTTTTCTTTCTTATCCAGTCATAGGTTTGCTGTAAAGATACACCAGTGAATTTTTTTTTTAACTTAATGTGTAACAGTGTCCTCACAAAAAATATATTCTACTAAGTTCCCTGTGCTGTTGTTGTTTCCTTTGTAGTTATCTGACGATGGTCGCTACGTCTTATTGTCGATAAGGGAGGGATGTGACCCTGTAAACCGACTCTGGTACTGTGACCTCCATCAGGAGCCCAATGGCATCACTGGTAAGCTGTCTTTCAAACACAGATGATTATTCCAGAGAGCCCCATTAAAAAGCAATTATGTTGGTCTTCTAATTGATTTCCCAGGAAACCTTCTTCCATTTAATCACGTCATCTCAGGTCTTATGATCTTTTCTTTTGATGTTATTTCTTAAAATGAAAAAAAATTTGAATGAAGCTCTTGTTGGCTTTAGCATTTTTTCTGTAGATCAAGGCTAACCATATTTTTTGTATGTTTCTCCGTGTGAAAGTATCCTGTCTGTATTGCAGATGAAGATTGTTCAGGAGAAGCTGCCTCTTTGATCTGTAAAGTATTATTACTGCCTAGATGTGATGGTGCAGACTGTCACGGGAAAGAGATCGAACACCAGTGACAATTTATCAGGCTAATATGTGATCATAAGACAGCTTCTCAGTGCTGGACACACGTGCAGTATTAGCTTAACTTGCTGCCTAAAACTGTAGGTATCAAGATAGGACCAGCCAGTCACGAATTCTGGAGATGGCTTATTTTATTTATTTTTTTATTTTATAAAATTGCTCCCCATTATATTTTATTTATTTTTTAATATAAATTTATTTATTTTAATTGGAGGCTAATTACTTTACAATATTGTATTGGTTTTGCCATACATCAATATGAATCCACCACGGGTGTACACATGTTCCCCATCCTGAACCCACCTCCCACCTCCTTCCCCATACCATCCCTCTGGGTCATCCCAGTGCACCAGCCCCAAGCATCCTGTATCATGCATCGAACCTGGACTGGCGATTCGTTTCATATATGATATTATACATGTTTCAATGCCATTCTCCCAAATCATCCCACCCTCTCCCTCTCCCACAGAGTCCAAAAGACTGTTCTATACATCAGTGTCTCTTTTGCTCTCTTGCATACAGGGTTATTGTTACCATCTTTCTAAATTCCATATATATGTGTTAGTATACTGTATTGGTGTTTTTCTTTCTGGCTTACTTCACTCTGTATAATAGGCTCCAGTTTCATCCACCTCATTAGAACTGATTCAGATGTATTCTTCTTAATGGTTGAGTAATACTCCATTGTGTATATGTACCACAGCTTTCTTATCCATTCATCTGCTGATGGACATCTAGGTTGCTTCCATGTCCTGGCTATTATAAACAGTGCTGCAGTGAACATTGGGGTACACGTGTCTCTTTCAATTCTGGTTTCCTCGATGTGTATGGCCTGCAGTGGGATTGCTGGGTCATAAGGCAGTTGTATTTCCAGTTTTTTAAGGAATCTATACACTGTTTTCCATAGTGGCTGTACTAGTTTGCATTCCCACCAACAGTGTAAGAGGGTTCCCTTTCCTCCACACCCTCTCCAGCATTTATTGCTTGTAGACTTTTGGATAGCAGCCATTCTGACTGGTGTGAAATGGTAGCTCATTGTGGTTTTGATTTGCATTTCTCTGATAATGAGTGATGTTGAGCATCTTTTCATGTGTTTGTTAGCCAAGATGGCTTATTTTAAATGTTGTTTTCCTCCAACATTTATATCATATCAGCACCATCATCAAGCATTAAAGCTTTTCAACAGCATTATTTACTGTACTGGGAATTCCCAGACCCCAAAACTATCAGGGATATTAGCACCCGGTGCTCGAGCTCATGCTTAGATGTGTCAATCCTGTCCGACTCTTTGGGACCCCATGGACTATACCCTGCCAGGCTCCTCTGTCCATGATATTCTCCAGGGAAGAGTACTGGAGTGGGTTGCTATACCCTCCTCCAGGGGATCTTCCCCACCCCAGAATCGAACCTGTGTCTTCCTGCGTTACAGGCAGATTTTTTACCACTGAGGCAGTGGGGAAGCCCTTAGCACCCAGATAACGGCACAATTACCCCATATTCTGGTTAATATGAAATAAATACATTTTAGAGATGTGTATGTTCAATCTCTCAGTTGTTTACGACTCTTTGTGACCTTATGGTCTATAGCCCACCAAGGCCTTCTGTCAGTGGGAATCTCCAGGCAAAAATACTGGAATGGGTTGCCATTTCCTACTCGAGGGGATCTTCCTAACCTAGAGATTGAATCCACTTCTCTTGCGTCTCCTGTATTGGCAGATGGACTCTTTATCACTAGTGCCATATAGGAAGCACCATATTTCAGAGATAGTTGACACAAATTTTTAAAATATACAATATTGTATTCATGTCTAATTGTTGATTAGATTCCTTCATTATTAGTATTTTATCTATATTATGTTATGATCAGAAAATATATACCATTTTATATTATTAATTGGGTACTGCATCATTTTTAAACTTCTTTGAGCAAGATCTGCAAAACAAAAAGATATATCCATTTTGATCTCATGAATACTACATCCACCTTGGTTTTCACATTCTCTGAAAGATGCACAACACCACTCAAGAATCACTCACCTGAGTTGCAAGTCTAGCTCTGCACAGAGCTGAGCATGGAAAGTCGAATCTTATACAAGATGACAGATATTACTGTGCTGTAGTCCTGCCCACTTTCCTGCTTGGGCCTAGGATGGTGGAAGGGACTTTGCCTTTCTCCAGTTTATCAAAAATTTCAGTTACAGTGTCTTCCTCCAGAGAGCACTGCTTTCATTTTCTATTTATTACTCCATTATATCTTTAAATTATTAGTAGGCCTGTTATTAAAAGATACACAAATTGCTTAATTGACTCCAAATGCAGAGAAAAAATTTCATCGACACTTTAACACTCTGAACTATTTCTGTGTCCACTTTCATAATAAACAGTACTACTTTGAGTGAGACTTAGCAAATGCCAGTGCCTCTGTTTTCTTCCTGATCGCTTAGGGTCCTTACCTTTTTCTCCCCACTACCTCTCTCTGCCCCATGTTTTCAGCATTTATGAGAAATTAACAAGGAGGATATGATATGCAGAGATTGGGATTCCAGGAGGAAGGTGGCGTAGAGGTGCACTGCTGCTGCTGCTGCTGCTGTCGCTTCAGTCGTGTCTGAGAGGTGCACTGGGCCCTCATAAATAAGATTCTAGTCCTTGCAGCCATGAATGAACATGAGGAATGAAAGAGGGAAGCATTTAAAAAAATCCTGAAGGCTATGTTCAGGTTGGAAGATACTTAGAGAATATGCCAGGTCCTGGCTTCCCTTCCTGACGTGATCTTTCCTTGACCTATGAGACCATTGTCTTTGTTTTCTAGGTGATTTTTATGTAGCTTAGGTGAAAAACCCAGCACAGAGTAATCACTCAGTAAATTTAGCAATTATTGTTTTCCAAATTGTTCTCTCTCTTTTTTAAAAAAAAATTATTCTAGAGGAACTTTAAGATTATTTTGCCTTGATCTGAACAAAACCCAGCTATATGTTTGACTAGGACTACGTGTAAATCTTCACATTTATTTGGGACTGTACCTCTGAGTTATATAGGAAACTACATATATCTTACTAAAGTTATTGCTAGGTGTTTTATATTTGTGAAATATCAATGGTTAGTGAATGTGTCTGTCAAGGTTTAACAAGAGAAGGAGAACCAGTAGGAGATATATATTAAGAGATTTATTGCAAGGGATTGGCTTACAAGATTAGAGGCCTGGCCGGCTAGGAAAGTCTGAAACCAGTAGGGCAGGCTATCAGGAGGGACAGGCTGAAACGCTCAGGCATAGGTTGAAGCTGCCGTCCACAAGTGGAATTTCTTCTTGTTTAGGGAAGCCTCAACTCTGCTGGAAGGCTCAGGCCTACCCAGACTGTCTAGGATAATCTCCTTTACTTAAAGTCAACTGATTATGGTCTTTAATCATATCTATAAAATACCTTCACAGTAACACCTAGATTAGTGTTTGATCAGTTAATTCAGTACATCAGTTTAGACAAGTGGATGTATCAAAAAGACCTTCCCAATGAGCTCATGGAAAACCACATGGAAAGAACAGAGCAAACAAGTCTTACAATAACCTCATACCGTTTTTAAAAATGAGAATACTAAACTGACCGGTATGTGGAATTCATTGATTAAAAAGTATAGAATATCCTGTAAACAAGAAGACACAATGTACATGAATAAGATAGATGGATTTTAAGCTGTTGAGTTGCACACAGACAAATTGGGAGCAATTTGTAGAGTGTTCTCCAGTGATAGCTGCTAAATTCTGGGTATAGTTCTGGGCCTATCTTTTTTTTTTTTCTCTTTACTAGCATTAAACCTATGAATATCATAAGCCTCAGAGGAGTTCTTTTGAATGGCAGTCCTAGGATTCTGAAAGCTCTCAACAGTTGCAGTGATTGACCAGTACTAAGAAAATGAAATCAGTTCCCACTCTTGCGTTCAAAAGTCAATTAATTGTGTAGGTCAGGATTAAAAGATCTTTGTGTGTGTGTGTGTGTGTGTGGCTGGGGGTGGTGGTGGTAGTGTGTGTATGTGTTTTTTTTTTAATTGACTGGTGATTTATTATGAGTTAATTATATGATTGGGGCTTCCTACGTGGCTCAGTGGTAAAGAATCCACCTGCCAATGCATGAGGCACAGGTTCGATTCCTGGATCGGGAAGATCCCCCGGAGTAGGAGGCTACCCAATGCAGTATTCTTGCCTGGGAAAAGCCCACGGATAGAGGAGCCTGGCAGGCTACAGTCCATGGGATTGCAAGCAGTCAGACACATCTGGGCGACTGAGCACACATGCACTATTACATGATTATGACTGGTTAGAAAAAACAAGTACCGTGGGTGAGTTTAAATGTTGAAGACACTGAGTGTATTTGGTTTATAACAGGAGAGACATAGAAGATTGATATTGTGATTATTAAAATTTTTTAAATAGTTCCTCTTCATTACAGTTGGGTGTATTGAGACAGTAAGACTTTAAAATCTCAACTGTACCACTAAATAATTAGTGACCCTGGAAAAGTCATCCCTTCTGTCTTCATATTTGCACAAATACAAATGAGGCAGTGGTACCTACTTCGTAATACATGCTTAGCAATAGGTAAGTGATACCTACTTAGCAATGGTGAAGAGTAATGAAAATGCACAGAAAAGGGCTTAGCAGGGTTCCTGGCATAGAGTGGATTCTCACGTATGCCTTCTTTCTTTATCCGTTTGTTTTTTGACTGAAAGGGGAATATTTGGAGTCATCACACCATGGTTTTAGGAAGTAGATTAAATAGATTAAAGATGCCCTAAAAATAATGTATCTTTAGTATCAAAGCTGCTTTAAACACAGATCTTGGTATTATTTTATGTAAAACTCGATTCATAATCAGCAGAGTCCTTATATGGAAGAAAACTTGAAGAGGTGTGCCTCTCATGGGGGCACGTTTAATTTTTCAGGTTGATAACTGAAAATTCCAGAGAGCATATACCCAGCTGGGGACCATGACTGCCACCCAGAATCTTTTTCATGCCGTTCCCTTACTGCTCCCGCATTTTTGTTGCCCTGTTTAAACTAAAGGAAATAATAATATTTAAGTTAAATGCTAAATGTGCTAGTTAACTGAAATAGTAGGTGAGTTAAACTGAATAGCTGGTGACTGAAAACTAAATCCAGTGTTATGAAATCATCAACATTATACTGCATAAATTGATACCCCTTGTGATAACCTCAGGCCATTCTGTTACCATTTTAATCATGTTTACCTTAACAGCAGGGAGATTTACCAGCATTGCCCTATACATTAATTCTTTATTTATTAGGGCATCACTAAATATCTTGTCTGGAGAACTAAATGATTTCACTGAGGAAGCTCTTTTGTAACATTTCTCTCATTTTTGTTTTCCAAGAAAACCTTCTGCCTGTGTGCATTTTGAAATGAGAAGCACCAAAAAATGGCCAGTGGCTGCTTAATACCACAGAAGAGGATAACACATACTACATAAATATAGAATGGAAAAAATCTTAAACTCTTGAGAGTTAAAAGTACGCTCTCTGAGTGATTTACATTTATGCCAGTTTGATTTTCTGTTCAAAGACTAGCTGACCTTGCTCTGAGCTACTCTGTGAGCAGAATCTTTCTTTTACCCTTGCCTCTCTTTGGAGAACCTCACTTCTGCCACTTACGTTTGCAGTGTTTTTACTTAGTAGTAACATGACCACATTTCTTGCAAACTGTGGGCCGTGGCTGCTCACAGGAACTGCAGTTCATGCTGTAGCTGCTCCTGTCCTTACTTTTCTGAACACTTCGCTCATCACTGGATGGAAACTGCACTTGGCCTCTTGTCTGGGCCTTAGAAGCCTCTATAATTTTCCAAGTGTTCAAAATAGCTAAGCAGGCCCCCTCCAAGGAATATTGCACCATCTTCTGCTCTGGCTGCTGGAGACGTGTCCCGAGTCACTGTCTGCTTTCTCTGGGGAAAGAGGCACTTCTGCCCTAGGAGTTAACATGCTTCCTCTTGCTTTTGTGATACCTTTCATGCTTTTGGCCCTTCTGCCCTTTCCCCTGTTCTGGTTTCTTTTTTCTCTTCATACAAAAACCTTGTGTGTGTGATTCCTTTTGAGCTGCACAAGGTTAAGGACCTTGTCTGTCTCATTGCCATAGGGTCCCTATCACCTAGAACAGTGCCTGACAACAATAGAGATTCTCTCCTTGACCAGACTTGAGTCAGGCTCCTCTGAGCCTCTTCTCGGTTAGGCTTCAGTCTTAGTTCCTTGTCCCCCTGCTCAACTTTCTGGGCCCACAGAGCCCCAGTTGTAGTGAGAATCCTGCTAGGTCAGTTTAAAGACAGTCCTGTACCCTTGGTATGGATCCAATTCCCCTTCCCCCAGCTATCCCTCATGTGCTTAACCTGCTTTCACCAAAAATCCCCTACCCTGATGTCTTCTCTTAGTAATTTTTGATCCACCAACCCTCTCATTCTGCACAATGGCTATAAACCTCCAGCTATCTTTTCTGTATTTGAGTTCTGTGTGATCTCTCTCCCTTATTGCAGTAGTCTTGAGTAGTCTTCATTACCATCTTAACAAGTGTCGGATAACTTTTCTTTAACACAGACTCATAGTAGATGGGTACCAGCTTGTCTCCGATAACTTCACTTGCCCCTTTAGAGATCCTGTGCTCAGGTGGCCCTGCTTGAGAAGCCACCTTGTTCATTTACTTGTGAGTAATCTTTACCCTTCTGGGCTGTTTAACTTTTTTGAATTAATTTTTTTGTTTTCTATTAAATCCTGAGAACGATGAAAGAAAGTATCGACCATTTCTCTCCTGTCCTGTATATTATGTGAGCGGAAGGTTTCTGCTTCTCTTGTTTATAATTGAAAGTATAGAGGTGCGAAGGTATCACTTAGGACACCAGGCAGCATGACATTTTATTAGTTCTGCAGTGGGAAAGGCAGCCGAGTCTTGACCCCTGCAGTTCTTAGTGTGATTCATGCCTGTGGAGTAGCTGAAATTAATCATCTGGAACCTTGCAAGAGTATGATTTGTGTCTGGATTTTCTTCTATTTCTGTACCTTTCTAAATCAAGACTACTGTTTCTTTTGAAATATATATATATATACTTATGTATGTATATACTTTGTTTCCTAAATTTGCTATAAATATTATGGATACATAAAGTTGTTTCATATTGACTAAATTCAGAGTAAATGTTCACATATTTTCTGCATTACAATTAAATGTCAGACCTCAGAGTTTTCCTTTTTCTTGCCAGTATGTGAACTTTTAAGATATTTTCATGAAAATTTATACCCTAAAGATACAAAAGATGATTTTCAACATGCTTTTATACATGTGTAACTTTGTGTATTGTATTTCTAAATGTTCTCATTGGGAAAGTGAAAGAAACTGCTAACTTCTTTTAAATTTGGTTACTTCTCTTGTCTTTACCTTATCGAGAAATGTATATAAGGCTCAGTCTGAAACAGGATTATGTGAATGTTATATTTAGTCACGAAGCAGATATGTATCTGTGCTGCACTTTGTGCCGGGCGCTGTGCCTGGTGACGGCAGTGATGACAGCCTGTCCCTGCCGGATGTGCGCTCCCCGCCAGTTGGACGGAGGCCACGAGACGGCCAGTGCACAGCGTCAGGGTTATCACCAGTGCTGTCACCACGCACACATGTCCAGGCCCAAGTTAGGACCTGTCTGAGGTTTGGAAACTCTAAATCCCCTCTCCTGTCTGCTGTCTGTCTTTTGTTTGTTCCCCTTTCTTTTGGGTTCTTTCATTTTTCTGTAGCAGGTCAGTTACTTTTTTCCCCTATTTCATAGGATAATCAGCAGCAAAACACCATTTGGCCCTATTCTGAATAAACATACAATAAGAAGTTTTTAAATAGGATCCATAAGAAGTAATTGTTAGATGCAAAGAACTCTGAATGTCTAAAATCTTTGCTGTTGGTAACTTAACATCATTGTGCTTCATCATCTTTAAAATGGACCTGAAGTGGTCTTTGCTCATGACACAGCATTTGGGGACGAAATTAAAAGATGCTCGCTCCTTTGAAGAAAAGCTATGACAAACCTAGACAGCATATTAAAAAGCAGAGACATCATTTGCCAACAAAAGTTTGTACAGTCATAGCTATGGTTTTTCCAGTAGTCATGTATGGGACCCTAATGTGCGAGAATTGGACCATAAAGAAGGCTGAGCACTGAAAAATTGATGCTTTCAAATTGTGGTGCTGGAGAAGACTCTTGAGAGTTCCTTGGACAACAGGGAGATCAAACCAGTCAATCTTAAAGGAAATCAACCCTGAATACTCATTGGAAGGACTGATGCTGAAGCTCCAATACTTTGGCCACCTGATACAAAGAGCCAACTTATTAGAAAAGACCCTGATGCTGGGAAGATTGAGGGCAGGAGGAAAAGGGGGCAACAGAGGATGAGATGGCATCACCAACTTTCAGCAAACTCAGGGAGATAAAAAAGAACGGGGAAGCTTAGGGTGCTGCAGTCCATAGGCTTGCAGAGTCGGACATGACTGAGCAACTGAGCAACAGCATTGGAGGAAAAGATGAGTGATGCTGACATGCTGATTTTTGTAAGGAAATAGAAGCTTATCTTAAGCTTCATCCAGACTTTTACTAACCTGTCTCTCAGCTTTTTACCTTTTTTTGCAGAAAGTTTGATCATTTTAGATAAAATTTTTAGCACATACCATGCCTTCCTTTTAATGCTTTCATGTCAGGAAAGAAAACTAGCTTTCACCTGCATTAGAAATCAATCTACACTACATGCTAACATAGTACTACAAAAGGAAGCTTAGTGTTTGTCAGACACTTAAATTATTCACTCAGCCGTCTCTGCAATGCAGGGCAGGTGACCTGTTGTGTCTGGGTATCTGGGACAATTTTGACTCCCATGTTCATGCCTGGTGGGGCTGGCCGTCTTTTGAAAGTGGAGAGGAAAGGTGCGGTGGGGGGGAATAAACATTCAAGGAACTTGAAACAGATGAGTCGTCTCAAGTTGAGCAAAGTCATCAGAGCATTAAAAAGTCAGACTAAGGAGAAGGGCTTCTGTGAGAGACAGGGAGTTATCAGAAAATAAGTTTGTGTTTCTGAGTGGGAATGCCAGCAACCCAAAAGAATTGGAACATCAAAAGACAATATAAAAGTAAGAAAAAAAAACATTAATTTTGAAGTAAAATATGAAGTACTAGCAACAAAATCCCATGGATGGAAGAGCCTGAAAGGCTGCAGTCCATGGGGTCGCTGAGGGTCGGACACGACTGAGTGACTTCACTTTTACGCATTGGAGAAGGAAATGGCAACCCACTCCAGTGTTCTTGCCTGGAGAATCCCAGGGACGGCGGAGCCTGGTGGGCTGCCGTCTATGGGGTCGCACAGAGTCGGACACAACTGAAGTGAGTTAACAGCAACAGTGACAAAATTAATAATTTTACCAATTTTTAAATTAGTGATTATAAAGGTGTTTTCCTAGGAAAATGGTCTTGTGCCCTGAGAGATGGAAATTAGATTTTTATAAGTTCACTTTTAGCAAATAAATAGTGCTGCTCTGAAGCCACATTCTGCTTATTTTTGTCACTTGAGAAATGCTGGGGTGATAACCAGCATTGGGGTGGTAGTGAATATTTTCTTAGCATTTCCTCTGTGCCAAGTTCTAGATATCCCATTGTCTTTTCACCAACCTCTAAGGAGCCTGTGTTGTTACCTGGAGGAAACTGAGAAGGGTGAGGCCAGTTAGCTTTTCTGATGCCGTTGAAAGATTCACACCCAGGTCAGTTGAATTCCATGCCCATGTTTTAGCCATCACCGTGTGGCAGGTGCGACAGAATGAAGGCATCAGGCCAGAGAGAACAGCGGCCTTCTGCTCCCCTCAGTCCTGGAGCGTGACCCGTGTCTGCTGTGCATTTGTTAACCGTTGTCAGAGGCCAAGGCCGCCGTGTTCTGTCAGTGTAAGTGCACTTTTTAGCTCCTGTTATGAGAGAGCTTATAAAACATTTTCTATGGAATATACTTAATAACATTGATTTTCAAAGAAAGCACTACAAGTAATGAATTGCTCTAGAGAAAGTTTTAGATATTTTAATCTCACCTTCACTCAGTAAATTCATCTTTCCCCCACCAAGAAACAGATTTATAAAAAGTAATTTCAACTTCAGTGTAGAGAAGTTTGGGAATCGAATTCTGTTGACTTCAAAAGGAAGAACCACTTACACACAAAAATACCTCAGAAGAGGTGGGCAAAAGTGAGATGGTTTGAGAGTTTAGCCACATCTCTTTTTTTTTTTTTTTAAGTAACTCCATTTTTAAAAAAAATTAAATCAGTAGTGTTTTAACTTGTGAATAACAAAATGGAATGAGTCCCATTGTTCAACTGGAATACCATTTCTCTTGAATTATCTTGTGGCCAAAGCCTGAGGAGCATCGGTTCCCAGAGAGCCAAAGATTTTATGAGCCCTTGTTTTAAACATGCTGCCCTGTTAGCCTGTACTTTGAACAGCTTTTCATATTATAGTTGGATTTGTATAAATCCAGCCACATTCCTAAGTCTGACTTGTGTGCATTTATGACTAATGTCAGTGTTTCAGAAATTGGTGGCAGATAATGACCACAAACTTTTTTAAATTGTTTAAGCGTGTTTGGAGCTTGATTATTTAAAACAAGTGCATGGCATCTTCAGGTTCACCTGACTATGCAGACGTACTAAAGGAAATTTATGCTATGTGTTGTCTTTAGTGGACATTTCAGTGACTTTTTTACAGGCAGGGGAAAGTAGGGTCATAGTAAATACCACTGCAATGGCTGTAAGACCTTTTCAGTCAGAAACCGGAAGATGGTTACTTTGAGAAGTAAAGGTTTCACATCAGGAAATGTTTTATTGTCAGGGGAACATTTAAGGAATCTGACATTTCCCTGAACTAAGACTTTGTGTTTACAAATGTCACAGTCCAGAAAATTGTTTCATCATTCTTATAATAAACAAATGTAACCTTCTGACGCTGTAAATTTTGCATTGCCAACTAATTTTTTAACTTTGTCTTATAAGGAATAATAGTCTTTGGGTTTCTTTTCGTTTTAGTGTTGTTTTACGTAAACTGAGATGCATTTGTCTTTGAATGGATCACCTGCTTCGGGGGTCAGCAGTTTGTCACTGGAAAAAGAAAAATGTTTGACTCAGATTTGGAACTTAATTATTTATGACAATTAATTGTAAGGACTTTAGTTTGTGGGAATGTAGCAGGTGATATAATAATCTACTTGAATAGTCTAATTGAAACAACAAAAATGTTGTAAAAAGTTAATAAATCATCTACTAAATATATTGCTAATTGGCACAAAAGAAGAGAAATCATAGAGACCAAAGACAAAATGAAAGCAGGAATCCTGGGATGTGAGCTGGTTTGTCTCAGAATGTTTCTGCTGGGGTTTGAGTCTGAGCTTCCCTTTGGTGGTGGTGTATGGATTACTGAGAAATAGACCTGCCAATGGTAGAGAGGGAAGTTGGGGAGAGGCAGGGTATGTAGTAAGGAAACCTGCCTGTCTCTATCTTGGAGGCAGGATTTGGATTCTCCTAAAACAGAAGGACTGACATTCACATGTGTTCACATTGACTTGATTCTCTCTATGGGGTCCAAAAATCTCCATGCCTAGAATTTAAAGTGCTCCCAGGTTGGTTGCCTCCCAAGAAGCAAACAGAAGCCAGATACAAATCTTATCTGAAATGATGTCATTTCAACCCAGGCCTCCAAGAATTCTCAAAGATAGCATATCAAGGGAAATCAGTTCATAATCAGAAATCACAGATTAGATGAAAGAAGTTCACCACCATGAGAAGTAGAGCCAGCAGATTCACACCAGAGTGGAATTATCAGATTCCTAATGGTGTTGAACTGAATGGTGTTGAAACTGAAACTGCAATATTTTGGCCACCTGATATGAAGAACTGACTCATTGGAAAAGACCCTGATGCTAGGAAAGATTGAAGGCAGGAGGAGAAGGCGACAACAGAGGATAAAATGGTTGGATGGCATCACCGACTCAATGGACATGAGTCTGGGTAAACTCCAGGAATTGGTGATTGACAGGGAGGCCTGGCATGCTGCAGTCCATGGGGTCGCAAAGAGTTGGACATGACTGAGCAACTGAACTGAACTGAACTGAATATAAAATAATTGTGTAAATGCACTTTTAAAAACAGTGATGCTGCTTTTAAAAAAATAAATGAGAAGCTTGGAAACATAAGCAAGAAACAAAATATTATAAATAATGACCAAACATTTGGAAGAGGACTAAATAGAACTTCTAAAATTAGAAGTATAATTAATGTTAAAAGTTAGGTTATTAGGTTAAAGAAGAGATGAGACATAGCTGAAGAGAGAATTTGTGAAAGTGAATATAAAAAGAAATTACATAGAATACAACCCACAAAGAGATGGAAAGCATTTGAGTGGTTAGGAGACATGGAGAAGAACATATTGGGACCATCCATTTTTCAGAAGACAACTGGCCAAATTTGTTAAAATGAAAATGATGTAGCTGTCTTAATATTGGAGTAGACTTTAAAGTAACATACATTACTTGAGATAAAACTTCATAATCATAGAAAGTTCAATACAGTTTTATTTAGATATAATAATTCTAATTGTGTATGTATCTAACAGTGTACTTTCAAAATACAGAAAATAAAAATTAACAGAAATACAACTAATGACAGACAAATCTGCAATCAGAAGCATTTTAACAGACCTTTTAACTAATAGAAAAAATGGCCCCTTAAGCTAATAAATATTTAGATTCAAACAAAAGATTTATAAATTACTTAATAGATAGGTAAGGTGGTCTGGTACTCCCATCTCTTTAAGTATTTCCCACAGTTTATTGTGATCCACACAGTCTTGAGCACAGTCTTTAGATCCACGAAGGCTTTAGCATAGTCAATGAAGCAGAAATAGAATTCCCTTGCTTTTCCCGTAATCCAGTGAATGATGGCAATTTGATGTCTTCTCTGCCTTTTCTAAATCCAGCTTTTGTACATCTGGAAGTTCTCAGTTCATGTACTGCTGAAGCCTAGCTTGAAAGATTTTGAGTGTAACCTTGCTAACATGTGAAATGAGCATAATCATACAGTAGTTTGAACAATCTTTGGCATTGCCTTTCTTTGGGATTGGAAACAAAACTGATCTTTTCCAGTCCTGTGGCTACTGCTGAGTTTTCCAAATTTACTAACGTATTCAGTGGAGCACTTAAACAGCATCATCTTTTAGGATTTTAAATAGCTCAGCTGGAATTCCACCACCTCTGCTAGCTTTGTTCCTAGTAGTGCTTCCTAAGGCCCACTTGACTTCACATTGCAGGATGTCCGGCTCTATATGAGTGACACACTATCGTGGTTATCCAGGTCATTAAGACCTTTTTTGTACAGTTCTGTGTGTTCTTGCCACCTCTTCTTAATATCTTCTGCTTCTGTTAGATCCTTACCATTTCTGTCCTTTATCATGCCCATCCTTGCATGAAATGTTTCCTTGATATCTCCAGGTTCCTGAAGAGATCTCTGATCTTTCCCGTTGTGTTGTTTTCCTCTATTTATTTGCATTGTTTATTAAAGAAGGCCTTCTTTTTCCTTCTTGCTGTTTTCTAGAACTCTGCATTCCTTTGGGCATATCTTTCCCTTTTCCCCTTGCCTTTCACTTCTCTTCTTCCCTGAGCTATTTGTGAAGCTTCCTCGGGCAACCACTTTTCAGTCTTGCATTTCTTTTTCTTTGGGATGGTTTTGGTCACCACCTCCTGTTCAGTGTTACAAACTTCCATCCATAGTTCTTCAGGTACTCTCTCTACCAGATCTAATCCATTGAATATCAGTCACTTCCACTGTATAGTCATAAGGGATTTGATTTAGGTTGTTCTTGAATGACCCAGTGGTTTCCTCTGCTTTCTTCAATTTAAGTGTAAATTTTGCAATAAGGAGCTCATGATCTGAGCCATAGTCAGCTCCTGGTCTTGTTTTTACTGACTGTATAGAACTTCTCCATCTTTGGCTGCAAAGAGCATAATCAGTCTGATTTTGGTATTGACCACCTGGTGATGCCCCTATGTAGAGCCATCTCTTGGGTTGTTGGAAAAGTGGGTTTGGTCTGACCAAGTGCATTCTCTTGACAAGACTCTGTTAGCTTTTGCCCTGCTTCATTTTGTAAACAGCAACAGCAACTTAGCATATCACAGCAAAAATCTGAAAAATATACATTCTTTTCAGTCATATAAACATTCTAAAGTCACTTAAGAAAAATTAGGCCACAAATTTTTGTCAACAATTTTAAAAAGATTGAAATCATAGAGTGTGTTCTTTGTATACAGTAGGATTTAACCAGAAGTCAATAATGATAACCAGAGGATAAATAATCTTACAAAGACACTGTCAGATCAGACACCAAAAATAGAAAGAAATCAGACTCAAAAAATCCATGTTGTATGGTTTCATTATATTAGAAATGTAAAAATGAGGCAAAATTAGACTATAGTGTTCATGGCTGCGTGTTAAGGCAAAAAGTGAACAAAGACAAATAAGAAACTGATTACCATAAAAGGATGATAATTACCTTCAAGCAGTAGAGGGCTTGCTCAGGCCATCATAGTACAAGAAGTTCTTTCTTGTTTTGTCATTAAAAATATATCCATTGTACTTAAGTGCTTATTCTTCCAGATGAACTTTAAACAGTATTGTCAAATCCCCTAAGAAGCATTTGGAATTGTGTTAAGTTTATAGATTTCTTCTGGAATTATTTGCATCTTTGAAATAGTAAGTCTTCCCATCAAGGAATATGGTATATGTTTCCAGTCACTAGGTTTTGTTTTATTGTTTTTTAAGATTCTTCAGAAAAATTTTAGAGTTTTTCTCATAGAGTCCACGTTTCTTGTTAAGTACATTCCTAAGTATTTCATTAATTTTGCTTCTAATGTAAATGAGGTCCCCCGCTGCCCCCACTGTTTTCCAGCAGGTATTACTGATATGTGGGAAAGCTAACTTTTTTTTTAACTGCCTATCTTATTATTTTTAATTCCCATAGTTTATTTTAAAATAATATTTGTTGTGGGGTGAGTATTACTAGTTACTTTATAATAACTTTCTCATTTGCTTACTGTTTCTCAATAGTTGAGAATGTGAGACTCAGCAAAGGATAAAGAGTTTGTTCAAGGTCATGCGGCTAAATACTGGTTGGAGCTGGGGTTTTAATCCTGTTATGTGTAACTGAAACACTACCATGGGATTATATTTTCCCTGATTAATTTAATTCAACAACAAATTATATAAAGATGTTGTGTTATGGAGATGAATTAGATAATGAATGTAAAATCGCCAGGAATGTAAATGAACTATCCAAATTAATGTAGCAGTTTCACTGTGAAATTAAAGGTAGGAGATTCATTGGAGAATAGTTAAGGTCTGGCTTGCCTTTGAGCAGTTTAGAAGTCATAGAGCTTTCTCATTTATAAAATCTTTGAGATGTCCTCTGAATATTTATGTCTGATATGTTATGAACCAGATGTCTTCCCAGTGGATTTTTTTTATATTAAAGTGGCATTTAGTAAGCCATTTAAATGATGATGATGGTGGATGCATTTAAGATTTCTTTGCAGTATGACCTTTCAGCAGACTAGTTCTTACAACAGAAGGATTGGAAAGTGTCCCCCTTGCGTTCAACACCAGTTTTATTTTGTACCTTTGAAGGTGCCATTCTATTTGGGTGCTGAATATCTAACAGTGAATAAAAAAAAAAAAAGACAAATTATAAACAAGTATATTAGGTACAGTTGACCCTTGAGCCACGTGGAAGTTATAGTCAGCCCCCTGGATACATGATCCCTCTGCATCCATGAATTCAGCCAACCACAGATCCTGTGTTAAGTACTGCAGTATTTACCTTTGGAAAAAACCCTCCTTTAAATGAACCCATGCAGTTCGAGCCAGTGTTGCTCAAGGGTCAGCTGTGTATATCTTGAGAGAAGTGCTGTGAAGAAATGATTTGTGAGTGGGTCTGGCAGGCAAGGCAGTGTTCAATAGGCTCTGAGGTGAAGCATGTCGTAAGGAGCCTGCCAAAGGCCAGTGTTGCCGGAGGACCAGGTGAGGCACAAGTTGGAGCATCTGAGGTTGGCTCAGTGGCAAGGCGTCTAACATGCAGGACCACGGAGACCATAAGAAGGAATTTGGATTTTATTCAGAGAGCCATGGGGAGATTTCTAAGAAGGGTACCAACTGGGACCAGTGTAAGATATTAAGACATTGTGGTGGGAAGACCAGGCAGAAAGCTGATGCTGCAGACCAGGATTTCCCAGCTTGCACGCTTGACATTCAGGGATGGCTGACTCTTTGTCCAGGCCGCTATTCTGTATCTTGAAACAACATCTCTGGCCTCTACCCACTAGATAGAGGCAGAGAGTAGCGGCCGTCCTGTCACTTTCCAAGTTGTAACCACCGCAGGGTCTGCAGACACTTCCAGGAGTCCCTTGGGGGGATGCAGTATTCCTCAGCTGTGAGCTCGTAGCCAGAGGGAAGGAAAACTTGGGGTGGAGTGATGGCAGTGGGGGTAGAAAGACGTGCTTAGATTTGAGACCCACTTAGAAGAGGATGTTCTGGATTACAGGGATTCAGACAGATTCCTTGGACAGAGAATCCGCCACTCATCTTCATTGCCAGGCTTTTCTGGAAAAGCTTCCTTTGAAGTTTTTGGAAACCTTAAAATTCACCCACAGTCATCCTCACTCTGTCTCGTGCCTTAGATCTTCCAAACATTGTTTCTGCCTTGTGTTTTATAGACAGAAAAGATCTGTCCCCTCCCTACACACAAACCACACCACTTCAAACCCCAGAGAGGTGACGGAGGTGCTTGGTCTCTCACCAGGAATCCTGAAGTGGGTGAAGCTGATCGACAACTTCGAAGGAGAGTATGACTACGTGACCAACGAGGGCACGGTTTTCACGTTCAAGACAAATCGCCATTCTCCTAACTACCGCCTGATCAACATTGACTTCACGGACCCCGAGGAGTCCAGGTGGAAGGTGTTGGTTCCTGAGCACGAGAAAGATGTCTTAGGTAAGAGTATGTGCTGCTTGAAGGTTGCGCTTTTGTTTCTGGTAAGAATGTCATGACATCGGTGTATCTCTCATTCTCTGGTAACCGGTTACAAGGTAAAAAACCTTCAACTTATGATCCTGAAAAGTCTTAATGGAGCAGCCAAGTGTTTTATAATTAGCACAGTATTGTATGGGATCTTCATAAAAATTGTGAAAGTATGAATCCAGACCTTCAAAGGCGGAGCTTTATTATTAAGTATCGGCTGTCTTTGTGTAGCTATTATCTGATAATAAGTGCTAATGTTTAAATTTTTTTAAACTACTTGGATTCAGAATCCGTAGTTTTTAGC
The DNA here is from genome assembly GCF_027580195.1 of Bos mutus. NCBI lineage: Eukaryota > Metazoa > Chordata > Mammalia > Artiodactyla > Bovidae > Bos > Bos mutus. The sequence goes on from NC_091625.1 coordinate 44,758,527, forward strand.
TTTGGAATAACGTTGGCTGTTCATTTTATATCTATTTTAGATCTTAGGCTGGATTTATAGAAGAGAAGAGAGATTATTGTCAGATTTAATTGAGATCCATTGCTCTTGCTGCTGTGTGCACTGTGCTACAATAACGTCTTAAGAGCATCACTTCTGAGTCCATCATGTTTCACAACCCCTTTAAATTCCCATTTATTCATTTTCTCAGTGATTTTCCAAAGATGATATACTGCTTTATAAGTTACTTATTGCCTGAAAGCTGGATTTGACTTAAAATGAAACTCACTAATTTTGCTACAGTTTTTGACACAAAAGGGGAGTCGAATACCTCAAGCTAAGGAAGAGTTTGCTTGTGGAGGTGAACTTTTGATGGGTTGAATAGGAATAAAATCTAGGGCCATTCCAAGTGAAGGTATAAGGTGTATAATCAGGAAAATAATTCTTTGTGAAAACAGCAGAGTGGCCCTGTGTCAGACGAAGCCGTCCTGACATGGGTTTTTCAGTGACTCGAAGCACATATACTGGAGTCAGATCCAGGTGCTCATCCTGGAAAAGTAAGGACCCTTCCTCCCTGGCTCAAGGCAGCATGCTCTGTGCCTGCATATAGTTCCACCTGGCCTGGCTTGTAGAGCAGGAGGTGGGCACACAATTACAGCTGAGTCTCAGGAAGTGCTTCACTCATGCGCTCCCCTGTGCCCCTGGACACCTGCCTCACCCATCCACCCGCTTCTGTATGGAGGCCTACACCTTGGGCAGTCCTATCAGACGGGACCCAAGACAGCCCTGTCCGTGCCCTTACCTACTCAGCCCCTATCTGCAGCCCAGGACCGCAGCTCATCCCAGGCTCTTCTCTGTCCGTAGCTGCTTTTCAGCTTGGATTAGGCATCAGTGCTCTATCTCTCTCAGCTGAGTTCTCCTGGTGGGGAGGGGACTTAACAACAGGACAGGGGTTCTTTCCAAGGAAGCCTGTTCATCTGTCTCCTCAAAACCTTCTGTTCAGTCTCTGAACCTCATATGTTGGATGAAGGACCCGAGAATCTTAGAACAGGTTTCCTGCCCTCTCCGTTAACATCTTCATGTGAGGAAACCGGTTTGCAGCGACTTTGGCTTCTGTGCAAACTGAGACAGAATATCCCCTCCAGAGGTGGTAAGATCCAGCTCTTGGTGCGCACTTCTTAATTGCCACCAGAGGGCCCCTCGGGCCTTGGTGGGTCCAAAGGAGACGGTGGCACAAGTCTTTGTGAAGAGTGCCCTGGGCGCTTTTCAGGTGAAGGTCAGGTTGGAGCAGTGATTCTCTTGTATGGAACCATCAGAAATGCAAATATTTCCCAAGACATGTGAATTTTCTGCTTTTTAAAGCCCACCCACCCACCCGCCAAAGCAGTTTTAACTATACCTTAAGGTGACAATCCTGTCTCACCTGCAGATCTAATGAAATGCAAATCAATGCTCGGAGATTTGTGGGAGCGGTGATGTATTTTTATAACCTTCCCTCTGAAAGGTTATAAGTTCTTTACACTGGAAAGGGGAAACCTTCAATATTCACTAGAACTCGTCAATTCAAAGAGAAGCACAGGTAAATTTGCAATATATCATTAGCACAGAATGCCCTACTGAGAATAAAAACTAGAGATGAATCATAAAGTACAGCTGTTAAGTCAGAGCTTTTATTAACGACAGTCTACAAATCACCTTGTCCTTTTTTTATTCCCTTTGTCTGTTTTAGAATCCTGATGTACTCGTAGTTAACACAGATTGATTATTTTTTTGACAGAAATAATTTACTTCCTCCCCCCCCCTTTCTTTGAAACATTAAAGCCACATGAAATGCATTGCTTGATTGAAGTACTGTAAAAAAATCATACTGGCAGATGAGCAAATGACTTTTAGGTGTAATAGTTGTTTTTTATATCCTGACTTGATAAGTTTGCAGTAGGAACCTAAAGAACCTGATGAGACTGGGGTCCCTGGTGGCCCTCAGAGCTCCCTCTGGCCCGTGTCTTGTTGAGCATTGATAATGTCATATGTGTGAGCTGCTAGTTTCCTGGGTTATAAACATAAGCAGCATTAAAAGCCCCTTGCCCTGCTCCATACCATGAAAACCAGGAAAGGCTCATCTTTTCCACATTCCTGAGCTGCTCCCAACAGCCCTGTGCTGGCTTGCATTTACCACAGCCTGTCTCTCTGGATGGCCTGTTCTTGTCGCTGGCCGATCTTGTCCAGAGCACGGTGGCTTGTGCTCAGGCCTGCCCCCTCCACTTCCTCCTCTGCTCCTCTGCTCGCTTACCTCCGCTCTCCCAGCTCCATCACTGACAACACAACACTGAAGCTGCAGCCTGGGCACCGGAAGGGAGGGGCGGAACTCCTGTCTCTGCCTCACTCTCAGATTCCCCCTCCTCACCGAGGCCTGGTGACTCTTCCTGGAGATGCCCTTCGTTTCTTGGCTACCCTTCTCCAGACTTTAGCCCCAGCTCCATGTGGGGCTCTGCTTGGCTTCTTGGGGTTCCGGGCTCTTCTCCACCCTCCACGTACTCCGTGGTTCTCTGGTCAGCCATGGGATGCATGCATCCGTCACTGCTGTCACCCTTTTGTCCAACAGTAGCTCCACAGTAATGACCGAGTCAGAACTAAAGTTCCCCCACCCAGCTCACCAGACCCCCATCAGACCTCCCACCACCAACCCCACTCACCCCCAAAAGGGACAATGGTTTTCTTCTTGAAAATGGGCTTCTCACTCATTTTCCTTCCCAGTCTTCCTCCCTTCCTGCTTCACTCCTGGTTCATTCGCCCTTCCTGGTTCATTCATATTCCTTTTCTCTCTTCTTATCCCCAGTCTCACCTTCGTTCCTTGAGTTGTGTTTTCCCACCTTCACGCCCGACAGAGAGCTGCCTTGTCCCCAACACCACCCAGGCACCCCCACCTTCACTGTCCCCCAGATGTAACTCAGCACTTGCTCAAGGGCTCCCACTTGTTTTGAATCTCAGTCACTCACTCACCTTTGTTTACACATTACTACTTATATTTTTACGTTATTGTGTCTCAAGGGCAGAAGTGACCTCATCTCCTTGCTGGTCTGTCCAGCCCTTGCAGGGTGCCAAGCACATGTCAAGCAAGGGTTTGGTACATTCTTATTGAATAAACAATCTTGGCAGATGAGGAGCATGACTCAGGTTTTGTTGTTTTCCATCTGCACCTCCTGTAACATGATACTGGACACAAAATAGGGCAGCAGGGTCATTTGTATTACACACGTTATTGAGATCATCAAAGGCTCCTGGTCCCAGGTGGAGAATGTGTCAGCACCTCTGGACCTGACATTGGCAGTGATTTATTAGAGGGATGTGCCGAAAACGCAGCGAATGATTAAAGCCAATGATAAAATCACTCAGCCAGTCTCAGTGCTGCAGAGCATGGTGTAGAGCCCCAGAACTGTCGTTCGGCTAAATGAGTGTGTTTTTGGCTAATTTTCAAAGCCACATTAGGTTTTATGTGTCCTTATTTTCAGAGTGGGTGGCTTGCGTCAGGTCCAACTTCTTGGTGCTGTGCTACCTGCACGACGTAAAGAACACCCTGCAGCTTCACGACCTGGCCACTGGTGCTCTCCTCAAGACCTTCCCGCTGGAGGTCGGCAGCGTCGTGGGCTACAGCGGTCAGAAGAAGGACACCGAGATCTTCTATCAGTTTACTTCCTTTTTATCTCCAGGTGAGAGTCTTTTCACCAACATGGTCCAGTTTAAAAATCACACTCCCGTTTGGGTTTCTTTTGATAAACTGAAATATGACGCCGTGTTATATTGAAAATCACATGGGCTGTGTTACAGCCAGAATTACTTAATATAAACAGGTAAAACGGACACTCAGAACAAAGGGAAACATGAACACCTAAAACTGCACTCTCATTAATCTTATATCCTGAGTCTCTCTTCTGGGGACAGGACCAACTGTTGTTTTAGGTTGATTTGAAAAATCGGTATGAACGAGTAAAACGGTAGATTCAGCCTTTAGTCTATATATATCAAAACACACACAGCACAGATAACTAAAAGTGTTAAAAAAAAATCTGTAGTCACATCTGACATTTAAAAGCTGTTTTAAAACTGAGACTACATTCCGCTTTTGTTAAGCTGGATTAAATTAAAATTCTAAAAGTATAATCTTACATCATATGGAGGGGGGGAAAAAAACTTGTTACTTGGTTCTAGTAGAAAAGGAAGAAAACATTTGCAATTCTGTGGCATCAGTTAATTTTCCCCAAAGTAAACATAACTCTTTTCATACTTTTTTTTTTTTTTTTTAGGCTTTTTCACACTCACTTTGCTTCTTTGGGTTTTTTCCTGTTTCTGCACTTGGCTGCATTCAGCATTTCTGTTATAGCCAAAGCTCTAACACCCTGATTTGTCCCAGGAGCCTGGCCAGTTGGCAGTTTGCAGTTGACTGGGCAGACCTTATCCTGAAAGCAATCTGGCTGAAGAAATGTCTGCACGTTCCTTATTTGTTTTTCAAGCTCCTTCATCATCCTTTTTGTCCTAGCCAGTTTTGTTGCGGTCGTTTGATTCTTGGCAAATAAAGCAGATGTAGGGGAGAGCCGAGCAAGAGTAGAAAATGACTTTGTCCTCCTCCCAGGGTTTGGCAGATGACAGTGATGGCTGATCCACTTCTTTGTGTGTACCTCAGAGTCACAGAACAGGCAGTCTTTAAGGAATCTTAACCATCACGGCAGGTTGCTGTCGGGGTTATTAAATCAAAAGAATAATGTTCTGTACATAAGTCTGATGGTCCATCTGGGACACCTAGGAATCTTTACTCACGCACGCACCTTTCAGAGGATCTCACAAAGATGGGAAACCAGGGCCAGGAGCCCTGCACTGACAGGTCAGGAGCCTCGCGTCAGGGTGTGCTGCTCCTCACCGCTCCTCCCCAGAGCCTGGAGCACAGTGGCAGCCAGTGGACAGGAACCAAGGAAAATTGCTTTCCTCCTCTCAGCCCAGTGCTGCGGGGTCTGCACTGCTTTCCTCAACTTACACTGGTTCCAGAAATTGAACTTTGGAAAACCTCATAGCCTTTAAACAGTTTTAATGGATACTGAGCAACAAGGAGAACAGAGCAAGGCTGACTCACCTGCTCTTCATAAAAGCCAGAGTCTCCAGAGGCCTGTAAACCACCTTCAGTGACCCGTGTGGCCATTTATTTCAGGGACAAGTTCATCATTACCCGAAGATGAAAGGGCTCATTGTCCTAGCACAGAACGATGGGCTCTGTGCCAAGCACTGAAATATTGTCTGTGACTCTGGCCGTGAAGTCTGGAACGAGAAGTGTGTTCCTGATTCTGTACCAGCAGGCAGCTCCTGAGCTAGCTTTATCTGTCTCTGCAATGCTTTCTTCTTCTCCTTCGTCTTTTCCTAATTTGTTTTGCCTCCAGCCTTGTCTTTTCTTTCCTTAATGTAATCTGATACCTAAAATCAGAGAACAGGGCTTCTAGGCTCAGACCTTCTGAACCAAATGTAAAAATAAATAATTAAACTAGATTCCCTGAAAGCAGGAAATGGTCAGTGTGTACATATGTACACATCCGTGTACATGCATGTCTGCTTTTCAAAGGCTGTCTTGCACTGGTCTCCGAAGGTTGACTGTCCACTGCTGCAGTAAACGACAGACACTAAATTATAAATCAAGCTCCAGGGCCGAAAGCACCTGGTGCGCCGACTGCTATGGACACCTGTACATCTGGCAGGTGTACACCTGCTGACTCTGCTTCCCATGGGAATACATGGTGAAGACATGTCTTGAGCAAAACCATTTGGAAGAAAACAGGCCCACGTTGTAAGGTGAATTCTTACAGCCTAATAATGTTTTGTGTCCTTGTCTCAATTGGTTTGCTAAGTATAAGAATCGGGTATCAGATTGGAGAAAACATCCTAGAGTCATTAATCAGAGAGGATTGGATAGGTGATCTCTAGGGAATAATTTCAGAGTTTAAGGGCAAAAGAGAACCGAATTCGGAAATTCCTTAAGACCCGAGGAGATGTCTTGGACTTGAGAAGATGGGTCTCCTAATGAAAACAGTGCTTTAACAAGGCTATTCTAGCAAAAGGAAAGAGGGAGGGGCAGTCAGTTCAGATATTCCTGCTATAATTGGAAATAAATGTAAGGAGGTGAAAGAGATGGGAGTTAAAAGGAAGGGGCAATTCTAGGAGAGTTGTGACTGCACTTGGAGGGAAACAGGCAACCAAGGCAGTTTGGAGCACAATGCACTTATTCCCTGCGGCTCAAACCATTTAGTGGTTGAGCCGAGTGATGCTGTATTCATGGGACCTGAGAGGGTTGTCTAAGTCTCACTCCAGACTTCTGTGTGTTGTAGCAATCCAGTACAGCCATCCCAGTTGCATGGTTCTGAGAAACAGGGAGAAGAAATAAAAGAAGCTTTCCCAGACTCTTTGGGAAAAGCATAAAAATGTTATAAGAGCAGATTTAGGTCTGTAGCAATGTTGAAGGAAGGGGACAGAGATTTCCTGTGTACTCCCTGTCCCTACACATGCACTGCCTCCCCTGTTATCCACATCCCCTACTCCAGTGATACAGTTGCTACCGTTGATGGACCTGCATTGACACATCACAATTGCTCAAAGTCCATAACTTATCTTAGGACTCACTCTTGGCGTTGTACATTCTGAGTGTGGAGAAATGATGACCTATATTCATCAGTATGTGCTTTTATGGTGTCATGCAGAGTAATTTCAATACCCTAAAAAGTCTGTGCACTCTGCCCTTTTCATCCCTTCTCCCCCTAGCCCCTGGCAACCACTGATCTTTTTACTGTCTCCATAGCTTTGTCTTTTCCAGAATGACCTATAATTGGAATCATATTAATAGATTATATAGACTTTTCAGATTGGCTCCTTAGCTTAGTAATATGCATTTAAGGTTGTTGCATGGCTTAATGGCTTATTTATTTTTTGCTATTACTATTTGGTTATTTATTTTTTGTAATACTCCATTGTTTGGATGTTCCACCATTTACTTACGCATTCACCTTCTGAAGGGCATCTTGGTTGCCTCCAACTTTTGGCAGTCATGGATAAAACTGCTCTGAATATCGGTGTACAGGTTCTTGTGTGGACACATTTTCAACTCCTTTGGATAAATGATCAAAGAGGGCAAAAACATTTGAAGAGACTTGTTTTTGTTTGTGTTTTTTTAATTTTAATATCCTTAAAACCCGACCTGTAATTGGATGAAACAGTGTCTACATGGGTCATCTTTGCCAAGTTCTCTTGCCTTTTCTTTGCATATACAGATTTCCAGATTCCTCTGTTGATCCTTTTGCAGTTTCTCCTAGAATTGTCCCTTCCTTTTAACTCCCATCTCTTTCATCTCCTTACATTTATTTCCAATTATAGCAGGAATATCTGAACTGATTACCCCTCCCTCTTTCCTTTTGCTAGAATAGCCTTGTTAAAGCACTGTTTTCATCAGGAGACCCATCTCCTCAAGTCCAAGACATCTCCTCCGGTCTTAAAGAACTTCCGAATTTGGTTCTCTTTTGCCCTTAAACTTCGAAATTATTCCCTAGAGATCACCTAACCAATCCTCTCTGGTTCATGACTCTAGGATGTTTTCTCCAATCTGATACTGGATTGTTATACTTAGCAAACCAATTGAGACAGGACACAAAACATCATTAGGCTATAGGGATTCACGTTACAACGTGATTCTGCAGTGGGCTCACCTGGACTGACCCAGATGGATCTGAAAATAGAAAATGTCCATCAAGTAAAGTAAGCACTGGTACCTTTAGGTGTAACCCAGCCTCCTCCAAAGTGCCACTTCTGCCCCAAACAGAAGAACAGAGATCAGGCACTTGGCACCCTTTCTCCCAACAGGAGCCAGCCCATGTTGTATAATTTCATCCTTCTACTAGAGGCTTTGATGTCTTGATTTTTCTAGATAAACAGGCATTTAGAGTGTGTTTCCTACTCACTGTCTTTCACTTGAGAAATTTCATTCTAGTACTTTGGTGACTTATCTCAGGGCACTGCCCCAGGAACTGGTTGGTGGTTAGAGCTGGGAATCCTGGCTCCCCATCCTTTGTGATTCACTATAGCTCAGGTAACAGTGATGCTGGGGTGAGTCCAGGGCTTAAATGGTTCATGCTTGTTCTGCAGTCCCGTTGTCATTGTCGGGTGGTTTGGATTTTTTTTTTTTTTGAGGATGGAGATGCTTTTGGTGTTTTGAGGAAGTGGGGCAGGTACTAATGAAGCTTTTCAAAAATTAACATATATGTGAAGATAGCCTTTGCCCTCAAGACTACATTTATCTGGGCAAGTACAGTACTCAGTGTGTCTGGTAATTTAGAATGTATGCCCGGATATGTAGTCTGAAAATATTTTATGTATAAGGATATATTCCAACAAATATCCAAATACAGCTTTGACTAAGAAAGCCAGTACTTCAGTCCTGTGAGGCATCTCCCCACTGTCAGTGTTAATCATACATTGTATGATTATATTATAAACCTTAAAATAATTTGTAAGCATGGGAATTGTGATAACATTCATGGGGATTAACAGTCTTTTTGTTAAAGTATCTAAACATATTGCTCTTTGCCAGTGGGGAGCAGAGTGCTGTTTCGCAGCTGTGAGTGAAGTTCATACACAGAGGAGTTGCAAAGAAAGCACGCTGCCATTTTATCACATGATCAATCCGTTTGAATGTACCCTGTGGGAGTAACTGCTTAGTTTCTGGTTTTGCAGCAAGTATCAGGATCTCTAAATTGATTTTTCATATACTGACAGTGTATGTTTAAAGTATTATGTGGGAGGGCTGTTTCCACACCAGCCACTCTGGATGACTAATTCTGTTTCATAAACGATAGCAGTGTTGTTGTTTTCAAACAGTAATGATTTATCTTACTTATTGTTTCTTTGGTTTAGTTCTTTTTTGTTGTTCAGTTTTACTTATTTTATTTTGGGGACTGTGATGGGTCTTCGTTGCTGCCCCTGGGCTTCCTCTCATTATGGAGAATGGGGGCTGCTCTCTAGTTGCAGTACGCAGGCTTCTTACTGCAGAGCACAGGCTCTGGGGCGTGCAGGCTTCAGTAGCTGTGGTGTGGGAGCTCCGTAGTTGTGGTGCACAGGCTTAGTTGCTCCACGCCATGTGGGATCCTCCTGGACCAGGGATCAAACCTATGTCCCTGGCATTGCAAGGCAAATTTTTATCTACTGGACCACCAGGGAAGTCCCTTTGATTTAGATATTAAATATTAGAATGTAGTAGCATTAAATTCAGAGAAGGCAATGGCACCCCACTCCAGTACTCTTGCCTGAAAAATCCCATGGATGGAGGAGCCTGGTAGGCTGCAGTCCATGGGGTCGGGAACAACTGAGTGACTTCACTTTCACTTTTCACTCTCATGCATTGGAGGAAGAAAAGGCAACCCACTCCAGTATCCTTGCCTGGAAAATCCCAGGGACAGGGGAGCCTGGTGGGCTGCCCTCTATGGGGTCGCACAGAGTCGGACACGACTGAAGCGACTTAGCAGCAGCAGCAGCAGCATTAAATTAAGGAAATGGAATTTTAATTAGTGGTTAAAATAACTAAAAGTTCATTGTGTATTCATCAATGTGTAATGTGCACTTGGATAGTCAGAACTTTAAAGGCAACTCTGAAAGACTCCCCTGAAAGGCTGTCTTTGGTCCCTGATTGCACCTGTGTGTCCACAGAGGGGTGGGTGTGAGGAAGCAATAGTCCCAGAGTTCCCATCAAGAGACCTCGATTGGCTGTTGACTTTGGGCACATCATTTGAGTTTTCCGTCTTCATCCCTGCTCAGGTGAAATAACCCTACATGAAGTGTCCCATCTTCTTTGACCTGTACTCCTAAGTGACCTGGTGTCGGGAAAGACCTGTTATGTTTCTGCAGTTAGGTTTTACCTGTGCTCTTAGTCCTGGAATGCATTAGAATCTTCTAAAATGATACAGAGGTGACTGTTGTAAAAAAGAAGACCACATGTGATGGCGATGATGAAGTGTGAACACTTATGCAGCATTACATAGTCCACATGCCAGGCTGTTGTGCAGTCTCTTTCTGCAGTGACTGTGCTTTGTGATCCTTGCCCCTCTTGTATCTAGTGAGTTTATGGACTGAACTAAGACTTCCATTTCCTTCTAGGTATCATTTATCACTGTGATCTGACCAAAGAGGAACTGGAGCCCAGAGTCTTCCGAGAGGTGACTGTGAAAGGAATTGACGCTTCCGATTACCAGACAGTCCAGGTAGGGGGTTTTTTATCTTGACAACGTGAGTTTAAAAATCTGACTTTCAGGCCAGGCTGCGCACACCCCAGTTTGTCAGCAGCTATAGAGGTAACCCACAGCAACACCGGCCACAAATACTTGGAAACACCTGCTGCTTCTAGGCATTGAGCCCAGCGAGGTCCCTGCCCTCTTGGAGTTTACAGATTCTGCCACTCTTCCGCCAGAGTCCCTTGTCTGGGGGATCAAAGAAACACAGTTTGTCTGCTTGCTTCAAAGTGGATTGTTTTCTGGCTCAGGTCTCGTGGTGTGATAAGTAATAACAGATTTTCTCTACATGAAGTATTCACTCAAGTGCTAGAAGGCAGTCTTTGCAGTCTGAAGTTCATCCGTATGTCTGCCTGGCACAGGGTGAGCGCTCAATAAAATATTAGAATGGATGAATTAATTGTTTAATTGTCATGCGCGGCAAGCTCAGTCTCTGGTCACCATCCTTTCAGGTTAAGAATCTCCATTTTTTTTGTTTTCTCAGTGGCCCACAGGTACTGAGTCTCCCAGAAACCAAATCACTCATTGACAAATGATGCAAAATGACTCTGTTCCTTTGCAATGACCAGTCACCTGTCAGGTACCAGGTGTTTCATCAGGACTCTCCTACCAGGGGGCCTGGACTACAGAGACCCAGGTTAGGATTCAGAGTGTTGTTTCCAAAGGAATATTAGAAAAAAAAAAAAAGAGCACTGGATACCCTGAGAACGTTTCTGTGAAACTAGAGCATCATTTTAACAGGGTGAATTGCCCTTCACCCGTCTAAGAGAAGTCTAGATGACGGACTAGATCTAGATCAAAGATAAAACTGTTTGGCCAGCTGAATCTGGCCCAGGGCTGCGGATTGCCAGCCCCTCTTCTATATCAGGAGTCAACATACTGGCCTCTGGGTTTTTGGAGAATAGCCATGTTTGTTCACATAGTGTCTGTGGCCGCCTTAATGCTTTAACAGTGCAGCAGAGACTGTGGCCCACGAAGGCTAACGTGCTTAGTACTTGGCCCTCCAGGACAAAGTTTGCTGATCCTTGATCTATATAAATAGTACTTATAAAGTCAGAGAGCATTCTCAATAGAGGTCTAGGGCCTTTGTCTTCAAGCTCTGTCAGCTCGAAGCCTGAAGTCTGCATGTATTGATTGATACATCTTGGTTGACATAGGATGAGTCATTTAACTTTTTTGCCAGTTTTTTCAGCTGTAAAACAGATAGTACCCATTTTGCAGGATTCCTGCAGGATTATGATATGATAAAATTCCTGCAGGATATGTGAGATGATATATAAAGGCATACCTCGTTTTATTGTTCTTTGCTTCATTGTGCTTTGCAGATACCGTGTTTCTTTTTTTTTTTTTTTTTTTTTACAAATTGAAGGTTTGTGGCAGTTCTGCATCGAGCATATCTATTGGTGCCATTTTTCCGACAGTATTTGACTATTTCATGTGTCTGTGTCACATTTTGGTAATTCTTGTAGAATTTCAAACTATTTCATTATTGCTATATTTGTTATGATCTGTGCTCTTCGTGTTGTTATTGCAAGAAAGATTGTGACTCACAGAAGGCTCAAATGATGGTTAGCATTTTCTAGCAATTAAATATTCTTTAAGGTATGTACAGTGTTGTTTTAGACTTAATGTTGTTGCACACTGAATATTGTTGTTGTTTAGTTGTGCAGTCATGTCCAGCTCTCTGTGACCCCCTGAACTGCAGCATGCCAGGCCTCCCTGTCCCTCACCATCTCCTAGAGATTGCCTAAGTTCATGTTCATTGCATCAGTGATGCCATCCAGCCATCTCATCCTCTGACCCCCTCTTCTCCTTCTGCCCTCGATCTTTCCCAGCATCAGGAACTTTTCCAGTAAGTCGTCTGTGTGCATCAGATGACCAAAATACTGGAGCTTCAGCTTCAGCATCAGTCCTTCCAGTGAATATTCAGGGTCGATCGCCATTAAAATTGACTGGTTTGATTTCCTTGCTGTCCAAGGAACTTTCAGAAGTCTTCTCCAGCACGACAGTTTGAAGGCATCAGTTCTTTGGCATTCTGCCTTCTTTACAGTCCAGCTTTCTTAACCGTACATGACACTGAATAGATGACAGTATGTGCAAATGTAACTTTTCTATGCACAGGGAAAACAGAAAATTCATCTGACTCGCTTTATTTTGACACTTGCTTTACTGTGGGAGTCTGGAACTGAATCTACCGTGTCTCCAAGGTCTGCCCATATTAAGGGTCTGGCACATAGGGCTCAGTCAGTAAAGAATCTGCCTGTAATGCAGGAGACCTGGATTTCATCCCTGGGTAGGGAAGATCCCCTGGAGAAGGGCATGGCAACCCACTCCAGTATTCTTGCCTAGAGAATCCCATGGACAGAGGAACCTGGTGAGCTCTAGTCCATAGGGTTACAAAAAGTCAGACATGACTGAGAGACTTAGCACTTTCATGTAGAATGTAATCAGGTTTTTTTTTTTCAAAAAGTGTTAGAAGTAATATGGCAGACTTTTAGGTTTCCATAGCTTGTTTGGCTTCTTTCATTTTCAAGGTGAGCCGTTGCCTGGAGAGAGATCTTTTAGGGGCCGATAGCCCCAGTCTAGTGCTTGTATGGTTCATTAATTCACCCTAGTCCTGCATTAGACTTTTAACATCACTTTTAGGCTGTCATGCCTTGCTGTTTTTCATTTTCTCTGTGTGTGGAAATTGCGTGCCTGTCAGCTGTAACATTTGGCCTTCTCAGGAACTGCTTCTAGTCCTTGCCTGGACATCCTCAGGGCAGTGGAGGGGGGAGGGTCTGTGTGTGTGTGTGTGTGTGTGTGTGTGTGTGTGTGTGTGGTGCAAGACAGCGCTTCTCCCATCAGTAATGCAAAGGATTCCCGGGCAGCAAGAAGTGACTGTCCCCTCGTGCCTGCTCTAGGATTGGGCACTGTTGCCCATGAGACATCCCTCGCCTCAGCCCTCATCTTCTCTTCATCTCTGCTGTGAAGCCCCTCAGGTCTGTATTTTTTTTTTTAATTTCTCTTTTCTGCTCCCCACAACTCATGCCAAAGTGAGTAATTGTGGAGTTTGTGGCAGGCAGGAGGGACCTGTGATCATGACAGCTGCCTCGAAGGCAGCTTCTTATAGGAAAGTGGCTCTTGCTTCTCGGGGAGGATGGTTGGAGTTGTTTTTCCTCTCAAGTAGCTGTTTTTTTCTATTCTTTACAGATGGTACACAAAGAAACTAGTTACAACCTAATATGTGTTGTTTTCAGATATAAAGGAAAAGATAAAACTTTACAGCCAAGCACATGCTTGTGTGGAGTAGAAATCCCTCAGCCCTGGGCACAGCAACCTGAGATTTCCAGATTAAACTGGGGAGGAAGTACGCTCGGGAGATGCTGGTCGGGTGCCATTGGAAAAGGCACCAAAGTCCTCTGTGTGCGGCTTTCCACATCACAAAATTCCCCTAACGTTAAGCTACTGAAATACTTAGAAGCTTTTATTTGTACAAGTGCAGTAGGGGGAAAAAAGATGAAAAGATTCGTGGGATGTATTTAAGGGGATAGTAACTGAGTAATTAGAGAGAACACATTGCTTTTATAATTTTTATGAAGGTATAATCTCTCTAGTATAATGCCATCAGGAGACTTTAATTTGTTGATTATACACATCATATATATTGCACTGAGTTATTTAAATAGATTTCTTTTTTTGGGTAAAGGTGGCTTTGGAATGTACTACGATATCTCACAGTACCATAGACTGAAAGTTCATTTTGCAGTGGCTTAGCCCAGGTATACACAGCAGAGCTTTGACAGGAAATGTGAGTGTGACATCTGTGCTTACATTGTGATCAGGCTCTCAGCAGAGTTGCCAACAATGACCAGCCTGTAAAAGCAGGCTCTAGAGAAGGGTTTGTGCATGAGTGGGAAAAATCCTCATAGTGTATAATAGAAACCACAGCATTTGGGGGTGTAGGGAAAAGATTCATTTTTTGTTTTCAATTACTTCCGGGTAGTGCTGCTTTTGATTTTGCATGACCCTGGTGTTTGTATTTATTCTGTATGTGATTTTAAAAGAAAATTCCCTGGGCTCATTGTTACTCCTTCTTACATTTTATGTACATTATCATTTTGAAGCAAATGCTGCCCAGATTCCCCTGCATGGTTAGTCAGTGTGGTTAATGGTGGTCACAGACGTGCATGTTCACTGGTGGTGTAGCTTGTAAGATGTACTAAGTGAAGGAGAGAGAAAAAGGAGCGTCAGAGAAACACATGGCTAAACCAGCCACAGGGCTGTTCTTTGTGTGATGTGCTTTCATTCAGGACCAGAGATCTTGAATGGTGGTGGGGGGATGTAGGATGGGAGTGTCCTGTTTTGCTGACATACACAGAACATAGCTACTATATAGTCTTTACCCAGGCCTGACCACAGCTGTGGGAGAAATTTCATCTGTATAGAAAATACAATTGTGAAAATCAGATCCTGGAAAAACTTTCTCTTCCAGTCTGTGGTACATATAAAAATTAAGTTTTAGATAGGTTTATCATAGCTGCTGACTAGATCTTTTTTCCTCTTTTTATTATGAATGACATGACCACTATCTAATATTGGTTAGAACATCTGTTCACATGTCTTTAAAAAGGAAATACTGAGCATTAGAAATTACATTAATAACAAAGGTTTGGATATGAAAAGAATCTTGTCTATATTTATGATTAGTAGTATGCTTCATTTTAAACTGAAGGGAAGAAATAGGAACATTTAGTCTGTCAATAAGTACTTATGTGATGTGCAATGCCAGGTGGTACTGTTGAATCCAGAGAAGTTCCAGACACAGGCACTGTCCCTGGAAAGTTTGCAGTCAGGCTGGAAAGCTGAGACACAGAGCTCTGAAAGGTCAGATGCCCCAAGATGTTATCAGAGCAATCAGGGGAAAGGTGAAAGTTTCTGTCGGTACTCTGATATCCTGGCCGGGATGCCCAGGGATTCTTCCTGGGAGAGGTGGAACCTGGGTTGGGCCTTGAGAGATGGCTGCTTTTGTAAGCCCCAGGCCCCTGCTGGGCCTCCTGAACAATTTCACCACAGTTCTTCTTTCAGAGAGCCTCTACCTTTTCGTAGCAGTTTAATTTCATAATTTCACAGTAAGTTCAAGAAGAAAGGAGTCCTGCCCTCAGCATCCTGTGCAGTAGGGCTGCCTCTAACAGCTCTTTTTTGTGGATAAAATAGTGTTTGCACTGTGGCTGAACATGGCATGACAAAGGATGCAGTGTAGCAAAAATGCACTTTTTGGTTTCTCAGTGTCTCGTTTTTGTTCAGCCAAAAATTTTTGACAGCTGAAAGAGTGTCTTTTCTCCTTCTAAAGTGAAAGTCAAAATTTGTAGACCTGAAAAAGAACAGTGAACTCAGTATTCTCTGAATCAACTCCGTTGACAACAGTTTCCACATGTTATAAAAGAATAAATTAGAAGGAAGATTCCATTTTATGGGGCAATAGCAAACCTAGATCAACAGAGTACAGAAATAGTAAGGATTACAAGTATTTAACACAGATTGTATTACCTTGAGTCCTGTCCTCTTAAACTGAGGAATTTTATGCTTCTGAGGTTTACCTACAATACTGCATGTGAAACATCAAGAACATCCCAAAGGTGATTTGCTTTATAACTGACCAGAAGCTGATTTTTAAAATTAGATGAAAAATTAGATGATTAGAAAATTAAAATTAGATGATTCTTTGGGTTTTCCAAGATGCCTTGGGGTAGAAGGAGTGGAGTTATTTTTCTTTAGTCTAGATTTTTGTAACCTTGATAGTAATTTATAGTTCAGTTCAGTCGCTCAGTTGTGTCTGACTTTTTGAGACCCCATGAACTGCAGCACCCCAGGCCTCCCTGTCCATCACCAACTCCCAGAATTCACTCAAACTCATGTCCATTGAGTCGGTGATGCCATCCAGCCATCTCATCCTCTGTCGTCCCCTTCTCTTGCCCCCAATCCCTCCCAGCATCAGAGTCTTTTCCAATGAGTCAACTCTTCGCATGAGGTGGCCAAAGTATTGGAGTTTCAGCTTTAGCATCATTCCTTCCAAAGAATACTCAGGACTGATCTCCTTTAGAATGGACTGGTTGGATCTCCTTGCAGTCCAAGGGACTCTCAAGAGTCTTCTCCAACACCACAGTTCAAAAGCAACAATTCTTCAGCACTCAGCTTTCTTCACAGTCCAACTCTCACATCCATACATGACCACTGGAAAAACCATAGCCTTGACTAGACGGACCTTTGTTGGCAAAGTAAGTTACTGGTCTACAGTTCAGTCACTCAGTCGTGTCTGACTCTTTGCGATCCCATGGACTGCAGCACACCAGACTTCTCTGTCCATCACCAACTCCTGGAGTTTGCTGGGAAAGATTGAAGGCAGGAGGAGAAGGGGACGACAGGGCGAGATGGTTGGGTGGCATCACTGACTCAACAGATGTGAGTTTGAGCAAGTTCCAAGAGATAGTGAAGGATAGGGAAGCCTGGCCTGGAAGCAGTTCATGGGGTTGCAAAGAGTTGGACATGACTGAGCCACTGAACAACTGGCCTACAGGCCTTGCCATTCAACAAACATGAATCCTCAGAACATTAATTAGTGTTTTAATTTAGCTCATTGACTTCTGTGCTGAGTGCACAGCACATGCAGTTTTTGACTCATCCACATCCTTGGGCTGCTGACTGCTGAACTAATGGTAACGTTTTTCTATATTGCTGCGTTCTCACAGTTAAGGATAGGTCGGAAATCTTCAGAACATGTTAAGAGTGAATGGGGGAATATTTTCTAAAAGAACCTTTTGAGAGAATATGGTGCTTGCATATGATTAGGAAATCGCTTTAAATTGAGTCAGTTGTTCTTGGCAATTTTGTGCCTAAAGCTTTCATGTTATTTTTTTATATTACACTTCACAGAGACATATTCTTGCATAAACAGATTCCTGTGTTTCTTTAGAATTCTCTTTGTCTCACAGCCATTCTAGATTAAGATCATAATATTCATATGCAGAGGGCATATGTTTGTATCTGTTTCATCTTTAGATAGCAGCTGTGTTAAAATAGTTTAACTGTAAAAGATGATAAGAGCTTTTGTTCTCTTGCTATCTTAAAACAGAGAAATAGGTTATAGGGCCCCAGTGTGTGGTTGCTGCAGTCTCCAGACCACTTGTAAAGAAGTGTTCTTCCATGTTTTGAAGAAGAACATTGTTTTGCAGCAGCCTGAGAATATGTAGTCCACTTAGAGTAAAAATCACAAGGTGGCCTTGAGAATTGAGTGACCAGACAGGCCTAGAGAGATCCATTGAGCCTCCTGCAGGGCCTCCTTTGGCAAGGTGTAAAACAGCTCGAGGCAACCCAGACCTCTGCCCACCTTCCTCAGTTTCTCTGAACTTTGCTTGGAGGAAATAGGCCTGCGATGAGATAAGAACTGGGAAAGCAGCTAAACCCCTGCCTGGTGATTGACAGCCTGGGAAGGGAGGCCTTGGCTCTCCTGGGGATGCTGCGGTGACTTGACATGGAAATTTTTTCACCTTATTTTGATGAGATGTTAATGAGTTAAACAGGTGTTGGAAAATCACAAGGTGATTTTAATTTTTGTGTCTTAGATTCATTTCTAGATGATGGACTAAGTTTATTATTCTTTAATAATATCACTGCAATTGAAGCCATAATTGTCAGAGATTACGGTGTCCATAAACTCATCACCATAGGTGACAACTGTACTCAGTGGAGATTTGTTCATTATCTATAGATCTGAGTTTGCTATTGTAGTTAATAAAGCCATTTAAATAGATTAAATTTTGTTTAAATTGTTCCAAGAGTCATGACTTTTGAGATCCGTAAAAGCTGCAAGTTGCTAAGCTTTGCTGCTACTGATTTCAAGTTACTCGCAGCTAACAGTTAGCTCTTACCCCTTGCTAGAAAACTATCTTGGGAAAAGAATGTTGTTATATTTCATTATCCTTTAAAAACAAGGTAGAAAGTCACTTCATTCTTATTAGAACTGTATCAGTAGTTTAGTTCTCATCTCTGAATAGTATGTGTGCTAATGGTGCTTATCTTAGGCTAGTTTAATAATTAGTTCTGTTTTTAGAAATGAATCTGAATGAATCTCAAGGTGTGTTACTCAAACGGTATTCAGCTGTGAACAAAAGGAGAAAAAGTAAAAAATAACCATGGCTTAAAGGAGAGAGATGTTTATTTTTCCCTCTCACATAAAGGAAGTGCAGGGGAAATGAGTCCAGGAATGACTTGGTGTCTAAGGTGTACGGAGTCCAAGCTCTTTTTGTCTTGCTGCTATATCATGGCTTCTTCCCCGCCATCTCCTCATGGTCCTAGAAGGCTGCAGGGGTTCCAGCCATGTTGCATCCACTTTCCAGCCAGCATGAAGGCAGCAATAGGGAAGAAGAAGGATGATCAGGAGGAGAGTGTCTTATAAGCATGTTTGCCAGAATGTCCGCTTTCATTTTATTGGTGAAAACATACTCCTAGCACAAGGAGGTTTAAAGATGTAGTTTTATTCCCAGAAAAGGTGTGCCAGGTAAAAATTTGGGCCTTATTATCAAGGAAGTGGGAGGAATGGATATTCGAGGACACCTAGCAATGGGCCACAGAAGGCAAAACAGGCCTTCAGCAGAAACTTGGTTTGGACCCTGAGACCAAGGAGTCCACACACCACCTGGTGGCCAGGTATCTAAATTTCAGGATCCCATTGAAAAAACTAAGACCCCACAAAAGTTGAATTTTCAAATACTATCATTGTGAACAGTAGAAATCACACACTTCAGACACAGAAGCACCTTCTCAAGAGGCTTTTCTCTCCCATAAAGAAAGGCATTTAATATTGCCTCTAGAACGTGAGTATTTGCCGTTCCTGAAAACTTGTCCTAACTTTAGCAGAAGTCATAGAAAGGTTGGGTGAGACTATCTGAGCATTAAATGAAGATGAACTGTGAGACTGTCTCTGAAATGATAAGGCTAAGTAAGTGTACAGCTGGCTCTCCGGGTGTTTTGTTCTGTGCTAGAGTCATCTTTCTACCCGCACCACTCTTGCAAAGGACATAGACACAGGCCATCCTCAGAGGCCTGCTCTTTGAAACGGAAGCACGGCACGAATCAGCCTTGGGGAGGTATTAGGTCCCAAATCTCACAGCTTCTCTTGCTTTTTCCTAGGTGCTCTGTTTTTCCACTACTGCTTTTGGGCTCTGGACAAATTGCACATACATTAGGGTTCATCTGTATGAACCCTCTCATTTTAAAGATGAGGAAACTAAGGGGGCTTCTCTGGGGGTCCAGTAGTTAAGACTCTGTGCTTCCACTGTTAAGGGGGCGCATGTTCGATCCCTGGTCAGAAACTAAAATCCCACATGCTACACGGTATGCCAAACAATAATAATAATAAAGATGAGGAAACTGAAGCTCAGTCTGCTAAGTGTTTCAGCAAAGGTCACACTATCAGTAATTGACAGCCAAGACTAGAACACAGAACTCCAAAGCTGTGCTAATCCTGTGCATTTTGTTACGAGAATAAGTTGTTTTTGCTGTCTCTATACTTGGTTGGGGTTTGTTTTTCACCTTTAAAATAAACAAATTATCCTAAAAGCCCTCTAAATCCCTAAGCTTTCTTACATCTAAAAGTATGTTTCTACATCATGTGACGATCTAGTGAGCACTTTGTAGACCTTTATGGGGCCTATTAAATGATAAAAATACTCTGTGTGAAAGCAGAGGCAAAAAGAGTGCTGACTCGATGTAAGAAGTGGATTGGAAGTGTTGTCATTGTGATAAACGCGATGGTAAAGTATTGTGAAGTGGAAGGCATCGTGAGCTATTAGGCAAGGATGCATACGCAGGTTCCTGGTCAGTGTCAAGCGTGAGCTCCTCTCCCAACTCTTGGTGCCCGCCTTCATCCGGCTCACAGAGGCACAACCTCCCCACCCCGAGTCCCCGCACCACTCAGGCTCACTTCCCAAACAACCCTGACCACCATTCTCAAACTTGCTTCTGCCTGGCTCTCCTCCTCTGTGCTCCATTCTGGTGCCACTTACTTTTCTTTTTAAACTCTGTTCTCAGAAACTCTACACATTTTCAGTATTCACCCAAGTCCCAACTCCTCCATAGCAGCTTCCTTGCTTTTGGGGACTCAGTCAAAAGCAAAACGCAGGGAGAGGGGATGGATATTCAGCTGGTGCTTGAACACACAGCATGAGTGTGCGCACACAACGTGCCCATCTCCATGCCAGGGTTCTCTGTGCATCATCTCACTTCTTTAGAGAAGAACCATCCTTGGAGATAGATGCCATCATGATCTCAGTTTTCTGGATGAGCAGCCTGTGGTATAGGGAAGTTAGATGCGTTGTTCCAAGTCACCCGGTGGCATAACTGGTGCTTAAGCCAGGTCTCCGATTCTGCAGTGCTCTTGAGCCTCTGAGCAGCTGCGTCCGCCTGTCTGATCAGGATGCCACAACTCAGCAGTTGATTGCCCTCAGGTCAGTAGTTCTAGGTCTTCATGTAGAAATTGATGTAAAACATTGTGGCTTTATTAAGAGCCTAGAAAAATCTAATCATTGACCTTGGCTCATGTCTCAAAAGAAAGAGTAGATACTCAGGCTGTATTGATAAATGCAGCCCATGTTCTTATGCATTTAAAAATCATCTGCTAGTTGAATCTGCTAAGTAATGGTTAATGCCTTGTTCCTCCTTGCCTCCAGCTGCCTTCATTTGTGTACATATGTATGTAAATATAGATGTTAAGATGAATACAGACATGTTTTTAAGCAGAGAATATACTCTTTGATCCCGGTTAAGGTAGTGGGTAATTCTGAAATGAAATCTCAAACAGAAAACCCTGTGGGGTTAAGTATAAACCATTATGTACATGCTGCTTACATCTAGACCCTCAGCTTCTCTGTTTTGCACAGCATGTCTAGTTCAGCTCTAGAATTTAATGTGAATATAGTTAATTTAAATATTTGGAAAAGATTAGAGAAAAGTATAAATACTCTAAACGGTGGCTGGTATGTTTGAGAATCTGCAGATCTGGCTGTGTTAGAAGCACCGACTTTGATCCGTGACTCAGACTCTTCAGAATAAGGAAGGACAGGGAGTGTTAAGGGGTTTTGCCAGAACTGCTTCCACTCACTCGTCTAGACTTTTACACCTTTACAAGTTCATATACGACTCAGCAGGTCTCCTCCTCACCTTGCATCAGAAATTCTTGGTCTGCATTGACTGGTAGAGGTAGGGTAGGGCAGAACCATGTGCATTTATGCAGTTGCTATACATATTAAGGATTTACTGTGTGCCTCACATTGGGCTAAACACTGAGAATGTGGCAGCGAGCTGCAGAGATGTGGTCTTCACTCGTATGTGGAAAAAGGGCAAAAGCAAGTAAACAGAAAATAAATGTGAACGTTGCAAGTTGGAACAAGGGCTGTGAATGAAATAAACAGTGACTTGCTGGGAATGACAGATGTGCCCAGTGTGAATTGAATCATCAACAATAGTTCCCTTGAGTTTTATTTAAGTGGGAACGTAAAAGCTAAGAGGGAACTAATCACATGAAAATGAGAGAAGAGCCCAGCATGTTAAAGCAAAGGGTCTGAGTAAAAATCAGTTGCCTTCAAAGAGGACCTAAGAGAAGGCTGGGCTGTGGTGAGTGGAGGAGAATGGGTGATGGGTGTGAGGGAGGGCAGGGCTTTGTGGCCATGTTAGAAGTTTGTTTGGGATCCCAAGTGTGGTGGGAGTCTCTATAGGGTTTTTTTTTTAACTGGAAAGTGATATGTTCTGATTTAAGAAAACCATGTTATGTTTTATGGAGAATAGATTCGAAGAGCAGTTGCGGACATAGAGAGAGCTGATAGACAGTTGTAAATGGCTCAGACAGTAAAGAATCTGCCTGCAATGCAGGAGACCCAGGGTTGATCTTGAGTCAGGATGATTCCCCTGGAGAAGAGATGGCACCCTACTCCAGTATTCTTGCCTGGAGAATTTCACAAACAGAAGAGTCTGGTGGGCTACAGTCCCTGGGATTGCAAAGAGTTGGACATGACTGAGCAACTAACACACACACACAACAATAGACCAGGTAGGAGACAAGGTGGCCTGGACTAAAGTGTAGACTTGGGACATGGGGAAAGTGTGTTTGGAATACACCTGGGAAGTAGACTGAACAAGACACAGGGATTGCATGTGTAGGGGAGAGAGTAAGGGACACATCGAGGATGACTCTGAAATTTCAAATCTGTGCAGCTGGTATCATGTATCAAGTTGTTGGCAGTGGGTTGGGGAGGACGTGTTTGAAAGGAAAACTGTTTGGGGCCTGTTGTTACCTTTTCATCTGGGTGATGATGTCAGGTATGGCGTTAGATACTTGGGTCTTATGGTCAAAGGCTCGGAGTGATAAATATGGGCACCTTCAGCATTAGTATGCTGGTTAAATCCAGGGCAGGAACTGGATCACATGAAAGAACATGTCAAGAGTGGAGAAGGCTCACAGCTGAGCCCTGAGGAGCCCCACATCTAGGGATTAATTAGAGGAGGAAGAGCCAGCGAAGAGCTGGAGAAGAAGCAGCCAGAGGTGCAGGAAAGCTAGCAGACTGTGGACCAGGTAGACCAGGAAGCCAAGGAGAGAAGATGGAAAGGTGGGGGTGGCGGGCAATATGGTGTGCTTAGTTGGTCAATAAGGAAGAAAGAGGAGTTCTTGGATTTGACGAGCTGGGTTCACTAATAATCCTGACAGGAGCACTTGCAGTGAGCAGTGGGTTCAGAATAGTGGCTGGCGAGGGTGTATTGAGAAAGAGGAGACAGGACATATATGGTGTTCATATGCAGGTGGTCCCCGACTTGCGATGGTTTGACTAGATGATGCTGTGAAAGTGATACACATTCGGTAGAAACTGTATTTTTAATTTTGAGCTTTTCCTGGGCTAGTGATGTGCAGTAGGATATTCCCATGTGATGCTGGGCAGAGGCAGAGAGCCTCAGCTCCAGGCAGTTGGGTGATCATGGGCTAAACAACCAATGCACTTACAACCATGCTATACCCATACAGCCATTCTGATTTCTACTTTCAGTATAGTACTCAATATATTATATGAGGTATTCAGCCCTATTGTAAAATAGACTTTGTGGTAGATGATTTTGCCCAACTGTAGGCTAATGTATAAGTTAAGCATGTTTAAGGTAGGTTGGGCTAATGTATGATGTTTGGTAGGCTAGGTATATTAAATGCATTTCAGTTTACAATGTTTTCAGTTTATGATGGGTTTATCAGGATATAGCCCCATTGTAAATTGAAGAAGACTTAGTATTGATTTCTTAGGGGGTGGGTGTTATTGAGGGATTGGGGGATTAGTTCTGTTGTCATGTTACTTTGTATTGCATTACTTTCTTAATTGCAACAATCCTTACATTTTAAATGTCTAAAATATAATGCTTTAAAAGTTTAAATGTTTAAAAAGTTTTTTGGGGAAAAATAATCCCTGATAGGCTAACTGAACATCTCTGACTTTTAATAGCCGTGGTTCATATCTTTCCACTCTCTTTCTCCTTCTCTAGTCTACTTTTTCAAATTTGTCATTTTCTTTCTGTAGAATAACTTGTACTGCTGTGCTTAAAAAGCAAATCAATCAAAAAAATTAGCTTTTAATTTTTTAAGACATTTGCAAACAGAGCCTGTTGAGGCAGTCCAAGCACAGGTTGGAAAATAATTTCCAGACACAGAGTATTGCAGAAAGGAGTGAGTTTATTAAGAACAAAGAGCAGAGATAAAGTGGGCACTGCAAGTGCAGCAGACCGACAACTCCTGACAGGCCAGGGAGAGTCAACAGTTTTTGTGGGTTAATAGCCAATTTTTATAGCCTCAAGACAAAGGAAATTCCTGCTGGAAGGTTGGTGTTAGGTGATTGCTTGGGGTGCTGTAGAGTGCTTACTGAAGTGGGCGTCTTTGTCTAATTGGGAGTCAAGAAGCTTGTTAGTGATTATCAGAGTGATTATTGAGGCAACGGTTACAAAGGGGCTCAGTCAGCCTCAGAGATGTCCCTGATTCTGGACTCCGCCTCTGTGGCCCTGGGGACAGGACTCAACAGAGCCTTGTATAGTTTTCATGGCAGTGAATTAAGGACCAGGGAGAAGGTATGAGAGGAGAGGAAATGCAGAACCATGTGTATATGGTCTTGAGAAGTCCAGTGGCTTGAGGTGGTGGTCAGTGACATGTTATTAAGGTGGGAGAAACCAGACTATTCTGGTGTGTCGATGGGTTGGCTCCAGTAGGAAGGGAACCACCAAAGGAGCCGAGTTCTTGAGGAGGTGAGGTGATCCCAAGCCCTGGTGGGGGACTGGCCTTCCCAGAAGGAGAGAGGTTTCCTCTGTTCCACCAGGAGGCAAGGATGAGAGCACATGTGTGAGAGTGCCTGGGGGCTTTAGAATGGCGACTCCCAGTACCAGCTCCCCACTTTCCTTCTGTGAGACCCCCTTAGGCCCCAAATTCCACATCTTCTCACCTTTTTCTTTTTTTCTAAACAATTTTTGAGTTTCAACTCAAAAAAGTAGTTTTAAAATTTTGAAAAATGTGCATTTTTTATATATTCAGTTTAGGAGTGGAAAGACTCACATACCGTGTGTTAGGATTTTCTACCAATGACGAATGTATTCCTTCCTAATTGCTCCTTTCTCTATCAACAGGGATAGGCTAGACCATTGCAGGGAACAGGGCCCTCCAGAATCTCAGGAAATCTCCTGCTGTCAAGTGACAGCCTGGGCTCCCTGCAGACACTGCCTGGAGAGCCTCCCCACCCAAAGCATGGCTGTCCCTGTGGCACAGAGGGGACATGTATCACACACATGCTGGGCCATGCTGTAATGGCCAGATTGCTTTTGTCTACAAGTGTTACCTCCCACTCCAGCCACAGACTGTTGGCCAGCACCATGTCCTGAGGACAGACCAACCTCAGAGTGGCAGACAGCCAAGGCTACCTTCTGTGTGCTGTGAGGAGAAAGAATAGAGCAGGGGACTCATCCTGCAGAGGACACCACACTTTCCTCCCCAGCGAGGGCAGAGCAGGCCTCCATGCATCCAGCCTCATCCTTTGACTACACACCTAACATGCTATCAACTAGAAATCCATTCCGTTTTTTTTAAGTTTTCCTTTTTCCCAAATATTTTCTTCAGAAATCCAAACAACTCTGGAAAACCTAGTGATTGGTCACCTTTTTTTCCTCTAAGGACCTTTACTGTTTTCTCTGCTGGACTCAAAATTGTAGGAGAGATTGTATCCTGAGCACACTGTTTTATTATTTTAAGATTTTTAAAATGTGGACCATTTTTAAAGTCTTTATTGAATTTGTTACAATATTGCTTCTGTTTTCTATTTTGGCTTTTTGGCTCCCTGACCAGGGATCAAACCCACCCCTCTTGCATTGGAAGGTGAAGTGCTAACCATTGAACTGCCCAGAGAAGTTCCACACTGTTTTTAAAGTAATGTTTATTTTCCTACTTTACTTAATAAAGAACATATAGAACTTCCAATCCAAGCTTCTCCATGGCCTGAGCTGCTGGTAACTGCAGTCCGAGCTGTGCAGCCTTATCTCACTAGTCTCTGCTTCCCATTGGGCCTCTCACAATTCTGCCTGTAGCTCCTGGGTCTCCATTGCTCCTCTGTGGACTCATTTATATCCAGGAACTTGGATTGGGCCCACAGTTCTTGGATGCCAGGGTCTTTGAGAGGAGGGCAGGATGACGCTGGGCCCAGGCAGGGAAGCAGCCAGGGGCTGGCGGCAACTCGTGACCCCCTCAGTTGCCTTGCAGCGTCACCAGGCACTGGCCTGTCCTCTTTCTCCTTAATTTTTCATTCCATTCACTCCAGCCCTTCTTTGCCCCCTGCCTTTTTGTCCTAACCTCAGGCCTCTTCCTTCTCCCTGCCCACCCACCCCTAGAGCTGGAGCCCCTCCGTGGCTGTTCTCTCCACAGCGGCCACTGGGCTGGCCAGTGGCAGGGGGCATCTGTGGGAGACGAAACTCTGCTGGATTGCCCCTAACATGGCACCTTTCATCAGTGGGAGAATGCAAGTGTAATCTAGCCAGAGTCTTCCCTTGAGGTGAACATGTTACCCAACAGGATTGAGTGTTCGGGGTGGTATCAGCTTGGCTGAATGACTGATGCTATTACTGGTACCACTTTGAGCAGAATTCCTGGCTGGGGTCAGTGTGAGCAGGCAGGGCAGCCAGTGCTGCAATCAGTGGTCAAGAAAGGTGACTCTTTGCTATTGTTACACAGGTTAACATAGTTTCTTATTAAATATGTCCCTTATGATTATAATGCCCACAGACCCCCACGGCACGGCCTCTGCTCTCTCCTCTTCGTCCGCTCAGATGCTGTCAGACCAGCCCCTCGCTTGGCTTGTGTGTGTATGCATTCCCATCCCGGCCCCCAACGCTCCTCCCCTCCCCAGTCCCTCATTCAGCCTCACAGAACTGATGAGAGACCCCATCCACCTCCATCCCATGTAAGACAGCGGCTCTCCTTCTCCTGGTCCCAGGTCTGGCCTGTTCCTTCTCCACTGCACTGCCCCCCAGCTGACGTGATCTTTTCATCTGTTCCTGTGTTCATTTCTCTTAAGAAAGTGGTTTTCCCCACTGCTGTGTCCACAGAGCCCAGAGTAGATACATATAAATACTTGACAAATGAATGAGAGAGGCCACGATAGATGAAGCAGTGTTCAGTTATCTAGTTATCACGGCCAGAAACCTACACAATTGGAACATTTCCTTTGTGTAAAGTTTCTGTGTTGGACCGTCCTGCTCTCCTCTCCTATGATAATTGGTTCTCTCCATTCAGAACCAATAAATAATGTCAGAAAATGAATATTTACTACCATTTGTACTGCTGTGAAATTTTCTGCCTGAGCTAATCTTTAAGAATATTTTGGGTCATAGTCTGCGACAAAGCAGGAAATATCACTGCCTCTCCCTCTTAGAGCATCAAAGTAAATTTTTCTTTATATTTTCCTAGCACACATTCATTGTGTTGTTGTTGCCTGCTTACAAATGTCTGTGAATCTTTTAGACAAGTTGGGCAATAAAGAAAGCAATTCCACCAACGTGTAAATTCACTTGACCCATTCCTTGTTGTTTTATGAGGGTTTGTGATTACTTTGGATTTCTTTTTAATTACCTTTCCAGATTTTGGAAGCTAAATTTTCTTTAAGTGGTTTTGGCTCTTTTAGCTTGTTTTCTGAAGCAGCCTCTTATTTCATGCATTCAGTTTACCTTTCCTTTTTCACTTCTCAGCATTTTTATTGACTCGTGTATGTGGTTTCTATAAGGTCTTTCCATCCTGTGTTAGTCTATGCGAGGTCCCAGAAGACCCTGTGCCTCAGAGAAAAGCCGAAGGATGCTTAAGACAATTTTACTAATGCTGACTTAAATAAAACAGAATTTTCTAGTGAAGAATTGTAGTGAATATCTAGGAGTGATTAAGTGAATAGTTTGCTTCAGTAAATAAAAATAATTGTTCCCCAAACATTTATTAAGCAACTATCATGTATCCGGCAGTGCTGGGAATATAAGACAGTTTACTAGAGAAATGGGGATGTATTCAAAGAGTTTTAGCAGTCTGATTTCAGTTGATTGCAGGTGCGGTGGCAGCCCAGAGGGGGAGCATTGAAACTGTTCCTGGGAAGAAGGCTTCCTGGAAAGGAACTGTGGGCAGAGGAGAAGGGTGCTGGAGGGAGGAGAGCTCATCCACAGCACAGGTGTCTTCAGCACCACAGCTGGAGCCCAGACACACGAGATGAGCCTGGAAAAAGAGATGGGCCCAAACCCTTCAGGGTCTGGTGTGCACCCACATGGGTGAGGTTTTTATCCTGGGGAGCCTTTCACAGGGCCTGTGCCAGATGTACATGGGGCATCTGCCAGCTGCTCAGAGAATTAGTGTCAGGAGTCAGGCAGAGGCACAAGGGCCAGCGTGGGGTGGTGGATGAACCCATGGACTCAGCTTGAGCACCCCAGCAGTGTGCCTAGAAGGGACAAGAGGAGCAAAGTTTCAAGGGCGCTTTAAGGTTTATCGGACAGGAGGTGGGGGAGGTAGGGAAGAGGAGCCAGGAAAGCTTGCATCACGGTGGAAAAGTTCCCAAGAAAACGATGTGGTCTTGTAGGAAAGCAGAGTGGCCATGGGTTGGGCAGTGTCGGGATGGCCCGTGAGCATCTATCTGGTGGTGAGAGCAGGCAGCCGCAGTCAGGTAGCAGTGGCCCGGAGAGGCTGTGAGTGGAGCCTGTAAGCGCCGCGGCTTCCAGAGGAGTGAGGGGTCTCTGACGAGTTTTGGGCTTTGTGTGTTAATTACTAGGCAGTAGAGACATTACACAGAGCTCACTAAATTTTTACACTCAGCATGCAGGCTTCATAACCAACTTTTCTGCACACACAGCCCTGATGCTTCATAACCATCAAATGTTCCCCATCCAGCATCCTACCTGGCATCTGTCATCAGTACAACATGATGTTCTTTTCTAGATCTTCCATGAATATGATTCAGTTATCCATCTTAAGCTTTCCTTTTTGTTAGACTTCGATTTTCATGGCCTTGATAATGGGTGATAATGAAAAGGTGTATGTGTGTTTGTGTGTGTAATCAAAGATATATCATTTCCACATTTTAAAATGAATAGACAAGATCATTCTTCTATGGTAGTGCTGGGGTATATAAGGTAGTGAGAAGCATTTCATAGCCATCAAGAAAAAAAAAATTATAGACAGTTTCACTGATACAGATTTTTGCTACTGTTGTGCTGCACAGATACAAAACAGTTCATACGGCCACGTTTAGAACCGAAAGCAAAGAAGAATTGGTGCTTGTCTCTTCACAGTAGGATTTCTGAACTTTGTGATTTGCCTTCGTTTTTCTTCCTTCCTTGTTTCTGGCCCCTGGTGAGAGTAGCTGTTTGTCATGCTCCTCTAAACCTCTGATCTGTTCCTTCTAATTAACCGTCTCTTTACAGCCCGCCCAGGCCAGCGCGAGTCTACTGCTGACCCCACACGTCCCAGTGGGGGAGTGAAATGCACTGTGCTCTGAGCTTCCTAAGGATTGTTTTTTAGGCAACACGAAATCATCCATGATGGTTTGTTTGTTTGTTTTTTGCCTCTTACTCACCTGAGGGGCCTGTTTTGGTGATCTACATTTGTATTGTCTGAGAGACTCGAGGAAGAAGTAGATCAGAGTGTAATAGCAGTATTGGATGTATCCAACAGAAACTTGCATAAATGTCTTTGTGCTCGTGGATTTTACTTCCAAATTCACCTTTTCAGTATTCCGGTCATTCATTTTTCTGCAACAGAATTATTTTGTGTGCATTTGTTCTTCACAGTGTTGTGCTGTATCTCAGTTTCTCCCGGGATGTACAAACAAAAAATGATAATTGGGCTGTTGTGCCAGCTTCCTGGTTCTGGGGCTTCTGCCAACACTGTCCTTGATTGAGGACCACCCTTGGCTTTGTGCAGGTTATTCCATCCCCCACCCCACATCCACCCCTGCCTCTGCAAACTGCTTGACTGCAAAAACAACACTCCCTTTTCTCCTCTTTAACATCTATCTCTCTTTAATATTAATAGTTCACACTTTTAAGGATGCATAACTGCCAGCCACAAATTGTTAAGCTATGCAGTTCTTTTCTGCTCTATTACTGAACAGTCTGGCGGGAGTTTGCCTTTTCAACATTGGTTATTAATTTTATTTTTCTAGTGCAATAAAATAAATAAGTGGTCTGCTGTAGGTGTGAGTTAATGAGGATTTGAAATGGATTTCAAGCATTCTTGTTGAGTGCTTATGATGCAGGTGCGATCTCATGAGTCAATTACCAGAACCAAACAGTTCAAGAGCCATAAAGCTCACCTACCATGGCATTACTAAATTAATAGATTAACAGCTACAAATAGGAAAATGTCAGATGTTAAATATTTTCATCAGTAATCAGTTGTAAGTTTGGGGTCCCTTGTATATGCTTATACAGTCTCTAAAGTACCTCAACCAGAGTTAATTTCTGTTTTATTACTTCTCAGCTTATAAGCATTTTAATGCCAGATTGCTATTTGTTTGTTTTTAAATTTGTATTCAATTTATTTAAAAGCAAAACAAAATAGTTCACCCATTTCTCCCACCCCCCCACCTCTGGCAACCACCAGTCTGTTCTCTGAAGCTGTGAGCTTAATTTTTGTTTTCTTAGATCTCTTTGATAACAGATCATATGGTATTTGTCTTTCTCTGTATGAGTTATTTCACTTAGCATACTGTCCTCAAGGTCCATACATGTTGTGGCAAGATTCGTTCCTTTTTATAGTTGAATCATATTCCCCCTGTGTGTGTATGTGTGTGTGTGTGTGTGTATCTCACAATTTCTTTGTTCATTTATCTGTTGATGGACACTTAGGCTGTTTCCATATCTTGGCATAGGGGTACATATATCTTTTTAAATTAGTATTTTCACTTTCTTCAGATAAATACTCAGAAGTGGAATTGCTACATGATATGGTAGTTCTATTTTTAATTTTTTGAGGAACTTCCATATCATTTTTCATAAGTTTATATTTCTACCAACAGTACACAAGAGTTCCCTTTCTCCACATCCTTGCCAACACTTGTTATTTCTTGTGTTTTTGATAATAGCCATTCTAACAAGTAAAGTGACATCCCATTGTTTTGATTTTCATTTCCCTGACAGTTAATGGTGTTGAGCATCTTTTCATGTACCTGTTGGCCATCTGTATGTTTTCTTTGAAACAAAAAAAAATGTCTATCCAGATCTTCTTCCCATTTTTTAATTGGATTATTTGGGTTTTGCTATTGAGTTGTATGAGTTTTTTACATATTTTGGAGAGTAGCCCCTTATCATGTACATGATTTACAGTTATTTTCCCTCATTCAGTAGGTTGCTTTTCCCTTTGTTGAAGGTTTCCTTTGCTGTGCAGAAGCTTTTTGGCTTGATGTAGTCCCACTTACTTATTTTCACTTTTGTTCCTTTTGCTTTTGGTGTCATATTAAAAAAAATCATCATCAAGAGTCATGTCAGGAAACTTACATCTATGTTTTCTTCTGGAAGCTTTATGGCTTCAGGTATGATGGTGAAGTCTTTATTTTGAGTTAATTCTGGTTTAGAGTGTAAGATAGTAGTCCATTTTCATTTTCTTCTGCATGTGGCTGTCCAGTTTTCCCAAACCATTTATTGAAGAGACTGTCCTTTATTGTATATTCTTGGCTCCTTTGTTATAAATTAGTTGACTATATGAGCATGAATTTATTTCTGGGTTCTCTGTTCTGTTACACTGATCTATGTGTGTTTTTAGGCCAGTTCCATACTGTTTTGATTACTATAGCTATATAATGTAGTTTGAGATCTGGACATACGATTGCCTCCAGCTTTGTTCTTTCTCAAGATTGCTTTAGCTATTCAGGTCTTTTGTAGCTCCATACAAATTTTGGATTTTTTTTCCATTTCTGTGAAAAAATACCATTGGGTTTTTGTTTTTTTTTTTTAATAAGATTGCATTGAATCTGTATACTGCTTTGGGAAATACAGATATTTTAACAATATTCTTTCAATTCATAGACATAGAATGTCTTTCCATTTGTGTGTTATTAATTTCTGTTTCTCACAGTTCATTATTAGTATAAAGAAATGTAACAGATTTTTGTGTACTGGTTTTATATCATGCCACTTTGCTGTATTTCTGAATTAGTTCTAACTGTTTTGGTGGCATCTTTAGGGGGGTTGTATATATGATATAGTGTCATCTGCAAACAGTGACAGTTTTACTTCTTCCTTTCCAATATGGATACTTCTTTTTCTTGCCTAATTGCTCTGGCTAGGACTTCCAATATTATGGTGAATAATAGTGCCAAGAATGGGTGTCCTTGTCTTGATCCTGACCTTAGAGCTTTCAGCTTTTTCCCATTGAGTATGATGTTAGCTGCAGGCTTGTTGTACATATAGCCTTTATTACGTTGAGGTTTGTTCCTTCTATGCCTGCTTTGTTGAGAGTTTTTATTATAAATAAATACTGAATTTTTTCAAATGCTTTTTCTTTATAAGATTTTTATTCTTCATTTTGTTAATGTGGTATATCACATGGACTGATTTGTGAATAGTGAATCATCCTTGCATCCCTAGAATAAATTCCACTGGATTGTGATATATGGTCTGTTCAATATATTGTTGATCTCAGTTTGCTAATATCTTTTAATGAACTGGCACTTAAAATACTTCTTCTTGTATTGTATTGAAGCATAGAGTCCAGTGTGAGCATTCACTTGTGCATTTATCCAGCCTTTGTTTCAAAGAGCCTACTGTACTCTGGGCACAGATGTTAGGTATAGATGTAAACTGGTGCACAGCCTCAGAAGGGAGATGCATGAGGGCACAGTCGTTGTGCCCTTTGAGGATTCAGGAGGAGCCGTTGCGGAAGGGTCAGAGGATTTGCTAATTCCTTGTTTAGAGTAGCTAGGAGCATGGAGTCTGTAGTCAGACAGCCCCGGTTCAAATCCCAATTCCATCACTTATGAGATATATGACTTAGACTAGTTACTTCTCTGTGACTTCCCTAAAAAATGTCAGTATTCATGATACAGACTTAATGTCTGAATTAAAATCAGGAAATATTTATAAAGTCCTTAGAGCAGTGCTTGGTACATGGGGAAAACATTATATATAAGTGTTTTAAACAAATCAAGTAAAATATATAATGTATATTTTGACCAAAGTAAAGACTAAAGAAAAGTATTGTGAAAAATATAGAAACTGGCAAGCATTTTAATATTTGTTCTTAAATGTATGGAAAGTTTAGTTTATAGTTAGCTTGTATAGGAGTTTACTATTACTAGGTTCTATCTCCAGAAACTTGGTTAACATCTATCCCCTGCATTTTCAGCTATTTTGACTTTCTCAGGTAGAGAAGTTTCTAAATGAAATGATCTGCCATATGTGCTGTTGTCTTTTCTCATTATTGGACATACCCAACAAAGGTTGAACCTTCATGAGATGTAGCTTTGGGGATGCCTGCATTGGGTAGGAGTGTGGATGGGGGTAAAACAAGTGAATTCCTAAGAGCCAATGATTTTTTTTTTTAAGTCATACTTTAGTCCATATGAGCTTCCCTGGTGGCTCAGATGGTAAAGCATCTGCCTACAATGTGGGAGACCCGGGTTTGATCTCTGGGTTGGGAAGATCTACTGGAGAAGGAAATGGCAACGCACTCCAGTATTCTTGCCTGGAGAATCCCAAGGACGGAGGAGCCTCGTGGGCTACAGTCCATGCTTGGGGTCGCAAAGAGTTGGACACAACTGAGCGACTTCACTTTCACTTTCACTTAGTCCATGGATGTGACATTGAGGGCAGGGGTCTGGAGAAATGGCAGTTTCTTTGGAGAAGATAGCTGGAAATGATTCACAAAGGTTGAAAGGAGAAAGTAGACAGTTTCAGTTGCTGGTCTCAAACATGGGCTCCATTTTGTAGACAGTGGAGAGTCATTGCATGTTTTCAGTAGGGGAGTGACCTGGATTAAGAGGAGCATTAGTTTTGATCTTGAGGAGATTAATATGGGAACAGGTATCCAAAGACTGGAAACAGGAGTCCTGTTGAGAGACAAGGCCGCCACGTGCATAGGTGGGGATAGGTGAGATGATGTGTGAGAGGCACCCAAGATGACTTTGAACCTCTGAAACCGAGGCAGGCTGGCAGGATCAGAGTGTTTAATATGCAGTTCTAGCTCATTTAGTCATTCAACAAATGCTTATTGAACATACCCACTGCAGTGCTTGTAAGCCCCCGAGGATGACTGATTATGCTGCTTTCATGAAGAATGAAACAAACACACATGCCTCCTGCATGCAGCCTAAAGACCATTGTGGTGAGCCTCATTATAGGGCACTGTATGCATTCTGTGAGAGGACTGTGGGAACAATGCCGGTTAGAAAAACAGAAGCTGCTTTCTCTGAACCATTCAGTTAGAAGGTCCTTCACCGTCAGACGTTTTATGAAAATGTTTGTGTGTTTGCCCTGACCACAAGGAGATCAGGGCAGTGGAACTGAAGGTAGGTTTTATGTTCTGCAAACAAGTCATAGCTCCTGTCTTTTTACCTTAAAATACCTGACTACCTCTAAACTGGGGCTCCCCAGGTGGCTCAGTGTAAAGAATCCACCTGCCAGTGCTGGAGATGCAGGTTTGATCCCCTGGAGTAGGAAATGGCAACCCACCCCAGTATTCGTGCCTGGGAAATCCCATGGGCAGAGGAACCTGGCAGGCTGCAGTCCATGGGGTCACGAAGAGTCGGACACGCCTGAGCACACATGCACTTACCTCTAAACTGTAAGCACTCATCAAAGTGTCATGTTCCACTCGTGACTCCACTGCTGTCTGTCTGTCCTCAGGTTTAGAACCTTCCACTTTCTATTTCACTTCTTGCTGCAGTTTGAGACTGGGAATAGGTCTCTTGCTCCAAGGAATAGGTGGCCAAGCCTTTGAGAGCTGGTACGTTTCTGCAGAAATCATGTGTGTAGCACTTAGCAAGAAATGTCCCCAAAATTATAATAGATCTTTAAATAGAACGATTTTGCGATCACTGAGGTGCTCTATGGAAGGTTTTAAAATCTCCAGTGTCATAAAAATGTCCACCCATCCTTTGGAAAGCAGAGTAAAGAAATGTGGAATAAACACTTCCCCTAATATTTCCTGCCCGAAGGTGATTCAGACTCCTCCCCACTCCTCCAAAGTTAAAAGTCTGGAAAAGAGATAGGATTACATGCTTCAAATGTCAGGTTAGTATTTTTAACCCGAGCCCAGCACAGAAATGTGCAGCACCTTCCGAAGTCCTTTGTATACTTGCTTTACAAGCTAGTCCAGGCAGAGAGGTTGCCTTCTGCCCAGTTCTTTGAGTGTGTCTTGCTTCCTGTTCGTGTTGAGCGTGGAATTTCTGAGCAGCTCTGCTGCTCATCACATGTATTTGCCACACTTAGCACAGGCACACAAGTGGCCTCTGTCAAGTCTGATGAAAAGGGAAGCTCAGCACCCTTTTATGAACATTCTCCTTTCAACCTGTCAGGCTCTAAAATTAGATAGGAGTTGCTATCACCAGACGTTCTTCTCTGTGGAGGGCTTGCCCTTTACAGTTTTCCTTCATCTTCTGTGGATGAGCACATTCCACTACCAGTGATAATGAGCGTCCTGGTGTTTGGCTCACAGAGCACCGAGTCTGCACCAGGTTCACTGTGGGGGTGAAGATTGTGTGGGGAACTTAAATGGCTGCACATGTTTGAATATGTTAGTAAAACTGATCTTATTACTAACTGTATTATCTCCAGAAAAGTAATCATTTCAGCACAGAGAGCTGATCTTTTCATTCTCTTGAAGAACAGTAATGTTCCCTTCATTTGTTATGTTCACTTGCTCCTCCTTTTCCTTTAAAGGAAGATGTTTCTATTTATCTATTATATGAAACCAGATCCATGTGTGAAGGCACCTGTGGTCCAGGGTAAAACCACCTTCTATCTGGCAATACCTCTGCCCAGTCACTCTGACAGTAGAGATGGGTCATTTCTGACATTTCCTCTCTTTTCCTCAAGAGTTTTTTAATTTAAAAGATTCAGCTCAAGATCTGTGAGCTCTCTGTTAAACAATCATTCCCTAGAATAATGGTTTTTAATATGCAAAATTAGAAGCTGCTTTAAATTGATTACTTAGCAGTAGGGTTTTCTTATGGTTCTCTCAAGCATTGTTTCCTTTCTGAAGTGAATTTGCCTTTTACTATTGAAACTGAGTTTTTTAGTAGACATAGGGAGATTTATATTATTGTGTAAATAATCTGTCCTCAAGGTTGTACACTGATGATTGTTTTGAGAAGGATCATCTTTCCAAGCAGACTTATTCTGCTTAAAACAGAAATAATAAACAATAACCCCTATAACTGGAATAAGGCTTTTGACATGCTTCAGTGAGTCTCCTTTTCAAGAGGGTAACAAAAACAAAAAGCAATAGAAAGCACAATACCTTTGCCAGAATATTTGTCCCTTGGATTCCGTGCTGCTGCTGCTGCTAAGTCGCTTTAGTCATGTCCGACTCTATGCGACCCCAGAGATGGCAGCCCATCAGGCTCCCCGTCCCTGGGATTCTCCAGGCAAGAACACTGGAGTGGGTTGCCATTTCCTTCTCCAATGCATGAAAGTGAAAAGTGAAAGTGAAGTCACTCAGTCGTGTCCGACTCCTAGCGACCCATGGACTGCAGCCTACCAGGCTCCTCCATCCATGGGATTTTCCAGGCAAGAGTACTGGAGTGGGGTGCCATTGCCTTCTCCATTGGATTCCCTAGAGTCCAGTAATCATTGTCCTGGGGGTGGGAAGAATCTATGACAAAGTTTCTAATAGTTGCAAAATTGGGGGTAATTACTTACAATGAAGTAATAGCTTGAAGTGAATTACTTTGTAACAGAGTAGAAGAAACTCTGGACCAGGGACTTGGTGGTAATTTTATATAAACTGGCAGTGTTACCTTGGCTGACTTTATGGATCTTGGGTTTGTCCTTTGTAAAATAAGATAGGGTG
This sequence comes from Bos mutus, assembly GCF_027580195.1. NCBI lineage: Eukaryota > Metazoa > Chordata > Mammalia > Artiodactyla > Bovidae > Bos > Bos mutus. The sequence goes on from NC_091625.1 coordinate 44,795,400, forward strand.
TCCCACTAGATGAGGTCCCAGAATGACAGTCTCTCCTTGTATCTGAAACAGTTTGAATCCCCAGAATTTGGGGTGATCACCTTGATCACCCAGGGCTGAGAAAAAGCTGACACCAACTTTCTTTCCCAGGCAGCACAGTGTTGTGACTACTTGAAAATACCCATCTCTGTCCTCTATCAAGAAATAGCTTGGACTTCCCAGAGAATGTGATTCCTTATTGCTCGGTTGTGCACATGTTCTTGGTTTCAAATGTAGACTAACACCATTATGTTGCTGTGAGAGTCTCCAAAATGAAGTATATAAATTTTAAAGGAGAGGAACTCAGAATTTAGGAAGGAAGCTTTCTAAAGTCAGTGTCTGATCAATCTTTGGTCAGCTTACTAATGTCTAGAACTAACTGTGGCTTTAAACTGCTGTCATGATGTTTCTTTTTCATCTGTGGGGTCCCTGATGAAGGTTGTGTATCAAAATGCCTAGTCCCTCTTAGTGGTCATGGGTGCTTCCAAAGACATTCTTAGATTCTTCAGTGGTGCTAGTGTCTGTAAAGGTGGACAGGTGTGCCAGGGGAAAGACCCTGGTGCTAACGTTGGTGTCACAGGCTCCTGGTTGAACTGGATCTGTCGCATGAACCATTTGCTCTGCTGCTGACGGGAACGGGGAAGACCCGTCACGTGATGAGCTGTGGGCCCTGGATGACAGACAGACCTTTTCTGTTACTCAAGTGGATGTCTGCTGGATCCTCTGTGAGCACTTTGTTGTCCTATCCGTTAAGGGTTCCTTTATGGCTTTGGCATTGCATCAAAGGGCTGTGCCCACAGTGGACAGAAAGAATGGATGTGGGTTGTCAGCTTGCTCTCATTTGGTTACAGTTTTGAGGGGAAAAAGTAAGTCTCTTTGCTTTTTAGCTTGAACCTGGGTGTTGTTGCAGCAATAAACTACGAAAATAGCCTATGGGTTCAAGCTTCAGCAGTTGCCTCCTCATCAAGCGCTAATGGCTTTTGTAGCACATAAATATATAAAGTGCAGTATGGTCGTTGTATGTTACTAATAGTAGTTCGAGGTTTGTACTGCTCCTACCATAGCTTCACTGTAGCTAGTGAGAGGAGCCAGGAATACCAGGTGGGTTTGAGGCTAGTGTGGCAGAGGTTCTGAGCAGGGTCACCATGGCGAGGAGGGACCTGAGAAGAGAAAGGACTGAGTGCCTGCCTGGGTGTGGGGTTCTTGGTACAAGATTGTGATTCTGAGAGCTGGCAGTCGGGTGGCTGAGGAGACAGTGAATGAAGAGACGGCTGCTCCCAGCTGAAATGAGAGTGCCCTGAAGAGGCACCTGAACAAGCTACACCTAGAGCACGTGGCCTCGGAGACGTAGACAGGCCAAGGCCACGTGAGGTCTCAGCCCTCAGCGGGGCGCACCCTGAGGGCCTTTCTGATCACGGGGACTTGGAGATGGGGAGGTGGAGGTCCCTAGCACAGCAGTTTACTGGAGCTCTCTGAGATGGCAAGTGGGGGGTTTGCAGAGAGAAAAGACCACCACATATAGAAAAGTGCAAAACAGTAGCATTTGGCAGCAGGAAGAAGAGCTAGTAATGGATCAGTTAGAAAGGTTGAAAAAGAATTAGATCCTCCACACAGGAAGCCAAAGAAGTAGTTGCCAGATAGGAATCAAAACGGATAAGGCCTGGGAAGATCCCAATTTGAACATGGCATTTCTAAACAATGGGAAAAAGAACTACTCTTTATTAAATGGTGTATAATAGTTGACTATTTGGGGAAAAGTAGTTAGATACCAGACTATATGTAAAAACAAACTTCATTTGGATTATAACTATAAATGTAAAAAATTCACAATGAAAATATAGTTGGGATGATGGAGTCCTATCTATACATGTGCTATCTGTCTATATTCAAGATACCACAAAGAAACTTTAAAAACCAGCTATAGAGTGAGAGGAAATACAAACAAAATATATGGCAGGAAAAAAGGTAAATACCCTTAATGTAAGAAGAGTGTCTGTTAATTGATCAGAAAAGAAAGCACACTAAAAGGGTAGGCATACTTTGTTCTCTGAGGAAGAGATATAAAATGACCAATAAACAGACGAAAATGTTTGCTAATTTAAAAACTGAATCTTAAAACAATGATAGGATAATGTTTGCCTACTAGGCCAACAAAAATTAAAATCCATCTTAACATCAACTACTAATAAGAAATTGACACTTACTGTCATTAGGAGCTTAAGCTGACACACCAGCTTTAGAGAATTAGTTGCCAGAATCTATTGAGTTTTTTTAAATTGGAATATAGTTGATTTACAATGTTGTGTTTCTTCCTGCTATATGGCACAATGAATCAGTTATACATATACATGCAGCCACTCTTTGGGTCATATAAGTCATTACATAGTATTAAGTAGAAGCAGAGTAGGTCCTTATTAGTTATCTGTTTTATATATAGTGTATGTATATGTCAGTCCCAGTCTCCCAAGTTATCCCTTCGCCCTTTTTCCCTCTGGTAATCAGAAGATTGTTTTCCACATCTATAACTACTTCTAATCTGTAAATGAGTCTATTTGTCTCTTTTTTTTTTTTAGATTCCACATATAAGCAGCATCACACAATATTTGTCTTTCTCTGACTTACTTCCCTCAGTATGACAGTCTCTGCTGCTGCTACTGCTGCTGCTGCTGCAGCTTCATTCAGTATGACAGTCTCTAGGGTCATCCATGTTGCTGCAAATGGCTTTTCGTTCTGTTTTATGGCTGAGTAGTATTCCGTTGTGTTTATGTACCATGTCTTCTTTATTCATTCCTCTTTTGATGGACATTTTGGTTATTTTCATGTTTCGCTATTGGAAATAGCGGTGCAGTGAACATTGGAGTGCACCTTCTTTTTGAATTCACGTTTTCTCCAGACAGATGCCCAGGAGTGGGATTGCTGGATCATATGGTAGTTCTGTTTTTAGTTTCTTAGGAAACCTCCATACTGTTCTCCATGGTGAGGCTAGAGGGGATGATACAAGTCAACAGCATGACTAGTTTTTTGAGCCTAGATCCACCTGCATCAGGAGAGCCAGCAGATGTGCTAAATCTGCAGATTTGGGCATCCACCCCACACTGTGGGGTCTGAATTCCTGGGAATGATGCCTAGGAAACAGCATTTTTAACATGTTTATGCCAGATGCTTGAGTGATTGAAGTCGCTCAGTCGTGTCCAACTCTTTGCGACCCCATGAACTGTAGCCTACCAGGATCCTCCATCCATGGGATTTTCCAAGCAAGAATACTGGAGTGGGTTGCCATTTCCTTCTCCAGGGGATCTTCCCGACTCAGGGATCAAACCTGGGTCTCCCACATTGTAGGCAGACACTCTACCATCTGAGCCACCAGATGCTTAGGTCTAACCAATAAAGTTCAAGAACCACTAGTGTAGATTCTGAGGTGGCACTTTTTGATTGGGCTGGGTTTGGAAAGAACAAGGAAATGAGGAGCTTCTCCTCATTACTGAGCAGATCTACAAAGAAAATACCCACAAAGCCTCTGAAAGAAAAGTTTTGAATGAAGTGGCTTCAGGAGGAATCACTTGCCATTCCATAGATTCCATAGATGGAAATGGCATAAAATACTGCTCTGTGTCTATATAGAGAAATTTGAAAAAACCTATATACATATATATTAAGTGTGTATGTTCCAGTCTGAACTAACCTTCTTTTAAGGAGTTGTCTTGAAGATGATATTGTTGTAACCATCCTCGCAGTGCTCTTTCACTTTGGGACAGTGTTTACAATGTTGTTATTTTAACATGTGAACCACAGCAGCTTAAAGCTTGGGTATATTCTTTGCAGCTACAGGCATAAGGGAGCCTTTGTGCTTTGGATTGTGTTCCTTTGTCCTGGAAACAGACCAGTTCAGGCACTGGAAATCCTCCTCCAGGTGGTAGCAAAGAGGAGGGTCTGAGAGCTTAGTGGGGACAGAGGTGCACCAGTCCAGCTGACTGGTGCAGAGGGGCTGTGGCCTGAAGAGAGCTCAGTTGGACCAAAGAGGGAATAGGTGCGGGGCTGGGGTTGGAGGGTAGGTGGGAAGTTGGGAGGCAGCTGTATTCGTTAAGGTAGAATCACGTGAGACCGTTCGCTCCCCGATGCGGCTGCCTCTGTGCTTAGTTTACTCCTGATCGAGGGCCCTGTGTGTTAGAGCGTTACCCCAGTCCATCCCTTGTCCCTCTGCTGCTGCGTTTACTTGTCCTGCCCACACAGGTACTTTCTATTAGGGGCTGCTGACTGGCATTCAGTAACTTTACATAAGACTCTGTCCTGTTGAATGATTTTGAACTCTGCAGTGTTTTCTCCATGATTCCTTAATGACCAAATTTACGTATTCTCTCAGTATTTCTCTCCAAAGTCAGAAGCAAATGCTTGTTATACTATTTCTTGGCAGGTTCTAAACAACCACCCAGACTTGCAAGCATTAATTGTGACCCTGTAGTGCCTTTCTCCAAATCTGCCTTGACTTCCCCCTCTCCCCTGCCCACCCCTCACTGTTTGGCACCTTTCTACAGTAGAACCGCTACCTTAAAGCTTTGGATAGACTATGGCTCCAAGTTACAGTGACTGCAGACATATGTGTCTTTGTGTCTTACTGTTTGAATAGCATTTCACGTTCTCTTGCTAACCTTTTTCTCTTATTCCTTTTACCCAAAATGTAATGAATCTAGAAATGTTAACTGAACTTGCCTGAGTATGTCCAGATTCAAGAAGGTTTGATGAGCCTTCATTATCAATACTGGAGAAAGTGTCATTGTTTAATCAAAACAATAGGATTTCTGTGTTGTTCCTCATCTACTCTATAAAGCTCACACGCATTTTGTTGTTGCTAACATTTATTTAGTAGTTGAACATAGGAAAATGAAGAAGAGTTGAGTGTCTTAACATTTAAAGAGGAGGTTGAATATAAACTGTCTCTCCTAGAGAAATTGTCTTCCTCAATTGGACTGTTTGGCAGAAGAGCCAAATCTGACTTCCCAGCGCTGGGGGGGATGCTCACGAGCAGAGAACTGAACGCCTCTTCTCTTAGTTGGGCCTCGTGGAGACCCTAAGAGGTGGGCATGACAGCCACATTTTAGGGATAAAGAAATAAGGCTGAGAACAGACAACTTGCCTGGGGTCACCTAGCTTTTGATAGTGAATAAGAATTCAAAGTCAAGTCTGCCTGAGTTCACTACTCCACACTGTCTCCATAAAAACTGAAATAGATTTGTCATCACCTAGCCCTTTAGTGGTACTGGATTTTCACTGTGCCACTCTGTGTCTTAAAGAATTTACTACCTACTTTTCCCATGTAAAAGTATTCAAGTGCTTACTCAGGAATGTGAAATCTAACTACTCTGCTTTCTTTTGTTCTAGATTTTCTACCCTAGCAAGGATGGTACAAAGATTCCAATGTTCATTGTGCATAAAAAGGGCATAAAATTGGATGGTTCTCACCCTGCTTTCCTATATGGCTACGGTGGCTTCAACATATCTATCACTCCCAACTACAGGTAAGCGTGGCACCTCTGTGTATCTGATCTTCTGCAAACAGTAGGAGAAGCCAGAGGCTGGTCTAGACTGTGTTTGCACCTGAACCCCCTTCCCTTGGTCCCCACAAATCTTGTCTTTGTTCATTGTGTGTATTTATTAGGCCCATTCTGTGTTGGGAGTTGAGATGAGTAAGGAAATGTACTTACACGTTTTCTTTTCTGAGCCAGTGGATATGCTGGTAGTTTCAGCAGAGACCATCCAAGGTGTAGGAAAAATGTTGAAGTAAAGACCACATGAGTGTCTGGTCTGATCACCTACCTCAGCTCTCCTTCCTGTGATCTTCAGCATCCAGAAAGTTAGCACCCAGACCATCCAGAGCCTCCGGCTGCCGAAGCCTGTCATTTCCCCAGTTACTGAAAGAAAGAATGATAAATTTCAGAAATAGTTTCAAAGAAAAACTAATTTCAGTTACAGCAAGCAGAGAAATAACCTCAGTACTAATACAGTTAGGGTCAGTGGAAAGAGAAGGAGAAAAACATAAAATCTAAATTTTGTAAAGAAGCTTTGTGCTATAGTTTCTTCTGTTTGTTTCTGGAAAACATCCTCCAGCCCTGGGCACTCCATTCTTATTTTCTGGTCTGTGTCCTTGATCTCTTCTCTCTCTCTCATGCCTAGTTTAACATGTAAATCTCTGAGAAACCCGTGTAAAATTCATACTTCAGAAAGAGCTTTCTTTTTTCCAACTTAATTTGGAGAAAGATACTGGAAAAAATGGTGTAGCAGGAGCGAGTACTGGGTGCTCACACGAGGGCTGTGTCAGGTGGCTTGGCAGCGTTTTGTTTGCCAAGACAGTTGTTCAAAGTGAGGTATACTGAATGCTCATGAAAATGTCTGAGCTTTGCAGTTAATCAGTCAGAAGTTTTACATGACTTAAGTGAAATATGTACGCACTGGGCTCCCATTCAGATGATACCATGTGTGGAGTGTCTTCAGGGGTGCGTGTGTGGTGGAGGCAGCCAGTGCGATCCTCGCCGGGCACTTCATGGCAGTTAACCCTTTTACCGTCTCGCAGTGTGTCCAGGCTTATCTTCGTGAGACACATGGGTGGTGTCCTTGCAGTGGCCAACATCAGAGGAGGTGGTGAATACGGAGAGACGTGGCATAAAGGTGAGGCGTGTTCTCTGCAGAAACACAAATATGGCGCAGTCTGAGCTGAGGGGTTAGGAGCAGAAGAGACAAGACAGATGAAAAATAAGGATGCTTCCAGACACACTGCTGGCAGTACCCCCCCCTTTCTAATTGAAACTGTAGTTTCAGTGTCTGTTTAAATTAACAGCTCAGGCTTTTCACATTTTCCTTTGCAGTCTATTTTAATGAAGTACATATTTTTCAGAAGCATCCCCTTCATACCATAATCAATTTTTTTAGCAATATATGGGGTACATTTTTATCTATCACTGTCAGAAGTGAGTCTGGGGGATAACTTTTGGTATTTATTGTGTCCTCTGTTAGCCAGATAATGCTAAACAGTGAAAGCCATGCTCTCTTAAAACAGACTGCAAAACCAGGTTATTTTCTCTTAAGAGAAAAGGTCTCTCTAAAATAGAGCTTTCCTAGTCCGTTTGGGCATCTTTTGCTTGTTTTCTCCAAGTTCCCAACACTGCTAACAGATAGCATCCCCCCTAGCATCACTGCTGGGACTCTATCATGTGCAGTTTTTATTAAACTCAACTCAGCACAGTTGTTAATTCTTTTCTGGTTTTAATGACTCAGTCTCTGGCCTCCTGAAGCATGTATTCTAGTTGCTTGAGGAAATTAAAAACATTATGGCAGTCTTTATTTTTAAAACCCTGTCTTTTCCTTTTCTCTCTATATGGAGCATGCCCTGTTTCCCAGGCTTGTGTGTATCTGAAATGTATAGACAAATCAATAACTTGCAGAAGATGCTCTTCCCTTACCTGATGCCTGTGTTTGGGGGAGGCACCTTCACTCCCCTCTCGACATCAGCCATCATGTAGAAGACAGTCTGCAGGCCTGAGGGCGGACCCCAGTGCCTGGGCTTGATGGGGCAGCACCAGGCAAGGGGACCCTTCTTCCACAGGAAGAGCATCCAAGACCACCCTTCAGATCCATAAACCCACTGTTCTTCTCTGCCTCCTGAGGCCAGAGGCTCTGGTGTGCTGCATCAAATCAGATCAACAAAGATGAGGGTAGATCTGTAAAGAGAATTCTTCCTAAGTAACTATTAGGTGTCAGGAGGCAGGAAAGGCCCAGAACTGACCACTAGGTCTTCAGCGAGCACCCCCAAGGATCAATGTTAGACAGCAAACTATTTGAGCATCTTAGCAAGAGTGAATGTACCCAGTGAACACATGGGCCCCCAGCAGGTGGGCCAACTGCTGCCAGGTGTCATCCCTGAAGGCTTTATTGATTGTCATTGTATTTGAAACAGCATAGAATTTATTGTATAAGTTTGACTTGGACCTGATATTAGAGTTTAATTACACTAAAATCATACTGTGAAACTGTGATATTAAGAGATGACTAAGAAAAGGAGAATAAAAATAAAATCTCAACGTACCATATGTTTGATTTATATCCCAAACCAATATGCTAAGTCTGGAGCCCTTGATTCACCCGATTTTCTGGTTTAAAACTTTTCATGTACACACTTAAACACCTACCTGCATGGACTCCTGACACTGTTGCCTTCTCAAAGGACCCAAGTTCTTCACCGTAAAATTCTTCTGTTCCTTAGGTGGTCCATGGAGCTCTGTTAGGGAAGAGTGCCTCCCCTGGTCTTCGTCAACTTTCTTATCTCTGTATTAAATATAACCAAGTTATTTTCCAAAAGCCTTGTGGGGGGGGAAGTTTGCAGCTTGACTGAAGCTGAAAGTTGCTTACCTGTGTTTAGATTGATCATAGACTTTCTCCCAATTTAGGCAGTGAAAGGACCCCAAATGGACCTTTTCAGTTAGACCCTATCATATTGAACATTGATAAATCTAGATTCCATTCTGTTAATTGAGTTTTAAAATTTAATGCCCTTTAAAAAATATAGTCATATATCCAAAAGTATATTATTCCTGGAAACTAAGTTATCCTAGCCATTCTAATTCACTGATAATTTCTTATTAAAATCTTAATAACATTTGTTTTGATATGAAAAAATTTCTTCAGTAGCACTGCTTCATCCTTAATTGAATTTCTGCAAAAATGGTTATATTTAATCTCAAATATCTAATCAGATCTATGTCTGCTTTTTGTTCATTTCATAGGCAGTTATTTCAGGTATCCATTCCTTTGAAAGCATGACTTCAAGTTTTGGCCTTTATTTTTAGATATTCTAAGACCTTACAGATGTTCCTCTCTTAATGGGTTCATTTGGCTACGAGAAAGCTGAGATTCTCTGGGGAGATGTTTGAGATCCTCTTCATTCAAGACTAGAGAGAAAAAAAAAACTAGAGAAACTAGGGATTTCCCTGGTGGTCCAATGGTTAAGACTCTGCAGTTCTGCTGAAGCAGGGCATGAGTTCAGTCCTTGGCAGGGGAAGACCCTGCATGCTGCAGGGCCGACAAAGACTAAAACTAATAAGCTACTTTGTGCAGCAACATTCCCCCACCTAATCACCGAATTCCTACTTGTGTTTGTGAGTCACTCAGTCGTGTCCGACTCTACGACCCTATGGAGTATAGCCCTCCAGGCTCTTCTCTACATGGGGTTCTCCAGGCAAGAATACTGGAGTGGGTTGCCATTCCCTTCTCCAAATTCCTACTTAAGTACTTGAATAAATAGCCGAGAGCAAAATTGGAGAGCTTTAGTTCTCAAAATCACTTACCCATCTCAAAGTCCTGCAGAGAGGAGAGGTAAGACATGAGCCTGTCTGTGCAGAGCACTTTCATCTTCCCAGGGAAGAGGCAGTGAGCTCGCCTCCATCGTCACATACTCTGTGGAGCCCATGGAGGACTCAGTTCTGCTCCAAGTCGTGTGTCAGTGAGTCCAGCTCCTCCCAGAACACAAGTTCGTGTTGATGACATGCTTTCTCGTTTTTATTCTCATGGTTGTCTGACATCATAACAGATCATCTGTTCCCATCTGTTCCCTTTGGGGCATTTGCCTTTTAAGTTCTAAGAGATTTTAGAAAAATACAAAGGCACCGTATGGATTAGCAGTTGTGGTACTGATGATGGATTTCCATAGTGCATAAATTGAGGCATTTTTCTAAATGTAGTGTGAGCTCATTGTGTTTAAGTTGATCAGTAGTTGAAACTATGCCTTATCATCATTTGAATTCCTCATCCTTGAATTCCTTTTGCTGATTTTTCTTTTTTTTTTTTTTTAGTATTTTGTTAATTAACTTATCTTTCACTTTGGCACATTATAGGTGGTATCTTGGCCAACAAACAAAACTGCTTTGATGACTTTCAGTGTGCTGCTGAATATCTTATCAAGGAAGGTTACACGTCTCCCAAGAGGCTGACTATTAATGGAGGTTCAAATGGAGGCCTCTTAGTAGGTGAGAACTGGGTGTATTCATTGTACTTTACTAGTTAACTCTTGGAGTTTTCAGGAGTTTGGGCTTTACTTACTTTGGGCTCGTGGATGGTAGCAGTGGTACAGAAAAAGCAAAACCTGTTTGTATTTGGGTATCTAATAAATGACAGTATGAAGACGCAACTACTGACTCAGCTCATCAGAGCCTGAAAAGCCATTCCTCCTCCCTGTTCTGAGCTCTTCTGGACCACAGTTCTCACCCTCCCCTGGGTGGGACTCCCTTCCCACAGACCAAGCCCACAAGTCTCTAGAGTTAAGGCAGCACAGGACTGAATCAAATACCACCCCTCTGACTATGCTACCCACCTGTGATCATTAGGTATAAATGCCAGTTGAATACCTAATGCCATGGGATGCTAAACGCTGTGGGTGCAGAGAAAGAAGTCATAAAGGAAAATGAGGTCCATGCAAAGACAGATCCACAGCTTAAAAATAATGAAATAGCCACATAGTTTACCCTTGCTGAGCACCTTGTGTGCCAGGCCCAGTGCTGAGCCCTTGACGTGCATGCAGCCTGGGAGATGGGCTCTGAGAGGCAGAGTAGCTTGCTAGTGTGGTGGTGATGCTGGGGTTGATGATTAGCACCATGGTTTTAGATTCTGCTCTTTTAACCTCTATGTGGCACTGCCTCTAAGTAGATTTTCCAATTTTTTGGTAGTTAATGAAATTTCACTTTGCTTTTGTCTCTCAGCAGTACTTAACTCTGCAGTGGACATTTATAGTGGGCCTGACCTCTGCTTGCTGGGTCCTACCTCCAGTGTCACTAGGAGATGAGGGGTCATTTTACAAATGTAGATCAGCTTAAAGAGACTCAACCTAAAAAGCACATGTGACAGTTTTCAGCTTTCAATTCTGTTCTCAGGGGATTTTGACATTCACTGTTTCCTTGTCTTTGAAATATACTGATTCGTGTTAAAACCTGAATTCCTGCCCTTACTTTTCTACCCCTTACTTTTTTACCCCAATATAATATAGACTTGGAAAAAACATTTTCCCATGGAGGTATATGTATATGTCCAAAATAATTTGTTTAAATTTGAAAAGGGTAGAGATGTGGCCAAGATGGCGAGCCTTTGAGCCATGGGCACACCAAAATTAACAACTATTTACAGAACAACTACGAGAACAACCTGAAGACTAACAGACTAACATTTTCTACAACTGAGGATACAAAGAAGGAACCACAATGAGATGGGTAAGGAGGGGCAGATGCGTAGTACAGTCAAGACCTACAACCTCAGGCAGGCAGCCCACAAATGGGAGGATAATCACAACTGCAGGATAATCCTTCCCAAAGAGAGAGAGGTTCAAGACCCACAGAAGGTTCCCCAGTCTAGAGACCCCTCACCAGGAAGACAAGCCCCCAGAACATCTGGCTATGATCTTCCTTTCAGGAGAGCCAGAGGGCTGTGGGAGATAGAGACTCCACTCTTAGAGTGCACACAAAATCTCACATGCTCTGAGCCCCGGCATATGGGCAGTGATTTGAAAGGAGCCTGGTCAAATTTCCTTGCTAATCTGGGAGAGCCTCCCAGAGGGGCAGGAGGAAACTGGGACTCCTAGTGGGGACACAGATGCTGGGGGTAGCCATTTGGGGGAACTTATTTGACCACAAGGACACTGGTGCTGAGAAGCACCATTTTGGAGTTCCCCTCCTGGCTACCATCAGCACTCTACCCACCAGCAGACTGGCACCAGCTCTGCTCATGCACATACCAGGCCTTGCCTGCCAGCATACCGAAAGTAGTTGGCCCTGCCACCACAGAAGGCCACACAGCCTACAGAAGAGGCACCCTACACCATGTGACGGGGTCACCACATGGGAGTCTGCTGCTCTTGTGGAACATCAGCTACATGGGGGTACTTGGCCAAGCTCAGTACACATAACCAACCCACCTCATACACAGAGACAAAATTAGCTGAAATGAAAAGACAGAACTATGTTCTAAACTAAGGAGGCAAGATAAAACCCCTAGAAGAAGAACTAAGCAAGTGGAGATAAGCAGTCTTATCCAATAAAGAGCTCAAGGTAATGATCATAAAGATGCTCCACAAACTCAGGAGAAGAATGGATGAACATGGTGAGAAGTCTAACAGTTAGAAAATAAAAAGAAGAGCCAAAAAGAGGTGAAGACTACAATAACTGAAATTAAAAATGTATATATATATACTAGTAGGAATCAACAGCAGAGAAGGCAATGGCACCCTACTCCAGTACTCTTGCCTGGAGAATCCCAGGGACGGAGGAGCCTGGTAGGTTGCCATCTGTGGGGTCACACAGAGTCGGACACGACTGAAGCAGCTTAGCAGCAGCAGCAGGAATCAACAATAGATTAGATGATACAGAGGAATGGATCAGAGACATGGAAAACAGAATAATGAAAATCATACAAGCTGAACAGAAAAAAACAGTTCTAAAAAATGAGAACTTCAAAAACAAACTTACAGTTATTAGAGGAAAAAGGGGAGGCAGGGATAAGTTAGGAGTGTGGGATTAACAAAGACACACTACTATATATAAGTAATCAGCAAGGACCTACTGTATAGCACAGGGAACATATGTTCTATAATAACCTATGTGGAAAAGAATCTGAAAAAGAATGGATATGTGTATATGTATATGTGAATCACTTTGCTGTACACCTAAAATACACACAACATTGTAAATTAACTATAGTATAAAATAAAATGTTAAAAAACATATTTATGCACCCAACATAGAAGTACCTAAATGTATAAGGCAAATATTGATGACATAAAGGGAGAAACCGAAGAGTAAAACAATAACAGGAGGCTTTAGTATTCCATTTACTTCGATGGATAGACATTCCAGACAGAAAATCATTAAGGAAATACTGACTTTAAAGATACATTAGATTAGATAGAATAAATGGATTAAGAACATTCTATCCAAAAGCATCAGAATACACATTCTTTTCAAGTGCACATGGATCATTCTCCAGGATAGATCATATGCTATGCCACTAAATACATCTGAATAAATTTAAGAAGGTTGAAATTACATCAAACATCTTTTCCAACCACAACAGTGTGAGATTAGACATCAACTACAAGGAAAAACTGCAAAAGACAGAGACTAAACAATATGGTACTGAGCAACCAGTGGGTCACTGATAAAGAGAAAATTAAGAAGTACTTAGAGACAAATGAAAATGGAATCTAACCTAACACCTAAAGTGACTACAATAATAAAAATTAGAGCAGTAAAAGAGACAAAAACAGTACAAAAGATCGATAAAACTAAGAGCTGTTTCTTTGAGACGATGAAAAAATTTTATTAGACTTTTACCAGACTCATCAAGAAAAACAGAGAGGGCCCAAAGAAAATCAGAGATGAAAGAGAAATCACATCCAACACCATAAAAATGCAAAGGATACTAAGATACTATGAATAATTAGTCACAATAAAGTGGACAACCTAGAAGAAATGGATAAGTTCCTAGAAACTTACAATCTCCCAAGACTGAATCAGGAAAAAAATATCAACAGACCAATTACCAGTAATGAAGTTGAATCAGTAAATTAAATTAAAAAGAAAACTCCCAGCAAACAAAGAGTCCAGGACCAGATGTCTTCACGGGTGAATTCTATGAAACATTTAGAGAAAAGTTAACACCTGTCTTCTCAAACTGTTCCAGAAAACTGAAGAGGAAGGAGCGCTTCTGAACTCATTTTACAAGGTCAGCATCACCCTGATATTAAAACCAAAGATACCACACACAAAAAAAGAAAATTGCAGGTCAATATCATTGATAAACACAGATATACAAAGCTTCAAAGTCTTAGCTAGCCAAATTCACCCATACATTGAAAGGCTCATACACTATGATCAAGTAGGATTTATCTCAGGGATGTAAGGATGGTTCAATATCTTTTGACAAAATTCTACATCCATTCGTGATTAAGAACTCTTAACAAAATGGGTATAGAGAAACACATCTCAACATAATAAAGGCCATGTATGACAAGTGCTAATATCATACTCAACAGTGAAAAGCCAAAAGCATTTCCTCTAAGGTGGGGAACAAGAAAAGGGTCTTATTGAGACAAGAGAGTCACTCACCACTCCTGTTAACATTATATGGGAAGTCCTATCCACAACAGACAGGAAAAATAAACAAAAGTAATCCAAATTAGGAAAGGAGTCAAACTGCCACTGTTGGCAGGTGATATGGTACTGTATGCAGGGAATTCTAAAGACACCATCATAGAACTAAGTAAGTTGCACAATATAAAATCAATATATAGAAATCTGTTGCACTTCTATACCTTAACAAATTGTCAGGAGAAATTAAGAAAACAGTCCCATTTAAAATTGCATCAAAAAGAATAAAATACCTAGTAATAAATCTAAACAAAGAGGTGAAAGACCTGTACACTGAAAATTGTTAAGACATGATGAAACTGAAGGTGACACAAACCAATTAAAAGATGTACTATGCTCATAGATTTGAAAGAGTTAATATTGTTAAAATCACCTTGCTGCCCTGCAATGTACAGAATCAGTGCAAATCCTATCAAAATATCGATGGCAATTTTGCAGAACTAGAACAAATAAGAAACACAAAAGACCCCAAATAGCCAAAACAATATTGAAAAAGAAGAACAAAGCTAGAGGTATCATGTTCATTGATTTCAAACTGTACTGCAAAACTCTAGTTACCGAAACAATATGGTACTGGCATAGAAACAGACATAAAGGTCAATGGAACAAAATAGAGAACCCCAAAATAAACCCACATATATAGTCAATCTACAACAAAGGAAGGAAGAATATACAGTGGAAAAAGATAGCCTTGTCTATAAATGGTGTTAGGAAAACTAGACAGTTTCATGCAAAAGAGTCAAACTGGACTACTTTCTTGCATCGTATATGAAAATAAACTCAAAATATTTATAAAAACTGAAGCCATAAAACCTGTTGAAGAAACCATAAGCAGTACACTGAATTGGTCTTCATGAAATTGTTTTGGATATGTCTCCTCAGGCAAGGGAAACAAAAGCAGAACAAACAAATGGGACTGTAGCAACCTAATAAGCTTTTGCACAGTGAAGAAAACTACCAACAAAATGAAAAGGCAGCCTACTGAACCTGAGAAAGTATTTACAGACAATATGTCTGCTAAGAGCTTAATGTCCCAAATAGCCTAAGAACCCACAGAACTCAACACCAAAAACAAACAGTTAACAATGAGCAGAGGGCCTAAGTAGACATTTTTCCAGAGAAGATACACTTACGGCCAATAGACACATGAAGATATGCTCAGTGTTACTAATCATCAAGGAAATGCAAATCAAAACCACAATGAGACGCCGCCTCACATCTACCAGTAGGACTAGTATCCAAAGGACAACAAATAATCTGCGTTGACAAGGATGCAGCGAAAGGGAACCCTCACACACTGGTGGGAATGTAACTGTTCTCCACTATACGGAACAGGATGAAGGCTCCTTAAGTAAAAATAGAGCAGCTATATGATTCAGCAGTTCCACTTCTGGGCAGTTTTTTTCAAAGAAGTCAAAACCACTAATTCAAAAAGATATGTACCCTGATGTTCATTGTAGTATTATTCACAATGGCTAAGATATGAAAGCAACCTAAGTGTCCACTGATAAATTAATGGACAAAGAAGATTTATATGTATAATATACACACAGTGGAATATTACTCAGCCATAGAAAAGAATGAAATCATGCTATTTGCAACAACGTGAGTGGACCTAGAGGGTATTATGCTAAGTAAAATAAGTCAGAGAGAGACAGTTACCGTGTGATTTCACTTACATGAGAAATGTAAAAACACAGTTGAGCAAACAGACTAATAATAGATACAGAAAAATTATTGGCTGCCAGAGTGGAGTGGGATGGAAAGATGAGTGAAATAAATTAGGGCAATTGAGAGGTACAAACTCTGTGATAAAATATCTCAGAGATATACTATACAGACAGGGAATATAGTCAGTATTTAATACCTTTGTGTGATGAGATGGTAACTAGGCTTATGGTGATCATTTTGTGATGCATAAAAATACCAAATCGCTGTTTTACACCTGAGACTAATACACTTTATGTCAGTTATACTACAATTTAAAGAAAAAATAAATTGAGAAAGGATGTGGATAATATTCTTAAATACCAAATAACCACAAATTTATCTATTCAACAAATATGTACTGAGCAAGTGCTGGGCATTTTTTCAGATACTGGAAATATGTCGGCAAATGAAACAGACAACACCTTCACGGAGCTTTCATTCTAGTTGGTTGAGGCAGGCGACATGAGGTGCCTAAGGCCAGCATGCGGCCCGGAGACCCGTGTCTGCGGCTAGGCACAGCGAGCAAGGGCGAGTGATGGGAGAGGTCAGGGATGGTGGGAACCTACACCAGGCAGGACCTCACTGCTGTCAGAGAGAACACGGTTTACTCTGAAATGAGAAGCTTTGGTGAGTTTTGAGCAGAGAAGTGGCATATAACTTGACATGTTTTAAAGTCAGGATCATGGATTGATCCATTGCTATGTGAGGGTAGGCAGAAGAGGCAAGGCCAGAAAAGCAGGAGACCAGCTAGGTGGCTTCTGTCTCAGTGAGAGAAGATGCTGGCATGGACCTGGGTGTGATGATGGAAGTAATAAGTGGTCTGATTCTTAGTATATTTTGAATTTGAGCCAACTAAATTTTCATATGAATTAAACAAGTATTAATATAAAAGAAAGAACAACTTAGGGTGATCTAAACTATTTAATGGGATGTTGAAAGTTGTTGATTTTACTAGTGGGAGAATTGTGTTGTAATTTACTGGTTCATCCAATAAGTCCATTTTTGGAGTTGTATTTTCAGGAATTGGTTTATGCCTTTTAATAAACCAGGTCCTTTATGGGACCTTCAGAGATAGAGTTTGTCCATCAAGATGCTAAAGTGCTTATTTAAAAGAACATCTTCCTGCCCCTCCCACCTCTGAGTGGGGAGGAGAAGATCTAGGACTCAGAACTCGGTATCTGAATAAGCACTGACATCTAAACTGCAGTGGGAACTCTTTCTTGCCAGAGGCAGGAAAAGTTCACATCTCTTGACTAACTCCTAGTCATGCCAGCTTCGACGTTGCTTCCTCCCAGAGCCTCCCCAACTTCATTATGCTGGCTTACACCCTTCTTCTGTAGTGCCCGCACTTTCTCAACAAAGTGAATGCCACACTGTAACTGCCCATTCACTTCTTTTATCTTTCCCACTAAATTATTCACGGACATATCCCCAGGCCCCATGCCTAGTACAAGGCACATGGCAGATGTTCAATAAACATTTATTGAATTACCAAAAAATTAATTTTTTAAGTATACAAAGAAGAGCATTTTTAAAACAGGACAAGAAAATATGTCAGTATCTGACAGAGCTCTGAACTGGGTCTTAGGCTCTGTTCTGCTTCGAGCTATACCTGTATCAACTGTTGCTGTTTACAACACTTCTGATGCCAAATGCAGGAAGGGGTGGGGGGGTGGGTCCCACACCAACCAATACTCCCAGCTCTCCAGACACCAACTGGGTGTCGCACAATTCAGTTCCATTCTGACACTACCCAGAGTTAGCACAGACCCATAGGACAGTCCCCACTGCAGACACCAATCACAAGTCCTGGACTTCTCATATTGCTGATTGATGGCTATAAATTGGGGTTTCCCAGGTCCCCCTCCTCGAGTTAAATAATTTGATAGAACTCAGGAACATTCTTAGGGCTTCCTGATAGCTCAGGTGGTAAAGAATCTGCCTGCAATGCAGGAGATCCCAGTTCAATTCCTGGGTCAGGAAGATCCACTGGAGAAGGGATAGGCTACCCACTCCAGTATTCTTGGGCTTCCCTTGTGGCTTAGCTGGTAAAGA
Organism: Bos mutus; assembly: GCF_027580195.1. Lineage (NCBI taxonomy): Eukaryota > Metazoa > Chordata > Mammalia > Artiodactyla > Bovidae > Bos > Bos mutus. The sequence goes on from NC_091625.1 coordinate 44,813,357, forward strand.
ATCTGCCCTCAATGCAGGAGACCTGGGTTCAATCCCTGGGTTAGGAAGATCCCTTGGAGAAGGGAAAGGCTACCCACTCCAGTATTCTAGCCTGGAGAACTCCATGGACTGTATAGTCCATGGGGTCACAAAGAGATGGACACGACTAAGTGACTTTCACTTTCAGGACCACTCTTACATTTACCATTTTGTTATAAAGGATAAAACTTGGGAACGAGTCAAAGGAGATGTATAGCTGGGGCAGGTGCGTGCCAAGCCTCCATGCCCTGTTGGTGTACCACGGTCCCAGCACCTCCATGTGTTCACCAACCCAGGAGCTCTCAAACTCCATTGGTTTTTATGAAGGTTCTGTCATATAGGCTAGACTGATTAAATCAGTAGCCATGAATCACTATCTCCAGCCCCGCTGCTCTCCCCAGACATCAGGGGTGGAACCCAAAGATCCAATCCTCCTATCACATGGTTGGTTCCTTGGTCAACCAGCCCCCATCCTGAAGCTGTCTAGGAACCCAGAAAGAGCAGCCTCATTAGCATGAACTCAGATATGGTTGAGAGGCATTAGTTATGAATTATGAAAAATACTCCTCTCACCTTGTCACTCAGGAAACTCTCAAGGGTTTTAGATCTGTTCTAGGAACCAGGGACAAAGATTAAATAGCTATTTCTTTCTCTGTCACAATATCACAGGCTAGTTTTGAGATCCCACATAAGTTTGTTAATATCCTGCATCACCTGTGAAAGCAGCTAGGGATGGGAGCAGCACAGATTTTACAGGACGTCCAAGAGGTTTTCATGAAGAGTTACGTGTCCACTACTGATGAAAATATTCCACCCCTCGGATGTATACTAGAAGCTGGGGAAAGCTTGTAGACTCTTGGGCAAGTGATTTCTGATAGTTTCTTCCTGTGCTTTTGGGAAAAAAGACCATCAGGATTCAGAAAACATTTAAGTGTTGTTTTGTTCTCTTTCGGTTTTGTTTATGACAGATGTTTAACGATGGACGACCTGCTTTTTCTATCTTGATTCTTAGCTACCTGTGCCAATCAGCGTCCTGACCTCTTTGGTTGTGTTATTGCCCAAGTTGGAGTAATGGACATGCTGAAGTTCCATAAGTATACCATTGGCCATGCCTGGACGACTGATTATGGGTGCTCAGACAACAAACAACATTTTGAATGGCTTATCAAGTAAGGTTTTGATTCATATTGATGTATTTGTGTTGCTAACGATTTGATGTCAGAATACTGAACATAGTCAAAAGGGAATGTTTGACTGTCCCCTTCAGTATCTCATGTTTACAAGGAATTCACTGCAAAAGTAGGCTAGGTGGTGGGGATACTTATCTGTCTTCCTAGTTCTGATCTGGTCTTGAACAAAAATAACAAGGATGTGATGGCAGAATTCTAAAGACAGTCCCCCAGGATTCCTGTCCCCCCTGGTTCTTCAGTGGTTGACTGATCTATGGACTGCTCTGCAGGGACTTTGCAGATTAAATGAAGATTACTAATCAGCTGACCAGAATGGAAAAATTGTCCTGGATTATCAAGAGGGCCTAATCTAATGACAAACCCTTAAAGGCAGGGCACTGTCTCTGGCGAGAAGAGTCAGGGATGCAGCAGAAAAGATGAGAGAAACTGGAAGCACGAGGAGACCCAGACCCACCATTGCTGGCTTTGAAAATGGAGGAAGGGGGCCTTTACAAGCTGATATCACCCCCAACCAACAGCTGGCAAAGAAATGAGGACCTCAGTCCTACAGCCTTGTGGAGCTGAATTCTGCCAACAACTGAAATGAGTCCAGAAGTAGATTTTTCCCTAGAACTTCTTAATAAGTGCCCAGCTAGCCAACAACTTAACTTCAACCTTGAGACAGCCAGAGAACCCAGGCAAACCAACTCAGACTTCTGACTTATTATGAGATGAGAAATCTGTGTGGTTTTTGTTGAGCCAGCAATTAAAAACTAATTTTTAAAAAGGTATCATTATAACATTATATATATATGTATATATATAGGCTTCTTTTTCTCAATTAAAAAATAAGGAAATAGGACTATATGCAATTACTACTGCTGCTGCTAAGTTGCGTCAGTCGTGTCTGACTCTGTGCTACCCCATAGACGGCAGCCCACCAGGCTCCCCTGTCCCCGGGACTCTCCAGGCAAGAACACTGGAGTGGGTTCCCATTTCCTTCTCCAGTGCATGAAAGTGAAAAGTGAAAGTGAAGTCGCTTAGTCATGTCTGACTCTTAGTGACCCCATGGACTGCAGCCCACCAGGCTCCTCCATCCATGGGTTTTTCCAGGCAAAAATACTAGAGTGGGGTGCCATTTCCTTCTCCAGGGAATTTCCCTGACCCAGTGTTGGAACCCACATCTCCTGCCTTGGTAAGTGGATTCTTTCCCACTGAGCCACCTGGGAAGCCCATATTTGAAACTACTGCATTATTGAAATATTTATATCCCTCAACCACTTCGGCGATAACGGTGAGAAAATGGCAAACATCTAGATTCTCAAGACTGTAAGCTGCATTCTTCTTTGGCTCTTGATTCTGTTTACTTCCCGCAGCAGGGATCTGGGGAGTTTTACCAGCTACCGCTGGTAGGGACTGCCCTTGGAATAGCATCAGGAGCCTGTGTCCCCTGTCCCAGTCTTCTCAGTCAACTATAGATTTTGATACAATAACTTCATTTCTCAAGTCAGGTTTTTTTTCCTTCATTTGATGTGCTTTGTATGGCTAGTTCTCCACTTAGATATTTGGCTAAAATGACTTGGATTTTTTTTAATTGAATACTTTCAAACTACTAAATTCTGTTCTGTAGGAGGGGGAAAAGTTTAACTTTAAAAATATACAAGTAACCCCACTGACACATCCTGGTGAAAGCTGAATATCTGAAGGAGTCATAGTTCAAATTAACTTAGAGAAAATAGGCACTTCGGGAGTGAGGTCCCATTTGTACTCAGTTGAAAAGACTAAATTAATTGTATGTTGAAGGCAACAAAATAGTCACTGGATCCCAATACTTCTAAAATTAATTTGAAAGCAATAAAAGAGAGTTCTTAATATTTTTTCTGTCAAGACATCAGTGATACTCCTATTTCAGACCTTAATTTTTCCAGCCTAGTACTCACAGGGCTGCATGTCCTCTCATCTGCACCCAGGTGAGCAGAGAACTGAATCCACTATACTGGAGGGGATCCCCCCGAAAAAAGATCTAGATTTTGAAGTTTGTCAATAGCTGGGATAAATAAAGCCTAACAGACTTTTTTTTTTCCTACAGAACTTCTCAGAATCTTTAATACATAAATGTGGTATGTGAATCTTGAGGTAGAGAGAGGTGTTATTCGTAAAAAGACTTTCAAGCTTGTTTTCCCACAGAACTAACCCTTATCTGGAGCACCGGGGTTGATCCAAAAATCCTCTGAAGTGAGATCAGAAAACAGATCCATTGTCACCCCCATCTTACCTGTTAGGAGACTAAACCCCAGAAGATTTTAGTCTTGACCTGGTTAACTGAGCAGAAATTTTACTATTTTTGCCTTTTCACTCTACAAAATAAAACTCTACTAAAATAGTTTATCCATTAATACTGAACACTGCAAAATAAGACAGCCTTATTCACTAAAAAGTAAAGAAGAAATACTCAAGAGATTTCTTTCACTTTAGTTAATTAGCATCAAGCATTTAATCTGATTGTACTTAGTTTTTAAAAACCTTTTGTTAACTGCAAATTTATCTTGTGCTTCAGAAGGTTCCTCCAACACTAACTTTCTCACCATTGGCCAAGGTCAGTTTCTGCTGGACTGTGAGCCAGCAGGTCAGCGGCCCAGCTCAGGTTCTCTGTTTTCAGACAGAAACTAGGCCCGGGGCGGGGGACCTGTGTTCTTCCTAAGTCTATCAAGCTGAGATCAGAATAAAGATTTTATAGATACCAAACAGGCAGAAAGCTGCCAGACACTGTGGACTTCAAATTCTTCAACAAAAGAAAGGCTTGCACCTATTATATCCATAGTTAGTGATTTAAAAGAACAATCAGCAAGATGGGAGTCAGGAACTAAGAGATACAAACTACTGTGTATAAAATGAATAAGCTGCAAGGATGTGCTGTACAGCACAGGCAATAGAGCCATTATTTTATAACTTTAATTGGAGTATAATCTCTAAGAATATATTGAATTACCTGAAACTAATATTGTAAATCAACTATGAGTGAGTGAATTCGCCCAGTCGTGTCTGACTCTTTGCAACCCCATGGACTGTAGCCTACCAGGCTCCTCCATCCGTGAGATTTTCCAGGCAAGAATACTGGAGTGGGTTGCCATTTCCTTCTCCAGAAGATCTTCCCAACCCAGGGATTGAACCCAGGTCTCCCACATTGTAGGCAGACGCTTTACCGTCTGAGCCACCAGGGAAGTCAGTATCAACTATACTTCAATTTAAAATGTTTTCTCGTGTAATAATAAAGGGACAACCAGTCCACTTCGTTGCAGCGAAAAATTCAGCCTGAAGAATATGAAAATATTCACCTCAAGACAATCAGTTTGCATATAGTTTGGGTTGTTCCAGCAGCCCTGTGAGTTTCTTTCTTACACAGTCTTCCAAAGTGGGGACCAGATAAATAACAGGGCTCCCCAGCCTCCAATAGCCCTGGCCAGTCACAGCCCACCAATGTCTGCAGTGGTCACCCGGTCACCCAGGGACCAGCTGGTCACAGTCCTGATGAACGACACAGGTATCTGTGCCCACCAGTCCCGTGACTAACCTAGTGGACACGCACAGCTCTCATTTTGATACCTGGCCTCACGGAAGTGCCTTTGCCTTTCAGATATTCTCCACTGCACAACGTGAAGCTGCCAGAGGCAGACGACATCCAGTACCCGTCCATGCTTCTCCTCACCGCAGACCATGATGACCGCGTGGTCCCGCTTCACTCCCTCAAGTTCATCGCCACCCTTCAGCACCTCGTGGGCCGCAGCCGGAAGCAGAACAACCCCCTGCTTATCCATGTGGACACCAAGGCGGGCCATGGGGCCGGGAAGCCCACAGCCAAAGTGATAGAAGAAGTCTCAGACATGTTTGCATTCATAGCACGCTGCCTGAACATCGACTGGATTCAGTAAATGGCATCTCTTTCTTCCTCCTCCGCCGCAGAAAACCTCAAGGGCTCTCACACCATTAAACCGAGAAACCACTGGGCGCAGCGCCTCCCCACATAAACACTATTCTGCACCCACGGGCTGCAGTTGACCAGAACTGCTGCAGGAATTTTATCTTTTCTAGGCTTCTCCTTTTTAGCAGGCCCTTGGCATTTCTTTCTCCACCCTGTGCAGGCACATGTTTTAAAAGAGGGGGAAAAAAGGCATGTTTGGATACATAGCTAATGGCAGCGAACACATTGTGAACATTAGATTGCTGAACTCAGAGTCGTAGTCGGGCATACTTCATATAGAGCACCTCAATGAAATTTGCTTCTATAACCATAACCAGTGTACCTTTAAATAAATGTGAGAATTGTTCTCATAAAAAGAGACTTCTTTCCAACAATAATAAATGTTATTTAAGAATGGGAGGTTTTTCTCTGGTTCCTTTGTATTGAGTGGCGACCCCAGAACTGCCATCCTTCTGCATGCATCATGTCACTTCTCTTTGGGAATAAGCAGTGAAGTCAGACTGTCAGCCCTGTGCTGAGGCTGAGTGCGTCCACCCAGCTCCCTCGTTTGTGCTGAGGAGGCTGTTAGAGGCAGCTCGCTGGCTTACGTGTTACCCCCTCAGACAGCTGATCCAGGCTCATCTGGTTTGGATGCCCCCTAAAAATCAGTGGACCTAGGATTATTCACCCATTTGTCTGTCAGTTTGGTTACAGAGTATTCCTGGGAATCATAGTACAGAGGTTCATAAACAAAGAGACCACATGAGTGAATGGTCCAAACATATGTTATAATCAGAAATCTCAGCAACTGCCAAGCACTTCTTATCCCCATAGACTACTTCCTGGAAATAAAACCAGTAATACTTTTTAAAAAGTTTTGGTGTCTCCCCAACCTTAAATCTTCAAGAGAAAGATAGACCATTCCTCAAACTTGTCCACATAAGGCATTTTGGGGAGTATTTCATGAAATACCATTCCTTTGGGTATCATTTTGGGAAGCAGTAATCTAATTTATGAAAAAAAAAAAGAAACAGCTTCTTTGTCTTGCTTCATCTAATATCACAAAAGTTAATTACTATTTGTATAAAATAACCTTAAAAAATTAGCTTAAAAGATTACTTCATTGATAGCTTGTTCTTTCTCAGGTAAGTGCTATCTTCCAAAGTATACATATGTGTGCTTCTCCTGAGATCTCTACCTCTCAAACTGGTCTATGCCTGTCACTACATACAAGTACAGTTGAAATGTGGCTACATGTTTCGGCTTTTCTGGAGTCATGTTTTCTATTATTATTTGTTTAAATAAGCACTGCATATAATGCAGCTGTCACTGACAATATGATTATAAGCCACCCCCACCGCCCCACCCATCGCCAGAGAAGAAGGGTGCCAGTAGCCAGCAATGCATGCAGGGCCTGAGAGCAGCAGCAGCTACCTGCAGGGATGCTAACACTAGCTGACTGCCATGTTACCATGTAACTGCTGACCAATGTGACAGAAAAAAAAAAAAGTATAGATTAGCTAAAGCAGCCTTTATCCTAGACCAGCCGGGTCATTTGAGGTGCAGGCAGCCAAGATGTACCCATTCAAGTGCAGAGCATTTTCAAGTTTGCCCAGAATCCACTTTCCCACTGAGGTTTTCTTCTTAATAGCAGAAAGTGGAAGTATAATGTGTAGAGTCTTAGCTTCAGAAGAAATCAGGCCCAGGTTCAAATCCCAACTGTCCTTTAGTAACTGGTGATTATGAGGAATAAACAAGCTAATACAAGTGCCTAGCATATAACTGGACTCCATTTGGGAGTTCTCTTTCCCAAGCTGATTTTCATTTCTAGAGTTTAGCTGGGCAGCTGAGCCCACAAACTGAAGGTAGCTTTTTAAAACCTAAAGTGCTGGATGACTTAGAGGCTGGGCTCCTCCCTGGGTCTCAGGGTGTCTTCCCTATTAGACATCACCTCCATATCCTATATTCTGTCCCTCTGCTCTGTCTTATGTTGTTCTATGGTGTTTTGAGGAAAAAGCCACATACATTGCCCAGGCAGTCTGCTTCGTCACAGGGCCTTGAAAACACTCCAAGGGCATTTGCTACCTTAGTAAGATAAAGTCACATTTATGATGTTTATTATGTACGCACTTAGAATATTGTAAAACTTTGCAATTAGTCATGTTTCTTAATACTCCCACTAAAGCTTAGGCAGTTACACAAAAATGGTGGAGCTGCTAGTATGAAAACTTACATTTCAACTAAGAAAGTGTCACCAATCACTCCATGTTTATCAGATAATTTTACCAGCCTTGGGGATTTCCCCGGGAAGACCACAGAGCTGATGCCCAGAAAGCTTACAGAGCCTCAGAGATGAGTTACCTTGAGGCCAGGAAGCTGTCAGAAGGCCACAGGTCGGACTGCAAGAAGGTCGGCAGCCAGGCCAATAGGAATGAGGGCTGAGACCAATGAGTAAGAATACTGAGCTGTGTTTGCATCCATTCAAATTCTAGAGGCTGGGAGTGCAAAGAAAAAAAGTCCTGCCCTGACGAAGCTGACACTTCAGTGGGAGGAGACAGATGATAAACTGCCTCATTTAATCCCCTGTGCTCAAAGCATTCCAGGTGTGCAGAGATGTTTGTCCTCAAACATAAAACCACATACTACCATTACCCCCACTTAGCAAAGGTCCAGCTTCCCCAGACAGGAAGTAAGCGGCAGAGCAGTGAACCCTGGCAGCAGGACAATGGAGACAGCACTCTTACCCACTAGCCTAGTAAGAAAATAGAAAAGCATGAGGGGTCCTATTCAAGACGGTGACTAGAAGGTCCTGAACTTACCTCCTCCCACAGACACATGTAATCGACAGTTACATACAGAACAATGTGTTTTGAAAGAAATCCAATAACTAGATGAGCAACCCCAACACATCAGATGAACGAGAAGAAACGCACATCAAACCAGGTAGGAGAGGCAGAGACAGTCTTTCTATACACCCCACCCCTGACATGGCCACCCACAGTCAGGAGGAAACCCACCACTCCAAGCTTCTCCATGACGAGAAAATGGTTTGGACCATATATCAGGCACTCCAGCTTTTAAGACTTGCATCTAAGAGATAAGCCTCCAAAATATTTAGCTTTGAAAGCCAATGGGACTTGCATCCATGAGACCCACCAAGATATAGCAAACAAGAAAACATTTTAAAATTTTCTCTTGGTTTTTGCCCTCTACGCATTATTTTTAATTTGGAAGATAAAAAGCCCTAACAGAATTTTATTAAATGTCTTTTTAAAATGTCTCACACCAGTCAGGATGGCCATCATCGAAAAGTCTACAAAATAAAAGCTAGAGAGGATATAGAGAAAGGGTACCCTCCCACACTGTTGGTGGGAATGTAAATCGATACAGTTGACATTGGTACTCTGGAAAACAATATGGAGGTTCCTTAAAAAGCTAAAAATAGTTACCATTTGATCCTACAGTCCCAATCCTGGGTACATATCCAGAAAAGACAAAAACTCTAATTTGAAAAGAAACATGCACCCCAATATTCACAGAAGCACTATTTACAATAGCCAAAATACGGAAGCAACCTAAATGTTCATTGACAGATGAATGGATAGAGAGTCCCCAAGGACTCCACACAAAAAGATCTAATAAATGAATTTAGCAAATATGGGATTAACTCTCAGAAACTGATTGCATTCACACTAACAATAAAATATCAGAAAAGGAATGTAAAAAAGAAACAATACTCTTAACATTGCATCAAAATATATATATATATGAATAAACCTGACCAAGTTTTATTTTATAGTTAAGAACTATAAAATATTAATAAAGGAAATAAAAGATGATTCAAAGAAAAGATATCCCATGCTCTTGGACTGAAATAATATTGCTAAAATGGCAGTACTACCCAAAGTAATCTACAGATTTAATTCAATCCCTATCAAATTGACCATGACATTTTTCACAGAACTAGATCAAATAATCCAAAAATTTATATGGAACCATAAAAGAACCAGAAATGCCGGAGCAATCCTGAGAAAAGAGACAAAGCAGGAGGGCAGGCATAACCCTTTAGACTTCAGACAATCCAGCAAAGCCACAGTAATCAGAATAGGGTAGTACTGGTATAAAATAGGCATATGGATCAATGGAACAGAATAGAGAGTCCAAAAATAAACTCACACACCTATGGTCAATTAATCTTTGACAAAGGAGCAAGAATATAAAATGGGAAAAAGTCTCTTCAGCAAGTGGTGCTGGGAAAGTTGGACAGCTGCAAGTAAATCAATCAAGTTAGAACACGCCCTCAGACCATGCACAAAAAATAAAATGAAAATGGCTTTTAAAGACTTAAATATAAGACATAACACCATAAGGCTCCTAGAAGACTATATAGGCAAAACATTCTCTGACATAAATTGTACCAATGTTTCTTAGGTCACTCTCCCAAGACGATAGAAATAATAACTAAAACATACAAATGGGACCTAATCAAACGTCTAAGCTTTTGCACAGCACAGGAAACTATTTTTAAAAAAATGAAAATCTACGGAATGGGAGAAAATAGTTGCAAATGATGCAACAGACAAGGGCTTAATCTCCAAAATATACAAACAGCCCATACAACTCAACAACAAAACAACCCAACTGAAAAATGCGCAGAAGACCTTAACAGGCCTTTCTCCAAAAAAGACATACAGATGGCCAAACATGTGAAAAGATGCTAAACATCACTAATTATTACAGAAACGCAAATCAAAACCTACAATGAGGTACCACCTTACACTGGTCAGAATGGCCTTCATTAGAAAATCTACAAATATTAAAAGCTGGAGAGGATGTGGAGTAGAGGGAACCCTCCTACACTGTTGGTAGAAATGTACATTGGTACAGCAACTATGGAAAATAGGATGAAGGTTATCCTCAGAAAACTAAAGTTAGAATTACCATATCATTCAGCAATCTCACTCGTGGGAGTATACCCGGTCAAAACTGTAATTCAAAAATATACATGTACCCCTGTGTTCACAGAAACATGCTCAGTTGCTCAGTAGTGCCTGACTCTCTGTGACTCCATAGACTGTAACCTGCCAGGCTCCTCTTTCTGTGGGATTTCCCAGGCAAGAATACTGGAGTGGGTTGCCATTCATTCTCTTCTCCAGGGAACCTTCCTGACCAAGGATCAAATCTGCATCTCCTGTAATGGCAGGCAGATTTTTCACCATTGAGCCAGCTGAGAAGCCCTAAAAACCAGGGTAGCTACACCTGCAAATAACTCGTGAAGAAACAGTTTTGTAGGCTTGTTGTTGTTTTCTCTTACGTTAGAGTGTGTGCTCAGTCGCTCAGTTGTGTCTGATTCTTTGCAACCCCATGGACTGTAGCCCACCAGGTTCCTCTGTCCATGGAATTTTCCAGGCAAGGAGTGGGTTGCCATTTCTACTCCAGGAGATCTTCATTCACCATAGCCAAAATGTGAAAATAACCTAATGTCCAGCAACAGATAAATGGATAAAGATGTGATGGTATGTATAGACAATGGAATTCTACTCTGCCATAAAAAAGAACAAAATACTGCCATTTGCAGCAACATGGATGAAATGACAGATTATCATATTAAGTGAAGTAAGTCAGAAACAGAAAGACAAATTCCATGATATCACTTATATGTGGAATTTAAAATATGACACAAATGAGCCTATCCACAAAACGTGAACAGACTCATACACACAAAGAACAGACTTCTGGTGGCCAAGGGGGAGGAGGGAGGAAAAGGAATGGACTGGAGTTTGGCATTGGTAGATGCAAACTATTACATTTAGAATGGAAAACAACAAAGTCTTAATGTATAGCACAGAGATCTATATTCAATATGTGATAACCATCATGGAAAAGATTAAAAAAGAATGTATATATGTGTATAACTGAGTCACTTTGCTGTACAGCAGAGGTTGGCACAACATTATAAATCAACTATACATCAAAAAAAAAATGTGGCATATATCTCTGGTGGCTCAGAAGGTAAAGAATCTGCCTGCAGTGCAGGAGACCCTGGTTTGATCCCATGGTCAGGAAGATGCCCTGGAGAAGGAACTGGAAATCCACTCCAGTATTCTTGCCTAGAAAATCCCATGGGCAGAGGAGCCTGGTGGGCTACAGTCCATGGGGTCACAAAGAAGGATAGCGGGAATACTACTCGGCCATAAAGAAGACTGAAGTAATGACATTTGCAGCAACATGGATCGAGCTAGAGATTATCAGACTAAGTAAATTAACTCATACAGAGAAAGACAAATATAATATGATATCACTTGTATGTGGAATCTTTTTTGAAAAGTATAAATGAACTAATTTACAAATCAGAAAGAGATTCACAAACAGAAAACAAATTTACAGTTACCAAAGGGGAAAGGGGAAGAGGAGAAGAGGGATAAATTATGAGGTTGGGATTAACATATTCATAATACTATGTATACGATAGCCAACAAGGACCTACTGTATACAGCACAGAGAATTACACTTAGTATTTTAGAATAAGCTATAAAGGAAAAGAATCTGAGAAGGAATATGTATGCATGTATATATGTATAACTGAATTCAGGACACCTAAAACTAATACAACATTGTAAATCAATTATACTTCAATTAGTTAATTTTTTAAAGAGATCTATTTAGCAAACATATAATACAGTATTAACTACAGATACCATACTGTATATTACATCCCCAGAACTTGCTTCTAACTGGAAGTTTGTACCTTTGACCACCTTCACTCAATTTAACCACCCAAAAAAGTAGTTCTTAAAAGGCTCATGCAGACTTTTCTGGCTACTCCCCTCCAGACTCCACAGAGAGACCTCTGCTGAAACACTCCTAGTCTTTTTATGAATGACACCTATCTGCACATCTTAAAGATTTGGCCTAGGGGGCAGTTTTCTAATTTAACACACATCTAGAAGCCTACTGAAATACTCTCTTTGGAGAGACCACAGAGGCTGGTGGGGCCATCTTCATACTGTCCCTCCACCTCACTCCAGACTGTTGACATCTTCCAGAAAAGGACCTTGTGCATACATCTAGTGTCCTGGTTTTTGTGGCTGCCACCAGGGGACACCCGTTAAACACGTGGCTCTAGTGGCTAGTGGGTCCTGTAGGACTGTCACAAATGGAGAAACAGCTCCTAACTGGCTACCCACCCCAGGACACAGCAGAGAGACAGCAGCCTGAAACACACCCCCAGACATTCTGTGCAAGAGGCCTATTAGCTTAGCTTCGTAGCTGCAGCTTGAGGTGCAGACTTCTAATTAAACACATCTAAGGGCTAATTATGGGGCTTCCTGGTGGCTCAGTGGTAAAGAATCAACCTACAGTGCAGGAGCCACAGGAGACATGGGTTCAATCCCTGGGTCGGAAAGATTCCCTGGAGGAGGCCATGATAACCCATTCCAGTATTCTTGCCTACAGAATCCCATGGACAGAGGACCTAAGTCATAGGAGTGACTGAGTACAGACAAAGCCTGATTATAATCCCCTCCAGAGATGAGGGAGACCAGTGGGTATCATCTCCACACTCTCTTTGTCTTGCCCCACGTCACCTGCATCTCCAGGAAAGAAGCTTGTGTATACATGTGGTGCCCCAGCTTTTGTGGCTGTGCTACATCACTTGACAGCCTGAGTCTCATGGCCAGCAGGGCCTGTGTTTATGGGATTTGTGTTCTTGTGTTAATGAGACAGCAGCAAACAAAGAAACGTCTTAACTAGCTGACACCTCAAAGCTCATGGTAGAGAGAGCAGACAGGAAGGCCCATCTGCCCCTGAAAGAGGTGTGTTCACACAATTGAAAATCTGCTGCCTGAGGGCCTAGCTTAGCATCAGCCTGAGTCTAGGTGCTGCCTGAGATCTTCCCTTTTGGGGACACCAACAGGTCACTGCTAAGTCACTTCAGTCGTGTCTGACTCTCTGCGACCCCTACCAAGCTCCCCCGTCCCTGGGATTCTCCAGGCAAGAACACTGGAGTGGGTTGCCATTTCCTTCTCCAATGCATGAAGTGCACTGAAGTGTGAAGGCACTTCCTTCACAGTGCATGAAAGTGAAAAGTGAAAGTGAAGTTGCTCAGTCGTGTCTGACCCTCAGCAACCCCATGGACTGCAGCCTTCCAGGCTCCTCCGTCCATGGGATTTTCCAGGCAAGAGTACCGGAGTGGGGTGCCATTGCCTTCTCCACGACAGGTCACTGCACACCGTCAACTACCAAAAGCCACTAAGAATAGAGTAGGCTGCTTAGACAATCACAAAGATTTAAGACAACTAAGCTAGAGCAGGGTGCAAAATAAGGTTCACCTGTTACATGAGGCCACTCCAAGACTGGGAGAGGAGATTGTTTCAGCTAAGGCACAGAACAACGCAGCAAGTAAAGGAAAATGAATAAACAAAGCAATATATTTCAAACAAAAGAAAATGACAAAACCTCAGAAAAAGCTTTAATGAAACAGACATAAGTGAAAATTTACCTAGCTAAGAGTTCAAAGTAACAGTCACAGAGATGCTCACCAAATATATAAGCACCTAACATAGAAACATTTCAATATATAAAGGAAATGCTAACATTCATAAAAGGAGAAATCGATAGCAACACAATAATAGTGGGGACTTTAACAACCCATTTACACCAGTGGAGAGATCAGACAGAAAAATCAAGGCAACATGGGCATTAAATGACACATTAGACAAGATGGGTTTAATTGATATTTATAGAATGTTTCATCCAAAAGCAGTAGAATACACATTTTTCTGAAGTGCACATGGAACATTCTTAAGGATCGAACACATATTGGGCCACAAATCAAGTCTCAGCAACTTTAACAAAGTTGAAATCATATCAAGTATCTTTTTTGGACCAAATAAATTACAGGAAAAAAAACTGTAGAAAACACAAACATGTGGAGACTAAAACAATATAAATGGATCACTGAAGCAAAAGAAGAAATCAAAAAATACCTAGAGACAAATAACAATAAAACACAGTGATCTAAAACCTATGGAATGTAGCAACAGCAATTCTCAGAGGGAAGTTTACAGCAATACAATCATACCTCAGGAAACAAAACTCTTCAAATGAACAACTGAACCTTATACCTATAGCAACTAGAGAAAGAACACCACAAAAAACCCAAAGTAGAAGGAAAGATCAGAGCAGGAAAAAAAGTGAAATAGAGATGAAGAAAACAATAGAAAAGATTGAAGAAACTAAAAGCTGGTTCTTTGGAAAGATAAACAAAATTGATAAACTTTTAGCCAGGCTTATCAAGACAGAAAGGCAGAGGGCCCAAATTAATAAAGTCAGAAAAATGAAAAGGACAAGTTACAGCTAACGCCACAGAAATACAAAGGCGCATAAGAGAGTATACTATTAATATAAGCAACTGTACCTTAATAAAATGGAAAACCTAGAAGAAATGGACATATTATTAGAAAAGTACAACCTTCCAAGACTGAACCAGGAAGAAATAGACTATATGAACAGACCAATCACAAGTACTGAAACTGAACCAGTATCTTAAAAACCTCCAACAAACAAAAGCCCAAGGTCAAATGATTTCACAGGTGAATTCTGTCAAACACTTAGAAAAGAGTTAACACTATCCTTCTGAAACTCTCCCAAAAAACGGCAGAGGAAGGAACACGCCCAAACTCATTCTCCGAGGCCAGCATCACCCTGATACCGAAAGCAGACAAAGATACCACAAACACACACACACACAAAGACAGACTAATGTCACTGATGAACATAGACACAAACATCCTCAACAAAATACTAGCAAACCAACTCCGATAACACATTAAAGGGATAATACATCGTGATCAAGTGGGACTCATCCCAGGGATGCAAGGATTTTTCAGGATCTATAAATCAATCAGAATGATTCACCACATTAGCAACTGAAGAATAAAACCATATGATCATCTCAATAGATGCTGAAAGAGCTTCTGACAAAATTAAACACCCATTTATGATAAAAAGAAATCTACCAGAAAGTGGGCATAGAAGGAACAAGTGAAAGTGGAAGTCGCTCATTCACGTCCGACTCTTTGTGGCCCCATGGACTATACAGTCTATGGAATTCTCTAGGCCAGAATACTGGAGTGGGTAGTATTTCTCCAGGGGATCTTCCCAACCCAGAGATCGAACCCAGGTCTCCCACACTGCAGGCAGATTCTTTACCAATTGAGCCACAAGGGAAGCCCCCTTGTTGAAGGAACAAACTTCAACATAAAGGCCATATATGACAAACCCACAATAAACATCATTCTCAACAGAAAAAAGCTGAATACATTTCCTCTAAAGATCAAGAACAAGACAAGGATGTCTATACTCACCACTTTTGTTCAACGTATTTTGGACAATCAAAGAAGAAAAATAAAAGGAATAAATAATAAAAAATAAATAATAAAATAATATAAAATAAAATAATAATAAAATAAAATAAATAATAAAAAAAAAAAAATAAATAAAAGGAATCCAAATTGGAAAAAAGGAATAAAACTGTCACTGCTTGCAGATGACATAATACTATACATACTAAATCTTCAAGATGCCACAAGAAAACTACTAGAGCTCATCAATGACTTCAGTAAAGTTGCATGATACAAAATTAATGTGCAAAAAACCACTTACATTCTTATATACAAATGATGAAAGATCAGAAAGAGAAATTTAGGAAACAATCTCACTTAATGCAACAAAAAGAATAAGATACCTAGGAATAAACCAGCCTAAGGAGGCAAAAAGGTCTGCACTCAGAAAATTGTAAGATGCTGATGAAAGAACTCAAACACAACAAAAACAGATGGAAAGATATTCTTTGATTGATTCTTGGATTCGAGAATTAACATGATATAAATTATATACTACCCAAAGTAATACACAGATTCAATGCAGTCCCTATCAAATTACCAACGGCATTTTTCACAGAAATAAAATAAAAAATTTTATAATTTATATGGAAACACAAAATACCCTGAATAGCCAAGCAATCTTGAGAAAGAAAAATGTAGCTGAAGGAAATCAGGCTCCCTGACTTCACACTATATTACAAAGCTACAGTAAAGCTAAAACAATATAGTACTGACTCAAAAACAGAAATACAGATCAATGGAACAGGATAGGAAGCCCAGAGATAAACCCATGCACCTATGATCAACTAATCTCTGACAAAGGAGGCAAGAATATACAATGGGGAAAAGCTCTTCAATAAGTGGTGCTGGGAAAACTGGACAGCTATTTGTAAAACAATAAAATTAGAATATTCTCTAACACCATATGGGTGATCCACAAACTGGAGAAAAATTATACCAAAGAAGTTCTGTGAAAGTTCTAGGCCCACAACAGACTTTCCAACCTGGGGATCCAACAAAGGGACTGAGAATCCCCAGGGAACCTGACTGAAAGTGAGCACGATTTGATTACAGAACTTCCATAGGACTGGGGAAACAGATTCTTGGAGAGCACAAACAAGACCTTGTGCACCCCAGGACCCAGAAGAAAGGAGCAGTGACCCCACAAGAGACTGAACCAGAATTGCCTGTGAGTGTTTAGGAGTCTCTGGCAGCAGCATGGATTAACAGTAGCCTGCCATGGGGTCAGGGACACTAGCAGCAGCAGTCCTGGGAGGTGTGGCACGCTGGAATCAGTTATTTTGGAGGAGGACATTATCCCTACGTAGTTTGGCTTCAGGCCGAACTACAGGGAGGAAGCACAGCCCCACCCATCAGGAGAAGATTGGATTAAAAACTTACTGAGCATGGTCCTGCCCATCGAAGCAAAACCCAGTTTTCCCCACAGCCAGTCCAACCCATCAGGAAGCTTGCACAGGCCTCTTATCCTCATCTATCAGAGGGCAGACAGAATGAAAACCACAATACAAAAAACTAACCAAAATGATCACATGGATCACAGCTTTGTGTAACTCAATGAAACTAAGAGCCATGCCATGTAGGGCCACCCAAGATGGATGGGTCATGGGGGAAAGTTCTGACAAAACGTGGCCCACTGGAGAAGGGAATGGCAAACCCCTTCAACATTATCACTTTGAGAACCCCATGAACAGTATGAAAAGGCAAAAAGATATGACACAGAAAGATGAACCACCCCCCAAGGTTGGTAGGTGCCCAATATGCTACTGGAGAAGAGCAGAAAAACAGCTCCAGAAGGAATGAAAAGGCTAAATCAAAGTGGAAATGACCCCCAATTGTGGATGTGTCTGGTGGTGAAAGTGAAGTTCAATGCTGTAAAGAACATTGGATAGGAACCTGGAATGTTAGGTCCATGAATCAAGGTAAATTGGAAGTGGTCAAACAGGAGATGGCAAGAGTAAACATCGACACTTTAGGAATCAGTGAACTAAAATGGACAGGAATGGGTGATTTAATTCAGATGACCATTGTATCTACTACTGTGGGCAAGAATCTCTTAGAAGAAATGAAGTAGCCCTCATAGTCAACAGGAGAAGTCAATGGCACCCCATTCCAGTACTCTTGCCTGGAAAATCCCATGGATGGAGGAGCCTGGTAGGCTGCAGTCCATGGGGTCGCAAATAGTCAGATATAACTGAGTGACTTCACTTTCACTTTTCATTTTCATGCATTGGAGAAGGAAACGGCAAGCCACTCCAGTGTTCTTGCCTGGAGAATCCCAGGGATGGGGGCGCCTGGTGGGCTGCCGGCTATGGGGTCGCACAGAGTCGGATACGACTGAAGTGACTTAACAGTAGTAGCAGTCATAGTCAACAAGAGTTTGAAATGCAGTACATGGGTGCAATCTCAAAAACAACAGGATGATCTCAGTTCCTTTTCAAGGCAAACCATTCAATCTCACAGTAATCCAAGTCTATGCCCTGACCACTAGTGCTGAAGAAGATGAAGTTGAACAGTTCTATGATGACCTACAACCTGCTACAACTAACACCAAAAAAAAAGATGTCCTTTTCATCATAGGGGACTGGAATGCAAAAGTAGGAAGTCAAGAGATACTTGGAGCAACAGGCAAGTTTGGCCTTGGAGTACAAAATGAAGCAGGGCAAAAGCTAACAGAGTTTAGCCAAGAGAACACACTGGTCATAGCAAACAACCTCTTCAAGCAACACAAGAGAAGACTCTACATATGGATATCACCACATGATCAATACTGAAATCAGACTGATTCTATTCTTTGCAGGCAAAGATTCTCTAAATCATTCTGCATCTATAAGTTCTATAAGTCATTCTCCATCTATAAGTCTTCTGATGGAGAAGTCAGCAAAAACAAGACTGGGAGTGACTGTGGCTCTGACCATGAACTACTTATTGCCAAATTTAGACTTAAACTGAAGAAAGTAGGGAAAATGAATAGACCATTCAAGTATGACCTAAATCAAATCCTTACAATTATACAGTGAAAGTGACAAATAGATTCAAGGGATTAGATCTCATAGACAGAGTGCCTGAAGAACTATGGATGGAGATTCGTGACATTGTACAGGAGGCAGTGATCAAGACCATTCCCAAGAAAAAGAAATGAAAAAAGGCAAAATGGTTATCTGAGGAAGTCTTACAAATAGCTGAGAAAAGAAGCTAAAGGCAAAGGAGAAAAGGAAAGTTATACCCATCTGAATGCAGAGTTCCAAAGAATAGCAAGGAGAGATAAGAAAGCCTTCCTCGGCGATCTGTGCAAAGAAATAGAGGAAAACAACAGAATGGGAAAGACTAGAGATCTCTCCAAGAAAATTAGAGATACCAAGGGAAAATTTCATGCAAAGATGGGCACAATAAAGGACAGAAACAGTATGGACCTAACAGAAGCAGAAGATATTAAGAAGAGGTGGCAAGAATACACAGAAGACCTATACAAAAATGATCTTCATAACCCAGATAACCACGATGATGTGATCACCCACCTAGAGCCAGACATCCTGGAATGTAAAGTCAAATGGGCCTTAGGAAGCCCACTATGAACAAAGCTAGTGGATGTGATGGAATGCCAGTTGAGCTATTTCAAATTCTAATGGCATAAATGAAAGAGGAACTAAAGAGCCTCTTGATGAAAGTAAGAGAGGAGAGTGAAAAAGCTGACTTAAAACTCAACATTCAAAATACTAAGATCATGGCATCTGATGCCATCACTTCATGGCAAATAGATGGGGTAACAATAGGAACAGTGACAAACTTTATTTTCTTGGGCTCCAAAATCACTGTGAATGGTGACTGCAGCCATGAACTTAAAATATGCTTACTCATTGTAAGAAAAGCTATGACTAACCTACACAGCATATTAAAAAGCAGAGATATCACTTTGCTGACCAAGGTTTGTATAGTCAAAGCTATAGTTTTCCAGTAGTGATGTATGGATGTGAGTGTTGGGCCATAAAAATGGCTGAGCACTGAAGAATTGATGCTTTTGAACTATGGTGCTGGAGATGACTCTTGAGAGTCCCTTCAACAGCAGGAAGATCAAATCAGTCAATCTTAAAGGAAATAAACCCTGAATATTCATTGGAAGGACTGATGCTGAAGTTGAAATTCCAACACTTTGGCCATCTGATGTAAAAAGCCAACTCACTAGAAAATGACCTTGATTCTGGGAAAGATTGAGGGCAGGAGGAGAAGTCCATGACAGAAGATGAGATGATTGGATGGCATCATCGACTCAATGGACATGAGTTTGCACAAACTCTGGGAGATAGTGAAGGACAGGGAAGCCTGGTGTGCTACAGTCCATGGGGTCTCAAACATGACTGAACAACAACTAATACTACATCCATAAACAAACTCAAAATGGATTAAAGACCTAAGCATAAGACTTGGTACTATGAAATACTTAGAGGAAAACATAGGAAAAACACTCTTTGTCATAAATCACAAGATCTTTTTAGACCCACCTCCTAATGAAAACAAAAATAAAAATAAACAAAGGGTCCTGATTAAACTTAAAAGCTTTTGCCCAACAAAGGAAACCATAAACAAAACTAGGAATAAGTTTAAGCAAGTATTAAAAGACTGTAAACTGAAAACTGTAAGACACTGATGAAAGAAATTGAAGATAACACAAAAAATGGAAAAATATTCTGTACTCACTGATTAGAAGAATGTTAAAATATCAATACTATCCAAAGAACCCAATACCCCAAAATTCATTGCAATTCCTCTCAAAATTCAAATGCCATTTTCACAGAAAATAATCCATCATAAAATGTGTATAGAACCACAACAGACCCTGAATAGCTAAAGTAATACTGGGAAAGAACAAAAATGCTGGAGGCATCACGTTCCCTGATTTCAAACAATATTAAAGAGCTAACACCCAAAACAGTATAGTATTGGCAAAAAAATTACCCATAGTATTAGCCATAAGTTCAGTCGCTCAGTTGTGTCCGACTCTTTGCAACCCCATGAATCGCAGCACACCAGGCCTCCCTGTCCATCACCAACTCCCGGAGTTCACTCAAACTCATGTGCATCGACTCGGTGATGCCATTCAGCCATCTCATCCTTTGTCGTCCCCTTCTCCTCCTGTCCCCAATCCCTCCCAGCATCAGAGTCTTTTCCAATGAGTCAACTCTTCGCATGAGGTGGCCAAAATTTTGGAGTTTCAGCTTTAACATCATTCCTTCCAATGAACACCCAGGGCTGATCTCCTTTAGAATGGACTGGCTGGATCTCCTTGCAGTCCAAGGGACTCTCAAGAGTCTTCTCCAACACCACAGTTCAAAAGCATCATTCTTCAGCACTCAGCTTTCTTCACAGTCCAACTCTCACATCCATACATGACCACTGGAAAAACCATAACCTTGACTAGACAGAACTTTGTTTGCAAAGTAATGTCTCTGCTTTTTAATATGCTATCTAGGTTGGTCATAACTTTCCTTCCAAGGAGTAAGCGTCTTTTAATTTCATGGCTGCAATCACCATCTACAAGGATTTTGGAGGCCAAAAAAATAAAGTCAGCAAAAACAAGACCGGGAGCTGACTGTGGCTGAGATCATGAACTCCTTATTACCAAATTCAGACTTAAATTGAAGAAAGTGGGGGAAACCACTAGACCATTCAGGTATGACCTAAATCAAAATCCCTTATGATTATACAATGGAAGTGAGAAATAGATTTAAAGGACTAGATCTGATAGAGTGCCTGATGAACTATGGATGGAGGTTCATGACATTTTACAGGAGACAGGGATCAAGACTATCCCCATGGAAAAGAAATGCATAAAAGCAAAATGGCTGTCTGGGGAGGCCTTACAAATAGCTGTGAAAAGAAGAGAAACCAAAACAAAGGAGAAAAGGAAAGATACAAGTATCTGAATGCAGAGTTCCAAAGAAGAGCTAGGAGAGATAAGAAAGCCTTCCTCAGCGATCAATGCAAAGAAATAGAGGAAAACAACAGAATGGGAAAGACTAGAGATCTCGTCAAGAAAATTAGATACCAAGGAAACATTTCATGCAAAGATGGGCTCGATAAAGGACAGAAATGGTATGGACCTAACAGAAGCAGAAGATATTAAGAAGATGTGGCAAGAATACACAGAAGAACTGTACAAAAACAATCTTCACAACCAAGATAATCACGATGGTGTGATCACTGACCTAGAGCCAGACATCTTGGAATGTGAAGTCAAGCGGGCCTTAGAAAGCATCACTACGAACAAAGCTAGTGGAGGTGATGGAATTCCAGTTGAGCCATTTCAAATCCTGAAAGATGATGCTGTCAAAGTGCTGCGTTCAATGTACCAGCAAATTTGGAAAACTCAGCAGTGGCCACAGGATTGGAAAAGGTTAGTTTTCATTTCAATCCCAGAGAAAGGCAATGCCAAAGAATGCTCAAACTACCACACAATTGTACTCATCTCACACGCTAGTAAAGTAATGCTCAAAATTCTCCAAGCCAGGCTTCAGCAATATGTGAACTGTGAACTTCCAGATGTTCAAGCTGGATTTAGAAAAGGCAGAGGAACCAGAGATCAAATTGCCAACATCCGCTGGATCATGGAGAAAGCAAGAGAATTCCAGAAAAATATCTATTTCTGCTTTATTGACTATGCCAAAGCCTTTGACTGTGTGGATCACAATAAACTGTGGAAAATTCTGAAAGAGATGGGAATACAGGACCACCTGACCTGCCTTTTGAGAAACCTGTATACAGGTCAGGAAGTAACAGTTAGAACTGGACATGGAACAACAGACTGGTTCCAAATAGGAAAAAGAGTACATCAAGGCTGTATATTGTCACTCTGCTTATTTAACTTGTAAGCAGAGTACATCATGAGAAACACTGGGCTGGAAGAAGCACAAGCTGGAATCAAGATTGCCGGGAGAAATATCAATAACGTCAGATATGCAGATGACACCACCCTTATGGCAGAAAGTGAAGAGGAACTAAAAAGCCCCTTGTTGAAAGTGAAAGAGGAGAGTGAAAAAGTTGGCTTGAAGCTCAACATTCAGAAAACTAAGATCATGGTCCCATCACTGGTCCCATCTGGTCCCATCACTTCATGGGAATTAGATGGGGAAACAGTGGAAACAGTGTCAGTATTAACCATAGTATTGGCAAGAAAAAAAAAAACATACATACATCAACAGAACAAAATAGAAATCCCCAAATAAACTCATACCTATA
Organism: Bos mutus; assembly: GCF_027580195.1. Lineage (NCBI taxonomy): Eukaryota > Metazoa > Chordata > Mammalia > Artiodactyla > Bovidae > Bos > Bos mutus. The sequence continues at coordinate 44,836,138 of NC_091625.1, forward strand.
TGGGCAATTAAGTTACAATAAAGGAGGCTGAATAAATAATGGAGAAAGTGCAATCTCTTCAATAAATAGTGTTGGGAAAATTGGACAGCCACATGGAAAAAAATGAAAGAATGAAACTATACCCCAAAATTAACTCAAAATGTACTGAAACCTGGACACACAACCTGGAAGCATTAAACTTGTAGAAGAAAACAAAGGTGTAAGCTTCTTGATATCAATATTGGGGATTTTTTTGGCTTTGATGCTAAAAGCAAAGGCAATAAAAGCATACAATCAAGTAGAACTATATCAAACTAAAAAGCTTCTACACAGCAAGGGAAACCATCAACAAAACAAAAGCACAACCTACCAAATAGGAGAAAATACTGATAACCATTAACATCTAAAACATGGGGCTTCCCTAGTGGCTCAGTGGTAAAGAATCCACCTGCCAGTGTAAGAGATACAGGTTCAGTCCCTGGGTCAGAAAGAGCCCCTGGAGAAGGGAAAGGCAACCCACTCCAGTGTTCTTGCCTGGGAAATCCCATGGACAGAGGAACCTAGTAGGCTACAGTCCACGGGGTCACAAAAGAGTCAGACATGATTTAGCAGCTAAACAACAACAACAATCCAAAATATATGAAAAACTCATACAATTGAAAAGCAAAATAAGAAATAATCTAATTTATGATCCAACCAAAAGACACAGACTGGCCAGACACAAAAACAAGACCCATATACATATGCTATCTACAAGAGACTCAGTTCAGACCTAGGGACACATACAGACTGAAAGTTGAGGGGATGAAAAAGATATTCCACATAAATGGAAATCAAAAGAAAGCTGGAGGAGCAATACTCATATCAGATAAAATAGACTTTAAAATAAAGACTGTTACCAGAGATAAGGGAGGTCACTACATAATGATCAAGGGATCAATCCAAGAAGATTAACAATATTAAATATAAATATTTATGCACCCAACATAGGAACACCTCAATCCATAAGGTAAATGCTAATACCCATAAAAGGTAAAATCGACAGGAGCTCAATAACAGTGGAGGCCTTTAGCGCCTCACTTACATCAAGGGACAGGTTATCCAGACAGAAAATCAATAAGGAAACACAGGCCTTAAATGATAACATTAGACAAGATGGACTTAATTGAGATTTATAGACCATTTCATTCAAAAGCAGCAGAATACACATTCAAGTGCACATAGAATTTTTTCCAGAATAGATCACATGCTGGGCCACAAGCAAGCCTTGATAAATTCAAGAAAGTTAAAATTATCTCAAGCACCTTTTCCAACCAAAATGCTATTAGAAATAAATTACAGGAAAAAACTGTAAAAAACACAAACAGATGGAGACTAAAACAGTATGTTACCAAATAACCAATGAATCACCAAAGAAATCAAAGAGGAAATAAAAAAAAATACCAAGAGACAAATGACAATGAAAATATGATGATCCAAAACATATGGTATGCAACAAAAGCAGTTCTTAGAAGGAAGTTTATAGCAAAACAGTCTTACCCCAGGAAACAAGAAAAAATCTCAAATAAACAACTAAACCTTATACCTAAAACAATTAGAGGAAGAACACAAAAAACCTAAAGTTAGTAGAAGCAAAGAAATCATAAAGATCAGAGCAGAAATAAACGAGAGATGAAGAAGACAACATAAAAGATTAATGAAACTAAAAGCAGGTTCTTTGAAATGGTAATTAGATAAAATTGATAAATCTTTACCAGGCTCATTAAAAAAAGTGAGAGAGCTCAAATCAATAAAGTCAGAAATGAAAAGTTACAACTGACACCACAGAAATGCAAAAGATCATAAAAGACGATTACAAGAAACTATATGCCAATAAAATGGTCAACCTAGAAGAAATGGGCAAATTCCCAGAAACATACAACCTTCGAAACCGAACAAGGAAAAAACAGAAAACACAAAGAGACCAATCACAGTATTGAAATTGAAACTGTGACTTTAAAAATTCCAATAAACGAAAGTCCAGGAATAGATGGCTTCACAGGGAAATTCTGTCAAATGTCAAACATTAAAGAAGAGTTAACACCTATCCTTCTGAAACTCTTCCCAAAAAATGGCAGAGGAAGAAACTCTTGCAAACTCATTCTATGAGGCCACCATCACCCTGATACCAAAAGCAGACAAAGATACCACAAAAAAAGAAAATACAGGCCAATATCACTGATGAACATAGATGCAAAAATTCTCAACAAAATACTAGTAAACCAAATCCAATAATACATTAAAGGGATCATCCACCATGATCAAATGGGAATCATCCCAGGGATGCAAGGATTTTTCAATATCTGTAAATCAATCATTGTGATTCACCAATTAGCAAATTGAATAAAACCATATGATAATCTCAATAGATGCAATACAAGTTTTGACAAAGTTCAACAACCCATTTATGATAAAAAGAAAAGAAAGCTCCAGAAAATGGGCACAGAGGGAACATACCACAACATAATAAAGGTCATATATGAAAAACCCACAGCAAATATCATTCTCAATCATGAAAAGCTGAAAGCATTTTCTCTAGAGATCAGAAACAAGGTAAGGACGTCCACTCCCACCACTTTTATCCAACATAGCTTTGGAAGGGTGTCCAAAACATAGTTTTGGAAGGATGTTCACTCCCATCACTTTTATTCAACGTATTTTTGGAAGCTATGGTAATCAAAAAAGAAATAAAAGGAATCCAAATTGGAAAAAAAGAAGTAAAATCGTCACTGCTTTCAGATGACATGATACTATACACAGAAAATTTTCAAGATGCTACCAGAAAACTACCCAGTTCAGCTCAGTCCCTCAGTTGTGTAGGACTCTGGGACCCCATGGACTGCAGCACGCCAGGCTTCCCTGTCCATCACCAACTCCCGGAGCTTGCTCAAACTCATATCCATCAAGTCAGTGATGCCATCCAACCATCTCATCCTCTGTCATCCTCTTCCCCTTCTGCCTTCAATCTTTCCCAGCATCAGGGTCTTTTTTAATGAGTCTTTGCATCAGATGGCCAAAGTATTGGAGTTTCAGTTTCAGCATCAGTCCTTCCAGTGAATATTCAGGACTGATTTCCTTTAGGATACACTGGTTGGATCTCCTTGCTGTCCAACGGACTCTCAAGAAAGAGTCTACTTCAAAACCACAGTTCAAAAGCATCAGTTCTTCAGTGCTCAGTTTTCTTTATGGTCCACCTCTCACATTCATAGATGACTACTAGAAAAACCGCAACTTTGATTATACAGATCTTTGTTGGCAAAGTAATGTCTCTGCTTTTTAATATGCTGTATAGGTTGGTCATAGCTTTTCTTTTAAGGAGCAAGAGTCTTTTAATTTCATGGCTGTAGTCACCATCTGCAGTGATTTTGAAGCCCCCAAAAAATAAAGTCTCTCGCCATTTCCATTGTTTCCCCATCTATTTGCCATGAAGTGATGGGACCGGATGCCATGATCTTTGTTTTCTAAATGTTGAATTTTAAGCCAACTTTTTCACTCACCTCTTTCACTTTCATCAAGAATCTCTTTAGTTCTTCTTTGCTTTCTGCCATAAGGGTGGTGCTATCTGAATATCTGAGGTTATTGATATTTCTCCCAGAAATCTTGATTCCAGCTTGTGCTTCATCCAGCCAGGCATTTTGTATGATGTACTCTGAATATAAGTTAAATAAGCAGGGTGACAATATACAGCCTTGACATACTCCTTTCCTGATTTGGAACCAGTCTGTTGTTCCATATTTAGTTCTAAATGTTGCTTCTTGACCTACATACAGATTTCTCAAGAGGCACGTCAGCTGGTCTGGTATTCCCATCTCTTGAAGAATCTTCCACAATTTGTTGTGATCTACACAGTCAAAGGCTTTGGCATAGTCAATAAAGCAGAAATAGATGTTTTTCTGGAACTCTCTTGCTTTTTCAATGATCCAGCGGATGTTGGCAATTTGATCTCTGGTTCCTCTGCCTTTTCTAAAACCAGCTTGAACATCTGGAAGTTCATGGTTCATATACTATTGAAGCCTGGCTTGGAGAATTTTGAGCATTACTTCACTAGTGTGTGAGATGAGTGCAATTGTGCAGTAGTTTGAGCATTTTTTGGCATTGCCTTTCTTTGGGATTGGAATGAAAACTGACCTTTTCCAGTCCTGTGGCCACTGCTGAGTTTTCCAAATTTGCTGGCATATTGAGTGCAGCACTTTGACAGCATCATCTTGTATGACTTGAAATAGCTCAACTGGAATTCCATCACCTCCACTAGCTTTGTTCATAGTGATGTTTCCTAAGGTCCACTTGACTTTGCATTCCAGGATGATTGGCTCTAGGTGAGTGATCACACCATCATGGTTATCTGAGTTATGAAGATCTTTTTTGTACAGTTCTTCTGTGTATTCTTGCCACCTCTTCTTAATATCTTCTGCTTCTGTTAGGTCCATACTGTTTCTGTCCTTCATTGTGCCCATCTTTGCATGAAATTTTCCCTTGGTATCTCTAATTTTCTTGAAGAGATCTCTAGTCTTTCCCATTCTATTGTTTCCCTCTATTTCTTTGCACTGATCACTGAGGAAAGCTCTCTTATCTCTCCTTGCTATTCTTTGGAACTCTCCATTCAAATGGATATATCTTTCCTTTTCTCCTTTGCCTTTAGATTCTCAGCTAATTGTAAGGTTTCTTCAGACACCATTTGGCCTTTTTGCATTTCTTTTTTGGGGGATGGTCTTGATCACTGCCTCCTGTACAATGTCACGAATCTCCATCCATAGTTCTTCAGGCACTCTGTTTATCATATCTAATAAGGATAAACCTCTTATCCTTATCCATTAGAGGGCAGACAGAATGAAAACCACAGTCACAGAAAACTAAGCAAACTGATCACATGGACCACAGCCTTTCCTAACTCAATGAAACTATGAGCCATCCAATGTAGGGCCACCCAAGACGGATGGGTTGTGGTGGAGAGTTCTGACAAAATGCGGTCCACTGGAGAAGGGAATGGCAAACCACATAAGTATTCTCACCTTGAGAACCCCATGAACAGTATGAAAAGGCAAAAAGATAGGGCACTGAAAGAAAACTACTAGAGCTCATTAATGAATCTGGTAAAGGTGCAGGATACAAAATTAATACACAGAAAACCTCTTGCATTTCTATACACTGACATTTGATCAGAAAGAGAAATCAAGGAAACAATGTCATATCACTGCAACAAAAATAATAAAATACCTAGGAATAAACCTACCTAAAGAAGCAAAAGAGCTGGACTCAGAAAACTATAAGATGCTAATGAAGGAAATCAAAGCCAACGCAAACAAATGGAGAGATATACCATGTTCTTGGATTGGAAGAATCAATATTGTTAAAGTGATTATACTATGCAAAGTAATATAAAGATTCAATGCAATCCCTGTCAAATTACAAACAAATGGCACTGTTTACAGAAATAGAACAAAAAATTTTACAATGTATATAGAAACACAAAACACCCTGAATAGCTAAGCAATCTTGAGGGGAAAAAAAAAAAAAATGAAGCTGAAGGAAGCTGACTTCTCACTATATTACAAAGCTACAGTAATCAGAACAGTATAGTACTATCTCAAAAACAGAAATAAAGATCAATGGAACAGAACAGAAAGTCCAGAGATAAACCCATGCACTGATGATCAACTAATCTATGACACAGGAGACAGGAATATACAATGGAGAAGAGACCGTCTCTTCAATAAGTGGTGCTGGGAAAACTGGACAGCTATATGTAAAAGAATGAAATTAGAACATTCTCCAACACCATACACAAAAATAAACTCAAAATGGATTAAAGACCTAAATGTAATATTGAATATTATAAAACTGTTAGAGGAAAATAGAGGCACAACACTCTCTGACATACTCTAGGACATACTCCACCTCCTAGAGTAATGAAAATAAAAATAAACAAATGGACCTAATTAAACTTAAAAGATTTTGCACAACAAAGGATACCATAAATAAAACAAAAAGTTAAACCTACAGAATGGGAGACAATGTTTTCAAACAATGTGACCAACAAGGCATTAATCTCCAAAATACACAAACAGTTCCTAAAGCTCAGTATCAAAAGCCCAAATAACCCATTCAAAAATTGAGTGAAAGATCTAAATAGACATTCCTCCAAAGACGACATATAGATGGCCAAATAGCATCTGAAAAGATGCTCAACACCACTGATTATTCAGTTAAGTTCAGTCGCTCAGTTGTGTCCTACTCTTTGTGACCCCATGAATTGCAGCACGCCAGGCCTCCCTGTCCATCACCAATTCCCAGAGTTCACCCAAACTCACATCCATTGAGTTGGTGATGCCATCCAGCCATCTCATCCTCTGTTGTCCCCTTCTCCTCCTGCCCCCAATCCCTCCCAGCATCAGAGTCTTTTCCAATGACACACTCTTCGCATGAGGTAGCCAAAGTACTGGAGTTTCAGCTTTAGCATCATTCCTTCCAAAGAACACCCAGGACTGATCTCCTTCAGAATGGACTGGTTGGATCTCCTTGCAGTCCAAGGGACTCTCAAGAGTCTTCTCCAACAGCACAGTTCAAAAGCATCAGTTCTTCAGCGCTCAGCTTTCTTCACAGTCCAAGTCTCACATCCATACATGCTGCTGCTGCTGCTGCTGCTAAGTCGCTTCAGTCGTGTCTGACTCTGTGCAACCCCATAGACGGCAGCCCACCAGGCTCCCTAGGATTCTCCAGGCAAGAACAGTGGAGTGGGTTGCCATTTCCTTCTCCAATGCATGAAAGTGAAAAGTGAAAGGGAAGTCGCTCAGTCATGTCCGATTCTTAGCCCCATGGACTGCAGCCCACCGGGCTCCTCCATCCATGGGATTTTCCAGGCAAGAGTACTGGAGTGGGGTGCCATTGCCTTCTCCGATCCATACATGACCACTGGAAAAACCATAGCCTTGACTAGACGGACCTTTGTTGGCAAAGAAATGTCTCTGCTTTTGAATATGCTATCTAGGTTGGTCATAACTTTCCTTTGAAGGAGTAAGCATCTTTTAATTTCATGGCAGCAATCACCATCTGCAGTGATTTTGGAGCCCAAAAAATAAAGTCTGACACTGCTTCCACTGTTTCCCCATCTATTTCCCATGAAGTGATGGGACCAGAGAAATGCAAATCAAAATTACAATGAGATATCATCTCACAGTGGTCAGAATGGCCATCATCAAAATATCTACAAACAATAAATACTAGAGACAGTGTGGAGAAAATGGAACCCTCCTGCACTGTTGGTGAGAACATAAACTGGTACAACCATTATGGAGAACGATATGGAGGCTCCTTAAAAACTAAAAGTAGAACTACTTTATGATCCAGCAATCACACTCCTGGGCATATACCCAGAGAAAATCATAATTCAAAAAGTTACACATGGGGCTTCCCTGGTGGCTTAGTGGTAAAGAATCCACCTGCCAATTTCAAGAGACACAGTTTCGATCCCTGATCTGGGAAGATTCCACATGCTGTCTAACAACTAAGCCTGTGTGCCACAAACGTTGAGCCTGTGTTCTAGAGCCCAGGAACTGCAGCTATTGAGCTCATGTGCCCAAGAGCCTGTGCTCTGCAACAGAGAAGCCACCGCAATGAGAAGCCTGTGCACTTCAATGAAGAGCTGCCCCCTGCTCCCAGCAACTAAAGAAGAGCCCACACAGCAATGAAGACCCAGCACAACCAAAAATAAATAAATAAAATTATTTTCTAAAAGTTACAGGCACACCAATGTTCATTGCAGCACTATTTACAATAGCCAAGACGTGGAAACACCCTAAATATCCACTGACAGATGAATGGCTAAAAAAGATGTGGTGCATATATACAATGAAATATTAGTCATAAAAAGGAATGAAATAATGCCATTTGCAGCAACATGGAGATTTTCATATACTAAGTGGAGTCAAACAGGGAAAGACAAACATCATATGATATCACTTGTCTATGGAATCTTAAAAACATGAAATAAATGAATTTATTTACAAAACATAAACTGATTCACAGACCTAGAAAACAAACTTATGGTTACCAAAATAGAAAGGTGTTGAGTGGATAAATTAGGAGTTGGGATTTATATACACTGCTATATATTAAATTGATAATCAACAAGGACCTTGCACAGGGAACCCTACTGAATACTCTATAATAACCTATATTGTAAAAGAATCTGAAAAAGAATAGATTGTATATGTATAACTGAATCACTATGCTAGATACCTGAAATTACACAATATTGTAAATCAACTATATTCCTATAGAATTTTTTAAATTAAAATAAAGATACTAAGCAGAAAATTTATTTCAGGAATTAATGAAGTGAAGAAATAGAGCAGGGCAAGTGAAAAGGCCATGACAAAGGATGCCATTTTAGTCAAGAAGTTTGGCAAGGACTCCTTTAAGGGAAGTATCATTTGAACAAAGATCTGAACCTGGCAGGACAGACTGAAGTGGACAGATGGTTCAGCCCAGGTGATGCCATATGAAGTGCTGAGCAAGGAAAGGACAGAGTCAGACCCAGTAACCATGTGGGACACTGACTGCAGGGGACATGAAGAGAAGCAGGAGGACCATATGGATAGCAGGCGGTCTTAGCAACTTTAAGGAGTTTGGGGGTTGGGGCAATTGGAACCCGCCATCAGAAAAATAAAAACATCATACTAAGTGAAAGAAGCCAGACATAAATGACCATGTCCTGCATGACTGCATTTATATGAAGTGTCCAGACTACACAAAACTATAAAGACAGAAGAACATAGATGAGAGGTTGCCTAGAGTCTGGGGTGCATATGGGGTTTATATATAATAATTGGGGATGCATATGACCCAGCAATCCCACTGCTGGGCGTACACACCAAGGAAACCAGAATTGAAAGAGACATGTGTACCCCAATGTTCATCGCAGCACTGTTTACAATAGCTAGGACATGGAAGCAACCTAGATGTCCATCGGCAGACAAATGGATAAGAAAGCTGTGGTACATATACACAATGGAATATTACTCAGCTATTTAAAAGAATGCATTTGAATCAGTTCTAATGAGGTAGATATGAAACTGGAGCCTATTATACAGAGTGAAGTAAGTCAGAAAGAAAAACGCCAATACAGCACATTAACGCATATATACAGAATTTAGAAAGATGGTAATGATGACCTTATATGCAAGACAACAAAAGAGACACAGATTAAAAAAAAATAGACTTTTGAACTATGTGGGAGAGGTGAGGGTGGGACGATTTGAGAGAATAGCATTGCAACATGTATATTGCCATATGCGAAATAACTCACCAGTCCAAGTTCAATGCGTGAAACAGGGCACTCAAAGTCGGTGCACTGGGACAACCCAGAGGGATGGGATGGGGAGGGAGGTGGGAGGGGGGTTTGGGATGGGGGACACAAGTACACCTGTGGCTGATTCATGTCAATGTATGGCAAAAACCACCACAGTATTGTAACGTAATTAGCCTCTAATTAAAATAAATAAGTTAATTTAAAAAATAATTGAGCATGAAGGATCTTACTGGGGTGATGAAAATCTTCTAAAGCTGAGTTACAGTTATGGTTGCACACCCTAGTAAATTTACAAAAAAGTCATTGTGTTGCACACTTGAATGGATGGTTTTCATGGTATGTACATTATACTTAGATTGTCAAAATAAATGCTGATAGAGAAATCCAAAGCAGCAAATGAACCTCTGAATGAGCACCATCAGGAACAGCCACCCGCAAGGGTCATGTAGGAGAGGCAGATGATGGGGAGGAATTGAGATTAAAGTTTGTTATCAGGTCTAGGCAAGGAGGATGAGGACTATTTTGAGCAGGGTCCTTACAGAGCAGAGTTCCTTCCCAAGGTACCGCTTTGTCCCTCTCCTCTCTACTGAGTCTAGTCTTGTAGATCAGATTGCTGATACCATGTCTTTGCAAATCATGCCTTGAATCCATTTCTCTCTGCTCAAGGCTCAGGGACTCCTGCAGACACGTTTCTGCAGCAGCTGAATTCAATCAGGAGGCACAAGACAAGCAGACTCCGTTAACACTGGGTGAACATCTAAGAAATCTATCATTTCCTCTACTGTTCAAGAGAAACTGGCTTGATGGCCATTTATGGGAGTTACAAATGCCAACAAACCCTAGGAGTTGTAAACAAACCACCTTCATGGT